>NC_137647.1:23979977-24287477 GCF_963383615.2 Lipophrys pholis | reverse complement strand
TAAACTGAAAGAAGATCAGTGAGGAAGTTCAGCCCGACACGTTTCTACTGTAATAAAGTGAAACTGAGTGATCAGCAGACGTGTTGTCCGTTTATATCGCTGATAAATTAATCTGGTATAATCTCACTAAATCAGCATTAACAAGTCAGGAATGTTCAGGCTTTGGCTGCAGCAGCAGTGTTGCTTTACCCTGATGGATGTGTTTGAATTCTTCATAATCTCAGAGATTAACTGCTCCTTCAGTAATCTGTAAACTGCTCTGCAGGGTTTCTCCCTGTGTGATTGGTCAGACGCTGCAAGCTCCGCCCCTTTCACGTGAACGCTCACATGTAGGTCTGGGTTGAACCAGCGAGTTGAGAACCTGCTTGGTAGTAACGGTGATCAGGATTGCGCATGTCTGGATAAGTTAACCCAGGAAACAGAGAACCTGGATATGTTGATCAGGGTTCATAGTTCAGGCCTCAGGCCTCCTTGTAGAGAGCAGGACTCTATTGTTTTTGTAATGTTTCTCATTCTTTTCTCTTTCTCCTGACGAGGCATTGAGCCGCACACGCACACGCACACGCACACGCACACGCACACGCACACGCACACAGACACGCACACAGACACAGACACAGACACAGACACAGACACAGACACAGACACAGACACACACACTTCAAAACAAAAGTCCTTCTTTGGTAAAACTTTCAAAATCTATATTTTCTCAATATTTAAATGGGCCAGAGGCCATGAGGCTGATCCCGACGGGCCAGAGGCCATGAGGCTGACCCCGACGGGCCAGAGGCCATGAGGCTGACCCCGACGGGCCAGAGGCCAGAGTGCGAGGTCCCGATAAAGGCTGCTTGCAGCTTTAATTTTAAAAGATTTCACAATGAATGCTATTTGACAGCTGTGATTTGTTTAGTAAGAGTTTCAAGACTATATGTGTGAATAAATTTCATCAAAGAAAGAAAGACTCTAACACGGTGAAACAAACAAAAGTAGTGTTAACTGAAGATTAAATACTGGAAAAGAAACTTTAAAAAAAAAAAAAGAATCAATTCATTCCGGTATTTTCTGGACTATATGTCCCTTTTTGTTGTTGTTTGGCTGCTGATGCGACTTCTATATAAAATTATACAATTACAAACCATTTGTAACGACAGGACGTCACTGTATGACAACAGAAACCTGCTACAGGACCAGACAAACCTCCTTTACTGCTTTATATGACTGACAGACCAAGAGAAATGTCTTCAAAAAGAAATAGGTCTTCAGCAGGATTTACAGTAAAACTAGAACCCAGAGAGCAGCAGCGAGAGTTCAGAGTGCGTGAGAAATGCCTGAGAGACTTGAGGATGCAGAGAAACTGTTACCGTGCTGAAGAGAATAACTCAGGACTTACGGTCCAGGTAATATAGTTCTTGTTTGCTACTGTTGCCCTGTAGATTGTGTTTTGACGAGGTGAGCAGGGGGTCAGAGGTGACTCACCCCTCCACGTGAAGCCACAGGCTGTACTGGTCACACAGCTCCCTCAGACGGCCCAGCTTGTCGGTGTGTCCAGCTCCTGGCGTCCCTGCAAGAGACAGGTAGATATTCACAGACTCCTCCTGACGTCCTCCAGCACATGCAGACATGACCTGTCTTCACTCACCGGCGTTAGCAATGAGCAGCAGAGGAAGCTTCCCAGCCTCCACGTCCTCTTTCATCAGCTTCTCCAACAGGGCCACGTCCTGAAACAGGATCTCAGTCTGAGTCACCTCGGTTGTACCTGAAAAGCTCATTGTGCTTCAGAACGTGTCGTCCTACCATCTGGTGTTGGGATCCAAACACGGTGTTGCATGGCACCGTGCACAGACTGGAGAGAGGCAGGCCCAGCTGAAAGTACAGGCGACAGAGCATTAAAACTACCATCACAACTGGTTGACAAACATGTTTCACTTCAGTCTTTCCCAAAGTGGTGAAAGCAGTGACGCTGAGCCATGACAGATTCACCAAGTTCACCTACACTTTTCAATATTCACTTTGAATTATGTAAAGATAACTCGGAGACTTCCATATAACTCTGAGTTATATAGGTCTATGGCCCTGCTCCTCCTCCTCCGGCTAGCGTCAGTAGCTTCTGCAGCTCGACTGAAGCATGTAGTCCGTGCTCGTTGAGCTTATTAGGTGACATCGCGGACCGCGGTGGGGGGTGAGGGAGGCAATGACAGCATCGTTTTTCCACAGATGATTGTCTTTGCCGTCCACACCTCACAGGTGTGCCCCTTTTTGGGCTGCTAAAACGCTGCCTCATGTGGCTGATCAGACAAAAACGGTTTGTTTATGTGAACTGGCCTTCTCGTGTGGACGGCCCCTAAAGGTCCCTCTCGTGCGCTCTACTGAGAACAGGCTGTTCATGTGTCTGGACATTTAAATGCTAATGACCTCTCCACATCTACTCTGTCTCCAGCAGCGTTAGAGGAAAGAAAAAATGGTGCCTGTTTGCAAATTTTGAGGGCAGAGCTCAGCTACCTGTGAGAGGGTCAAAGTAAGTGTCCACAGTGTTAGAGTAATTTTATATATAGTTGCCATATCCGTGCTTAATTATATTCATGTTCAAGTTCAGTTATATTCCTTGTGTTCTTTCTTAAACAGCGCCTCTGAGGCGCTGCCCACTAATCATATGTTCTGAGCAGGTCAACCTGACCGAGGCTGATAAGCAGGATGAGCGTTATCCACACAGCTGCGCGGGGGATGTCCTTTGATTGTACTCATAGTTGATAAAACTGTTAAAGCTCACAGAATGTTTGTTTCTATGATATGTATCCTGTAAACCCTCCCCTTTGTTAAATGGAATACAAACGCAGGAGAAATGATCTGGGAGCAGAGTGGATAGGAGGTGTACTTGGGCACACTCCTAGCCATTTCTCCTCGAGTAATCAAAAGCTCATTCTGGTGTCTTCTTCTTTCTTGCAGATTTAATAAATGTCCGTAGCCTAAACCTGACACACAGGGAGGGGTTATTTCCCCGAATGATGTCATGAAGGGAAAATATGTGATCTGCCCGTATGAGCACACATTCACTAAAAAGGTAAATTATTGGAGTAAAGTTACTCTGGGAGATTGTTAGAGTAAAGTTACTCTGGGAGCTTTCCTTCCCACCTGGCTGCAGAGGTGCTGTCCCAGCCCCGGCCTGCAGGAGGCGCTCTGATAGATGACAGGCTGTCTGGAGCTCAGGACGGCGTAGCCCTCGCAGGCGTATTCTTCGTAGCGGGCATTGATGACCAGGCGGCACACTTTGACCAGACCCTCCCGGTCGTCCTCATGGAAACATGCAGAGGCGTTCTCATACCTAAGAACATCCAACACGTCCCAAATTATCCACATGTCCAATATGTCCAACACTTCCTACACGTCCAACTTGTCCCACATGTCCAATACTTCCAATATATCCCACATGTCCAACTCATCCCACATGTCCAACTCATCCCACATGTCCAACATACCTAATACTTCCCACATGTCCAACACGTCCAACAATTCCCACATGTCCAACACTTCCTACATGTCCCCCACCTCCAAGGCATCCACCATGTCCTACTTGTCCCACATGTCCAACACTTCCTACATGTCCCCCACCTCCAAGGCATCCACCATGTCCTACTTGTCCCACATGTCCAATACTTCCAATATATCCCACATGTCCAACTCATCCCACATGTCCAACTCGTCCCACATGTCCAACATACCCAATACTTCCCACACATCCCACACGTCCAACAATTCCCACATGTCCAACACTTCCTACATGTCCCCCACCTCCAAGGCATCCACCATGTCCTACTTGTCCCACATGTGGTCTCCTGCTTGCTGGCCTGAGTCTGAATCACTGTCTCCGTTATGTGTGGGGGAGTGTTTTGTTTTCCTTGGTGTCACCTGGACTGGTCTGGGTGGATTCCAGGTGAGTCTATCGGCATGTTGTACCTGAACAGTTTGCAGAGCCACAGAGTGGTGTCGGACACGATCCGTGTGGTCAGCTTCCGTAAGCGCTCTCTGTCCAGCACGGAGATGTAGGCCGCCAGACTGTGACCCAGCAGGGCCATGTGACCCTGCTCGCCCACATTCTGCATCCTGCTGCATATACAAACAACAATAGCACTCACATCAGGGTTAACAAGATCAATCATGGACGAACCTCAGTGAATGAAAACACAATGTTTTGAATGTATGAAGAGGCTGATAAAGGTTATAATATAATTATTATTATTATTATATTTCTGCTCAGTCATTCAATATTTACACAAGAAATAATTACTTATTAATTTTTGTCTTAAAAACCTTGAAAAGAACCAAAAGTTTGATATAATTATAATAAATTTTATTAAACATACTTCAGTAATTGTAAAAATCTGCAGAAGAATTAAAAGATATTTGAATGAATTCATTGAACTCATGGAAATAAACTAAAATTCTAAAATTCACCATCAGAACCAAAATTGGGAATTCAAAACAGTTATTGTGTACATGTAAGTGTAAAACAAAGCAGAATGTAATGAATTCAGTCGAGTATTTAATTAAAAAAAAAAAAAAAAAAAAACTGGTGTGGAGTCATTCTTGCTTCCATGGGGATAATCCACAACATGTGAAGGCTTATGGACTTCAAAAGTGGAAGAAATTTGAGAATTTGTCTCTGTTGTTCTGCCGTTTGTTTTAGGAACTGCTGTCGTGTGACTTCAGAACAAGTGTGAATGGCAGCATATGTTCCTCAAAACGGTTTAAATCAGAACGGATGAAATTAAACAGTATGTGAAAACCGGAGCACTTAACCTGAACTAAGAAATGGCTGCAAATTAGTGTGTGTGTGTGTGTGTGTGTGTCTCACTGCTGGCTGTGCTTGTCCTCTTCCTCCTCGTCTTCATTTATGAGGTTGTGGACCTGGTGCAGGATGGTGGAGACGTCCTGTCCACTGCACACAGTCACAAAGAGCCAATGGTCAATAAAAACGCTCCACATCTCCTCCCATCGTGGTGGTTTTGTATCCTAGTTGTACATTTTAAATCTGTGTTGTGGTATTTGCAGTTGCCTTTTGGCGTGTGTGGTGTAGTGACCCATCCGGTCCGTCACACAGAAAAGTCCAATGTCGTTTTCAGCAACAAACAAGTTCACAAGATACATAAATTTACAAATTTTTCGAGCAGCATGAAGCATTTGGACGGCAGTTTAGGTCAGATAAACCCCCTTTGTCCAGGTTCACTTGTAGAAAGTAACATGGGAGAAGATGTTTCTGGAGGGAATCAGGAATATTTCCTCCATTAAACATTGGAAAGTCCAGAATTCATTTCAGACTGGATATTCATAGACGTGTAGCGAATCACAAAGATCCGATGAAACAACAGTTAACCTGGGTGACGCTGCCCCCTCCCCCACGCAAAACTCAGTGAAAATAGCCCCAGTCATTTGTGCTGCATGAGCGCTGGAAGAATTATCGTATTGTGCTCCTTTGGTTTTTATGATATTAAATAAATAAGTTTTGAAGTGCCTGAGCATGAGGCGGAGGTCCCGCACGCCGGTGCAGCAGCAACGGTGCAACTTGTAGTTTCACGCAGCTCCCCCACAACGTCCAAATTTAACAAACACGGTCTCAATCGTGAATGCTGCAGAACTATTGTTTGTTATTATTATTATTGTGAAGACTAAGACACATCGGGAGTCCTGACAGTCGTATCTTCAAACCAAAGCAGCACAAACGATTGAGACCATTTTTGTTCAATTTGAAGAATGTGGGGGGCTGAGTGATGACATCATCTTAAAATAATCTGGGTTCAAAAAGTCCAGGACATCTATCATATGGAGGAGATAACATACTTATTTAGACTCAAGAAAGACGTTTTCATTACGAGGTGGAGACACGCTTTGTCTGTTTTTCAGCAGTAGTTGGTAATACCTCCTCTGATACCTTGAGTATTTGCACCATGTACTGTACCTGTACTCCTGGACTTTGCACCATGTATCTGAGTTTTGGATGGAGGGGATTTGTGGAGTACTTCCTTTTCTTTTTACTGTTTTTGTTGTTTTTCATTGGTAGCAGGCAGCAGGATTACTACTGCAACAACACGTCATCAGAAGGTAAAACTAACCTGTCTCTAATCCAGCTCACGTTCCCCATTAGTGGGTGAACAATTCAACGGTTGGTCACTTCGGATTATTGTTTACCCTTGCATCTTTATACATGACTCTATAGGGAATTTATATATGTCTATATATATATATATATATATATATCAATATACAGCAGATATGTACACTACCGTTCAAAGGTTTGGGGTCACTCAGAAATTTCCTTATTTTTGAAAGAAAAGCACTGTTTTTTTCAATGAAGACACTTTAAACTAATCAGAAATACACTCTATACATTGTTAATGTGGTAAATGACTCTTCTAGCTGCAAATGTCTGGTTGTTGGTTCAATATCTACAGAGGTGTATAGAGGCCTGTCCCGCCAGTGTTCTAATGGTCCAATGTGTTGCTCGTTGTGTCAGAAGGCTGATGGACGATTAGAAAACCCTTGTGTAGTCATGTCAGCACAGCTGAATTCAGTTTAGCTGGTTAGAGAAGCTATAAAACTGAGCTTCCTCTGAGCAGCTGGAGGATCTGGAGCATCACATTTGTGGGGTGGATTCAGGCTCCAAATGACCAGAAAAAGAACTTTCATGTGAAACTCGACAGTCTGTTCTGGTTCTTAGAACTGAAGGCTATTCCATTGCCAAGAAAGTGAAGATTTCCTACAGCGGTGTGTCCTCCTCCCTCCAGAGAACAGCACAAACAGGCTCTAACCAGAGCAGGAAGAGAAGTGGGAGCAGGAAGAGAAGTACATTAGAGTCTCTAGTTAGAGAAATAGACGCCTCACAGGTCCTCAACTGGCAGCTTCATTAAATAGTACCGGCTAAACGCCAGAGTCAACCTCTCCAGTGAAGAGGCCACTCCGGGATGCCGGCCTTCAGGGCAGAGTGGCAAAGAAAAAGCCAAATCTGAGACTGGATAATAAAAGAAAAGATTAATCTGGACAAAGAACAGAGACATTGGACAGAGGAGGACTGGACAGAAGTGTTATGGACGGACGAATGGGAGTTTGAGGTGTTTGGATCACACAGAAGAACATTAGTGAGACGCAGAACAACTGAAAAGATGCTGGAAGAGTGTCTGACTCCACCTGTCAAGCAAGGTG
This sequence comes from Lipophrys pholis, assembly GCF_963383615.2. Classification (NCBI taxonomy): domain Eukaryota; kingdom Metazoa; phylum Chordata; class Actinopteri; order Blenniiformes; family Blenniidae; genus Lipophrys; species Lipophrys pholis. Next base: position 24,280,286 of record NC_137647.1, on the reverse strand, counting down.
GGGTAAGGTGATGGTGTGGGGTTGCTGTGGTGCTGGTAAGGTGGGGTAAGGTGATGGTGTGGGGTTGCTGTGGTGCTGGTAAGGTGGGGTAAGGTGATGGTGTGGGGTTGCTGTGGTGCTGGTAAGGTGGGGTAAGGTGATGGTGTGGGGTTGCTGTGGTGCTGGTAAGGTGGGGTAAGGTGATGGTGTAGGGTTGCTGTGGTGCTGGTAAGGTGGGAGGTTTGTTCAGGGAAAAGGATTTTGAATAAGGAAGGCTATCCCTCCATGTTCCAGCGCCATGCCGTCCCCTGAGGACAGCGCTTGGTTGGAGCCAGTTTCATCCTCCAGCAGGACAATGAGCCAGAGCACCTCCAGAGGGTGGAGGAGTATTTAGAGGAGAAGCAGGCAGCTGGTATTCTATCTGTAAAGGAGTGGCCAGCACCGTCACCACATCTAAACCCCATTGAGCTGCTGTGGGAGCAGCTTGACCGTATGGGACGCAGGAAGTGTCCGTCCAGCCAGTCCAACTTGTGGGAGGAGCTTCTAGAGGTGTCGGGTGACATTCCTCCAGATTACCTCAACAAATTAACAGCTAGAAGGCCAAAGTACTGCAATGCTGGGATTACTGCAAATGGAGGATTCTTTGACCAAAGCAAAAATTGTTTCAAATAAATACCATTATTTCTAACCTTGTCAATGTCTGGACTATATTTTCTATTAATTTTAAAACTGGTGTGGTAAATAAAAGTGTGACTTTTCATGGAAAACACAAAAATGTCTGGCTGACCCCGAACTTTTGAACGGTAGTATATACATGTACTGGATGTGTCAAAGACTAACTACAATATTGTCTATCGTTAACATTTTATTATTTTGATATATTCTCTGGTATAACCTCTCGGGTGCTTGCCGGGTTGTTGTTGTTGTTTTATGTATTGCTATACTATGTTGCTACTTTGCTTTTTTTTTTTTTTTTTTATTTTACCTGAAGTTTACGAATTCAAAAATGGTTGTGTAGTAGAGAAACTCTCCATCATTTTACTGTACTGTGTTGGCTGAAATGAATAAAAACTTAAGTTTAAAAAAATATATTAAAATACAGGAGCACAAACGATTGGGACTATTTCCACTGACTGGAGTGGAGTGGAGGGCCAGCTTCACGTAGGTCACCTGTTACACCTCAAGCAAGACCTCAGGACTGCAACCGTTTTACTTAAACGGACGTTTTACATGTCTTGCCATCAAATTAATTAGTCTGGAGGCTTAAAAAACAGGCTTAACTTCAAAAAATATCATGTATTTTAGGATCTGATGGAGTATAAAATTAACTACAGAGACTTTATCATATCAACAGTTTCAGCAGTTTTTCATTGTCAGCAATTTTAGCGATTGAGTAGTTTCACCATGAACTTCTAATGTTTGGTGACATGTTAGGACGTGATACACATTATACTTTTACACTGATACACATTAACATTTTTCACCTCAAAGTGTGAAATAAGTAAGACGAGCAACATCTGATAGGAATGCACACATAGTTGTGTAAAGTGTGTGTGTGTGTGTGTGTGTGTGTGTGTGTGTGTCTCTTACTCTCCCTGAAGAGGTCCTGGAATGCTGCTTCTGCTGAATCGTGGCTTCTCTGTTCCTGCATCCAGCCCACTGAACAGATCCACATCACAGGGACACAAAGGGTTAAACTCAATTCATTTATCAAAACTTTTCTTCATTTGCATCTTCATTGTTATTTGATCCATATTTTTAATTTGCTGCTTTCCTTCCTGATTAATAGTGGACAAGAAACTCTAAAGTCTCTGTGATTCCCGGTTGACAGTTGTGGAGAATCTGAAGCAGAACAGATTCATTCATCTGCTCTAATGTGAGACAAACGGAAATGTAAAGTCACTCAGTTCCATGTTTTGCTTCCTAACGGTTCTCATGTTTGCATTTTCTTACGACCTGTAAAGGAAGATAAAGGCTGAGGGCGGAACAATGTCCTCACTGCACCCGGATACATTCCTCTTCTGGAGGACAGACTGTCTGCAGCTCATAGCAGCACGGAACAGAGCAATACCAGCCACCAGGAGGCGCCGGCCGCCAGGAGGCGCCGGCCGCCAGGAGGCGCCGGCCGCCAGGAGGAGCCAACCACCAGGAGGAGCCAACCACCAGGAGGAGCTAACCACCAAGAGGAGCTAACCACCAGGAGGAGCTAACCACCAGGAGGAGCCAACCACCAGGAGGAGCTAACCACCAAGAGGAGCTAACCACCTGGAGGAGCTAACCACCAGGAGGAGCTAACCAGCAAGAGGAGCTAACCACCTGGAGGAGCTAACCACCAGGAGGAGCTAACCACCAGGAGGAGCTAACCACCTGGAGGAGCTAACCAGCAGGAGGAGCTAACCACCTGGAGGAGCTAACCAGCAGGAGGAGCTAACCACCTGGAGGAGCTAACCACCAGGAGGAGCTAACCACCTGGAGGAGCTAACCAGCAGGAGGAGCTAACCACCTGGAGGAGCTAACCACCAGGAGGAGCTAACCACCAGGAGGAGCTAACCACCAGGAGGAGCTAACCACCAGGAGGAGCTAACCACCAAGTTCTGGTTCTGCTGGACCTGACCTCCGCTTATCCGTTCCCGGGTGGTGGGGGTGACAGTCTGAGCACCGTCACCATTAAGAACCTTCCTGCAGGTGGAGAGCCCACAGGAAGGTGGAGAGCCCACAGGAAGGTGGAGAGCCCACAGGAAGGTGGAGAGCCCACAGGAAGGTGGAGAGCCCACAGGAAGGTGGCGCCCGGCGTGGGACATGAACCCTCTACCTTGAGATTATGAGTCTCATGCTCTACCAACTGAGCTGGACGGGGGTTTAATGAAATGCCATTCATACTTTTTCCACTTCAGTAATTATTATAAAGACTATTGTCACTTTGAAGATCTTTTCTGATCATTAAGCGTTTCAGTAATTCATCCTGTGAGTCCTCACCTCCGCCCGTCCTCCAGGATCTTCATGGCTTCACTCAGATGTTTCTCCACCTGAGCCAGCGTGGAGTCCACCATGCTTAATGTCCCTGAAAGAGAGTTAAAACCTTTTAATCCACATTTATTGTGAACAAAATCCTCAGTTAAGCTGAATGTCAAGTTTAAACAGAGCGGCCTTCAATAACTTCTAAACCAGGGGTGTTGAACCCGCGGCTCTTCAGCTCCTCTGGAGCGGCGCTGTGAAGCTTCCAACGAGACGATTTGGAAATAAACGTTTTCTTCCTTTGTTTTATTTGCAAAAGAGGAAAATACAATAAACAAATTGTAGCTACGACACTTCAGAAATGCAACCAGTTTTTGTATGTTTATTTTCTTAATTTCAGATAATAAACATAATTTGTGGCTCCAGACGAATTTGATTTGGTGGGAAAGGCTGAAAAAGGCTATTTGGTCATAAAGGTTCCAGACCTAAACCAAAGAATGAAGTTATTCTTTTAGTTTCTTTTCCGTGCAACAGCTTAAAAGTCTCTCTTTTGTCAGGATGTCTTATTAACAGATACGCAATAGTCAAGTCAAGTCACCTTTATTTATATAGCACTTTAAAACAGCTGTGGCCGAAGCCAAAGTGCATCACAATAAAAGACAAAATAAAATAAAAATAAATAAATAAATAAATTACAATAGAAGAGTAACAACAGTGAAATACAGTAAAACAAACAATAAGATTCACAACAATAAAACCAGGCCCAGAGTCTCAAACATGGTTAAAAGCCAAGGAATAAAAATGGGTCTTCAGATTAGTTATAAAAGTGGACCGGGGGAGGGGGGGAGGGGGGGGGGGGGGGGCTCTGTCCACTCTGAGCTTTGGTTTGGACCTCGGTACCTCCAGTAATACTGTGTTATCACTAGAATTAAAATCATCACCAAATATTCTATTCTTATGAAAACTGGTGTGGTTAGCCAATGAAGGAAATGTTACCGTCTTTATAATTCCCATGCAGAGCTGCATGATGCATCACTAACTTATCGCGATATCAGCATGTGACATATAAACATCACAGAAGACTGACTGAGTTAAGTTAAATCATGTTTCCATAATCTGCATTCAGGCTTCTAATATTCAAACGGCCTGATTTGTGCAGGTCTGAGGCCACACACACTTCACACACACACTTCACACACACTCCCAAAGTCTGCAGTTAACTTCCACTCTCAACACTGCCCCCCATGGGGAGCCATGGTACTGCACATCTGGTTCAGATTCTGTCCATGTCCATTAAACACCAATAGAATGAAGGCACAGCTCTGATAATGAGCCTTAACTTCTTCTCCAGCAAGTGAGCAGCCCTGGGAACCTCTGCATCTTTACAAACCAATAAATGTAAAGTTAAATCAACTGGATGTTTTATGCTGTAAATAATTCATATCTACAGAAAGAAACAGACAGATTGTTCAGTACAGAGCTGTTTATATGTAACACACAATATTTTATATTTTATTGTATTCACTGCTCTACATATTGCATACGTTTGATTGATTGCCTTCATTCATGATCTGCAAATTCAAAATATGAAAGAAAAGTGTGATTAATTGCAAAAGATATGCAGAAATTGTGATGTTAAGTTTGTCACAATTGATTGATGGACTTCTTATTTCAGATCGAGGAAAATTATTAAAAACAAGACATTTGAAACAAAAGTCCACCCTATACCAGAAGAGATGGTTTATTTAATTATCTATAAATTACGAGTTCATTTCCATGTTTATTAGCCACACATCACACATGTGAATGAGAATTCACTATATTTCATGGATCCCCTGAGAGCTGCACAGTATTTCACCTCAATGAGAGAATATGCAGACGATTCCATTCAATAAACCTATTTAAATACACAAACTGCATAAAACTTGGAAAACAAAAGCTTTATTTCCAAGAAATGAAGTTTTATTTCCTACTCAATTGGCAGCTGGTATAATTTCAAGGGATCTTTTAATGCTTTGCGTCATAACTTCTTCAGTATTATTATGACACTGACGGATATTTTATTACATCACATTTTAAAAGTCCAGATATATCCCAATATTGTTTGTTCCAGTGCTCCATGAAACAATCCAGCACTGTGAAAGTGACGTATTTTATAATTTCCAGGGAGGAGTGTGACCCGGGGCAGAGGAAGAGGAGTGTTTCTGAGGGCGTGGACGCTTCATTTCTACAGTTACTGTGTGTTTACTCTCCAATCAGTGAGGAGGAGGAGGAGGAGGAGCACCCAGTATATAACCCCGAGGAGCACCCAGTATATAACCCCGAGGAGCACCCAGTATATAACCCCGAGGAGCACCCAGTATATAACCCCGAGGAGCACCCAGTATCTAACCCCGAGGAGCACCCAGTATATAACCCCGAGGAGCACCCAGTATCTAACCCCGAGGAGCACCCAGTATATAACCCCGAGGAGCACCCAGTATATAACCCCGAGGAGCACCCAGTATCTAACCCCGAGGAGCACCCAGTATATAACCCCGAGGAGCACCCAGTATATAACCCAGAGGAGCACCCAGTATATAACCCCGAGGAGCACCCAGTATCTAACCCCGAGGAGCACCCAGTATCTAACCCCGAGGAGCACCCAGTATATAACCCAGAGGAGCACCCAGTATATAACCCAGAGGAGCACCCAGTATATAACCCCGAGGAGCACCCAGTATCTAACCCCGAGGAGCACCCAGTATCTAACCCCGAGGAGCACCCAGTATATAACCCCGAGGAGCACCCAGTATATAACCCAGAGGAGCACCCAGTATCTAACCCCGAGGAGCACCCAGTATCTAACCCCGAGGAGCACCCAGTATATAACCCAGAGGAGCACCCAGTATATAACCCAGAGGAGCACCCAGTATATAACCCAGAGGAGCACCCAGTATATAACCCAGAGGAGCACCCAGTATATAACCCCGAGGAGCACCCAGTATCTAACCCCGAGGAGCACCCAGTATATAACCCCGAGGAGCACCCAGTATATAACCCAGAGGAGCACCCAGTATATAACCCCGAGGAGCACCCAGTATCTAACCCCGAGGAGCACCCAGTATATAACCCCGAGGAGCACCCAGTATATAACCCAGAGGAGCACCCAGTATATAACCCCGAGGAGCACCCAGTATCTAACCCCGAGGAGCACCCAGTATATAACCCAGAGGAGCACCCAGTATATAACCCCGAGGAGCACCCAGTATATAACCCCGAGGAGCACCCAGTATATAACCCCGAGGAGCACGCTGAGAGCGGCGCTGCTCCATTTCAGATGAGCTTGAATATATCAGATTAATGTCTTTGTACTCATTTCCTAATTAGATGTAAATCTAATTTATTGAATCTGAAATTGGACATGGAAACATTCTGAAATGCTGTTTTTTGCTCTTTACATATCTCAGATCCTGTCGTCCTGAACTGCATGAATTCACAGTGGAAACTAGTTCTCAGCATTTAGTCAGCTTTTAACCATCTGCATGTTTAGTCACATCACAAGAACCATAAGTTTATGGTTAATATTGTGATATAGTTGACAGAGTACACATTAAATTACATTTAAAATGACTTAAACTGCTTAAACAACCTAGACCGATTAAACAAGTTGATAAAGTAAAACTGCTTCAATGGACAAACTATCTAACATGAAAAGGAGCTAAACTGGGTAAAACGTTTTAAGAAGTGAAAACGTTTTAAAAGGTAAAACTTTGATGGAAAGCGGGAAAACTTTGTGTCAAAGTCTTTGATAAAACATCAGTGGTTCTTAATCATACTTCTTTATAACTCCACACGAGCTGCAGTGTCGGGAAAGACAGAAACATTTTAAAGTTTCTAACCTGAGATAGTTTTATTTTTACTCATATTTTGCAGCTCCAGACACATTTGACTGTATTTAGTGTAAAAACGGCTCATTTACTCAAAAGTTAAAGACATACTGTCTGGACTTCAATTAAGGTAAAAAAAAAATACTTTTATCCTGCAGATTGAAGGAAAAGATGTACTTCTGTGACGTATATTATACCATTGAATGTTGGAGTTGGACTCAGCCCACTTTGTTTTTGCTCTTGTTGAAGCCATCACACTCCTACAGAGCGGCGCGACCACAGAGCGGCGCGACGCCCTGGGCGTCACTCTGGTTCTGGTCCGCAGGGCCAAAGATCAGGACCACAGGTGTGAACTACGTCCCCTACATGAACCAGCAGTACCACGGAGCACAATGCCAACACACTAACAAGCCTGGATGGAAACCAGCCGGAGTTCCTGAGTGAAACCTCGTGCAGAGCGTGGACACGCCCTAAATATCAGCCGATTTCAAACCAGCTCTCCTCGACGCACTGGTTAACCAGGGTGAACCAGCGCAGAGGAAACACTGTGGCAGGTCTCAGATTGAGCGTTTTGCTTCATTTTCCAGCTGATCTCATTTATTCTCTATATCTCCTCCTTAATCTCAATACAGGCAATCCCACAAGATTATCAGCATCAGATTTAGGGAAAAAACAGGCAAACAAATCAAAGTCAGCAAACTGGTTCTGAAATCCTTCTGTTAGGAACAACAGAACAAAACCATATAAACATCACAGCTGGTGTGAATGAGGGGCAAGAGAAAGAGCACTGTTACTGAACTAATGCTGTGCAGGATCAGTTACTGATCAACGGAACTCAGGATCATTGAAGTAGTACTTCAGGAAACAAGAAACAACTCGGTCCTCTTCACAGCAGCGTGGGTGATGTAGCATTACCATTAGCATGTAACCATAGCGGCTGTGATTAGGATTAGCATGCTAATGTAGCAGTTAGTTTCGCCCCCTCAGAGCTGTCCGGTAGTTTATCTCAGCTGGTCTGTCATTTGTTCATAAATCTGTTTCTTTAAGAAGAGCAAACATCCAGATTATAGAGCATCTTCCTCCCGCTAACATTATAGAGCCTCTTCTTCCTACTAACATCCAGATTATAGAACATCTTCCTCCCTCTAAGATCCTGATTATAGAGCATCTTCCTCCCTCTAAGATCCTGATTATAGAGCATCTTCCTCCCTGTAACATCCAGATTATAGAGCCTCTTCCTCCTACTAACATCCAGGTTATAGAGCCTCTTCCTCCATCTAACATCCTGATAATAGAGCATCTTCCTCCCTGTAACATCCAGATTATAGAGCCTCTTCCTCCATCTAACATCCAGATTATAGAGCCTCTTCCTCCTACTAACATCCAGATTATAGAGCATCTTACTCCTGCTAACATCCAGATTATAGAGCATCTTCCTCATCTATCATCCAGATTGTAGAGCATCTTCCTCATCTATCATCCACATTATAGAGCATCTTCCTCTAGCTAACATCCAGATTATAGACCATCTTCCTCAGCTATCATCCAGATTATAGAGCATCTTCCTCACCCATCATCCAGATTATAGAACATCTTCCCCTCTATCATCTAGATTATAGAGCACGTTCCTCCCTCTATCATCCAGACTATAGAGCATATTCCCCTCTATAATCCAGATTACAGAGCATCTTCCCCCTCTATAATCCAGATTACAGAGCACGTTCCTCCTCTATCATCTAGATTATAGAGCATCTGATTTTAGACAAAATGTTAATTTCCCGTGACCCTGAGGAAATATTTTTGATTTTAGAACGACGTACATCTGCGATGTCTTCCAACACGATGATTAATGTACCGAGGGGATCAGCGGGACTCGAACAGGCAACCCCAGGAAGTGTTAGCTCGCGCTCCGTCTGTCCGTCGGGAGACATGACGTGTCTCTGCAGGTGCACCGGTGCTGTCATGGTAATAGAGGAGGACGCTGCCAGCGGCTTCCATGACCCCGGTAAAGACGACCCCTCAGCGGGCTGACAGCGCGACTCAGCGGGGCTAGCTAGCACCGACACACCGACCTACCTTCAGGGGAGGAGCGGCTCGACGCTCCGTGTCAGCGGACACAGACGGTCGGTGTCGGGGAGCTCCGCGGTGCTGCTGCGAAAGAACGCGGGGTTTGAGGCGTCTTCACGGCGTTGCTGCTCCGTCCCGTGCCCCGCAGTCCAAACCAGACAGGTTACTTCCTGGAGCCGCCACTCGACGTCCCTTCCACGCTGGCAGCACCGACGTCACGCTCCGCCACGGGACCGGCCAGTCAGCAGGCGCCGGGTGACGAAGGGCCGCCCACTGCCGCGAGAGAGGATGCTCCGGAGTCCGGACGTCTGCTCCGGACCTCTGCTCCGGACCCCGGCTCCGGACCTCTGCTCCGGAGCCCGGACCCGGACCCGGACCCAGGCTCCGGAGCCCGGACCCAGGCTCCGGGGACTGGAGCCCTGCTCCGCATACAGCCACCGCTCACACCGACCCCGGTCCTCCTCTACCGGCAGTCACATCACCAACCAGTCCTCAAAACACTGTCCAAAGTTTCCAAGTGGAAATTATTGAATGATCAATTTAAAAAAAAAAAAAAAAAACATGAAGAAATTACTCAGTCATAAATAAATAAAATATATATTTAAAAAAGATACTCTTGTAAATTCAATTAGAATTGTGCTTTATTAGTTTACTTTCCATATCAGGATGACAAGACAGACAAGTTGTTATATTATAGTAATTTGATTTGATTTAATAAAATTTGTCCAATTGGACTGTAAGTATTTATTTATTCAGTTGTTCATTTATAGATTATTTCATAGTCTTTTTAAAAGATCTGACTACGTACACTTATTGACATTTATGACTGTGTTAAATTAACACTGTCATTAATTTCAATAAGTGTACTTGGTCCATTTCATTAAATTCAATTCATATCAGGAATTGTTGTATTCTGCATCTTAGAGGTCAGGACCTCCAGAATTCAACCTACAACCTGACGGTCAGGTTGGAGGTAAGGTGTCTGGAGACAAGATGACAGTGGCACGAGTTAGACCAACTATCACTGAGTAGAAGAAGAGTGTAGGGTTACTGGAATCAAACGATACTATACTGGGCCCGGCTGGTACCGGTATCTACGTATTTTTGTTTTTCGTCGCTGAGGAGCGTCACTGTTGTAATTTGCACCGAGGAGAGTCAGTCTCTCTGCGGGGGAGCGTCGGCGGGCTGCTCCTCTTTCTGACTTGTTCTGGATGTTTTGGACAATCGAAAGTGCGGAAAGCAGCGCGACGGTTTCTTTTCTTTTTTCTTCTTTTTTTTGCACTCCGGTTTCTCCGAGACGGGGTGCGCGAGCGCTCCCGCGCTCCGACCCGAGATCCGCAACAGAATAAGCGCTTCATACTCGACCTACACAACTTCAAAATAAAAGTCAAAACAAATTATTTTCAAAACAATCTTCTCCCAACCGAGCTTGTACTTTGCTGATACAGCCACAAGGCTGCAACCTGTGGAAACAACAGGTACTAGAAGTACAATATGAAGTACTTTGGCTTCAAAACAAAAGAGCACAGTGTCTCCATCAACACTGAAGCTCCACTGTGTAAACAGTGTTAGAGAACACGTCTGGTCCAGAGTGGAAACACTACTAACTAACCTGCTACACTACTAACCTGCTACACTACTAACCTGTTACACTACTAACCCACTACACTACTAATCTGCTACACTACTAACCCGCTACACTACTAACCTGTTACACTACTAACCTGCTACACTACTAACCTGCTACACTACTAACCTGTTAAACTCCTGAAGGACAAACACCCAGACCTGCAGAAGGAGTTCAAAGAACCACAGCTAATAACTTATATACCATGAAAATAGAGCTCTGGAAACAAATGTAAGTTATTATAAATATTAGTATTATAAATATAATATAATAAATAATATAAAAGAATGTAATATAAAAATATTTTATTTTAGCCATTTAATGTTATAAAGATTACTGCATAGTACCAAACTACTTAAAGACTTTGGTCCTACTTAAGACAGGCTGGATCTAATGACATTCTTTGTGTTCTTTTTTTATTTGGAAAAGTATCGAAAAGTATCGAAAAGTATCGAAAGTATCGAACTACATTGTGATATCGGTATCGATACCAAAATGTTGGTATCGTGACACCACTAGAAGAGTGAGTGATGTCCACCAATGCCTCGCCATGCCATCAGTTGTTTGTTGTTTCTTCCCAGTTTTTGATTGCAAATAATCTGGTTTTACCTGCAGCTGCTGCTGTGCCACATGATTGGCAATGAGGCTTAACTACACGTGAGACCACATGGAGGAATGCATTTTTCCAAATAACTGTAATTTTAGTTTATGTACCAGGTCCTGATTTTAGTGACGCTGCTGAGAACATATCTGACTGTTTCAACAGAGCTGTCAGTTGGACTGGAGAGCTGCTGGTGTTTCTACTGGGGGGATTTTAAGAGGTGTGACATCACTACACATCTGCCCAGTCTGGAGCAATATGTCACAACTCCCACCAGACCGCACAAAACACTGGACTTATGCTACTGCAATATACATGGTGCATATATCTCAAAGCCCCGCCCACCCCTCAGACACTCTGACCAGAGTGTCATCCTGCTGCTGCCAAAATACAAATCACAGCTGAAAACAGGTAAATCCATCAGGAAATCCACCACAGTCTGGAATACGGAGGCAACAGGAAGATAAAGGCTGTTTTTTAATGACTGATGATTTTAACATGCTGACAGATGTGCTGACATATTTTGTTTTATTTTGTGAGGACACTGTCACTCCCACCAAAGAAATAATAATACATCCAAATAATAAGAAATGGGTGGCAAAGGACATGACAATCTGCCTGGTCCACAAGAAATAAGTCTTCTTACAAGGAGACGAGCTCAGAGTGAGGGAGCTGGAGAAGGAGTTCAGAAGGACGGCAAAGCTAAAGTCAACTACAAGAACAAAGTGGAGCAGAAATAGAAATCTGGAAATGCAAGAGAGGCACAGCAGGAGTTAAACATCATGATGGACAGAGCTCTAAAACCTGCTGTGGTTACCTGCCCAGACCGCCTCCTTTCCTGAACAACTCAACACCTTCTTCACCTGGTTTGACCGCAGCAGCACACCAATCACCTGGACCTGACCCCCCTCCGTCTTGCTCTTTGTCACACAAGACCTCTGGTCCTGCCTGGCTCAAAGGCAGGGTGCTCAGAGACTGCTCTACCCAGCTAGGTGGAGTCCTCACCAGACTCTTCTTGCTCCTTTTGGACTACGGGTGTGTCCCTAATCTGTGGAAGGAATCCTCCATCATCCCTATTCCCAAAAAACCTCATCCTAAAGAGCTGAAGGACTACAGGGCAGTGGCCTTGACCTCTGTGCAGTGGACATGCATGGAGCGAGTGGACGGAGACCGGCTGTCAGACATGCTCTCACACAAACTGGACTCTTTTCAGTTCACCTACAAGGCAAAACGTGGAGTAGAGGACGCCTGTCTCACACGTTTGGACACCGTCACAAAACAACTGGCCTCTGCACGCCCCCGCAACAGGATTTTATTTATGGAATTCTCTTCTGCTTTTAATACTGCGCACACAGACACTTTACTGCACCACCTCTCACACCTTCAGGTTCACTCCACCCTGATTATATGGATTCAGAATGTTTCACACGACAGGCCACAGCAGCTGCTTTTAAACGGTTTTAAATCCAGCGAGGTGATTTTAAACAAGGTTGTGTTTTATCTTCCACTCTCTTCTCTGTGTTCACTAATAACGTCTCTTGTAACAGTGAAGGAATGACAGTTTTTAAATATGCAGACGACCTGGCTCTGGTGGCTCACCTGCTGGACAGCACAGCACTGACCCGCCACCAGCAGACGGTCAACACCCTGGTCCAAGCCTGGGATAAAAACTCACTTTCAAAAACAAAGGAGTTGTGCTGTGGGGGCAGAGGTCACTCTCTTACACCCGTTTTTACACCTCTCACTATCCAGGGCGAGTCTGTCCAGCAGGTTCAGGTTTTTAAGTATTTAGGAACAGAGATCGACACCAGCCTGTCGTTTGCAAACCACGCCGATTTCGTTTATAGAAAAACACACCAGCGCCGTCACCTGATGGGGAAACTGAAGACTTTTAATGTCAGAGGAGGCATTTTAACCCCGGTTTACCCCTCACTCATTGACTCTATCATTACATTCAGTATCTCATCCTGGTATGGTTCACTCTCCACTAAACACAAAACAGAACTCTCCCTTTTGTCAAACAGGCAAAATCATTGGTTCTTCACAAACTCAGATCCCTGAACTGTACAACCGCTCTGTGTTCAGGAAAGATCCCTGATCACTGAGGACTCCTCTCACCCCCTCCATCACTCCTCTCACCGCCTCCATCACTCCTCTCACCGCCTCCATCACTCCTCTCACCCCCCCATCACTCCTCTCACCGCCTCCATCACTCCTCTCACCCCCCCATCACTCCTCTCACCGCCTCCATCACTCCTCTCACCCCCCCATCACTCCTCTCACCGCCTCCATCACTCCTCTCACCCCCCCATCACTCCTCTCACCGCCTCCATCACTCCTCTCACCGCCTCCATCACTCCTTCCAATTACTCCCATCAGGTAGACGGTTCAAAGTCCCTCTGGCCCGTAAAAACATCTACAAAAAAATACATCATCCCAAATGCTTTAGCCACTATAAACAAAAAGAAATAAGAATCTGGACTGTACATATATTCTTTTTTAAATCTGCTACTGTGTCCGTTTGACATTTCCTTTATGTCCGTACTTGTGTCTTAATTTGTGTTTTAAATATGTGTTGTATTTTATTGTTTGGGGCCTTGTTAAAGATACATTTCTGTCACCGCTTGGGGCAGACAATTAAGTCTTTCTATCTATCTATCATGCCTCCTGTAACAGGTTAGCAGAGGGATCTGATAGGATGGTAAAGAAAAGAACAGAGGGTGCAGTTGACACCAGATTGTCACCAGCTGAGCTTGGAAGGAAACTATGGCTCACATTGGTCTCAAGATACCCAACACAGATCAATCAGAGATCATGACAGAAGAGCTGAAGGATGTGGAACTCATTAAGGACAGATAGGAGCACCCAGAGGGAGAAGACCATTGGTTAATTGGAAATGTGAGGTGAGACACAAGGGCAAGGTCGGCCAGAGAGACATCGGCCCCTCTCCTCCGACGACAGGCGGGCTAGCTGTCCAGTCCACTGGGCATCTCGACTGTCCCCACTGCACAGCTGTTGTGGGCACTGCCGGAGCCGGGAAGCCTCCGGGGCCCCCTCCGAAGAAGCTAAAAGGCAGCCGCCGTACTCCTGGGCCCCTTCACAGAAATGGAGAGGCGGGCCAGCTGCACGGGAACTGGCTGGACAGGGCCCGGCAATATAGGAGACGACTGGACAGGAACAGGCTGGACATGCCCCAGTTACACGGGAGTCTTCAAGCTGTGAGGTGCCGGTTGAGTCCGGTGGGTCTATGAATAGTCGGCTCGTTCTGTCGGGACGTGTGTGGATGGACCCAAACGCAGACCCAGAGTTCCATAAAAAACAAAGTTTATTGCACAAAAATGTCCAGGGAACACAAGGAAACAGGAGCGACAAGACAAGCCAACACAGACAACAGGGGGAGATGGGTTTAAATACAGAGCGAAGACACAGGTAGAACTCATTACGACAGACAGGAGCACACAGAGGGAGAAGACCATTGGTTAATTGGAAACATGAGTTGAGACACAGACAGACAAAGGCCACGTTTACATGTACCTGGGTTTTTTACTAAAACTGACATTTCCCCCTCTACCTTTTAAAAAAAAAACTTCATTTTCACAGACCCGCATATACACCTGGTTCAGAGCTGCTAATAGCATGCCAGACCTGTAGGGGGCAGTGTAGCAAGAAGCATGAAGCCATGATATCCAATCAGAATTCTGGAAAAAAACACTTCACGAATTTTGACATAAATCTCCGCCTACCCGCCTTTAGATGCAACCAGAGACACAGATTTTATCCAGATCTCCACTGTGGCTGGAGTTTTCAGGAATCATCGTTTGTGGTGAGTCGTAGCTGCGTTTATGTGTAAATGCGCCGCCGAAACGCAGAGAAATATCTGTTTTTTCAAATACCCGAGTACGTGTGAACGTGGCCAGACACAGAGACCTGACAACTTAAAGCCAGAGGGATGTTGTAGTCTGCATCTTATCTGGAGACAGGATGGCAGTGGCATGAGTTGGACCAGTTATCTCTGAGTAGAAGAAGAGTGAATGGCATGCATCAGGCCATGCCAGTGATCCATCAATGCCTGACGAATCCATCATTGACATGTTTAACAGGTTTAACCTGCACTGCCTGTTGTCAATGTCAAGTTCCCACAGGAATGCAACAATACAAATCTGATTGATACACTCCATCCATCCATCCATCCATCCATCCATCCATCCATCCATCCATCCATCCATCCATCCATCCATCCATCCACTCGTCCAGCCCACTGAATCCTGGGCAGGGTCGTGGGGCGCTGGAGCCAGTTCCAGCTTATAGGGGCGAGGGCAGGGTATACCTGGACGGGTCACCAGTCCATCACAGTGATTGATACACTTTTAATATAATATTATTTTAATCTACCTCATATAATGACGGATGGATAGATAATAAATCTTCAGCTGTATCACTGCAGGATGATCTCTGTGAACACATTTAACCATCATCCTCTGATGAACTGCTGAACTGTCCAGGACACACAGCTGCAACTAGCTCTGTTACACCTTTCCCTGGAGACACAAACTGAAACACACATCTGTGGCAATGTACTTTTTTTTTAACTGTCAAAATAAACAGTTGGACTTTAACACTGAGGATAGAGCCAATCATCTCTCTGCAGTCTCCCACTAAAAGAACGATAGCTTAGTCATGGATGACCTCCTAGAGCGGCCTCACTAGTGCAATCAAACCCAGGATCCACAGAAAGAGCACTGCAGTCAGTGTTTGTCACAAACAGGCTCATTGCTACACAAGGACAGCAGCTGAGCCTGAATCAACACAGCGGGCAACAATCTGCTCATCATGTGTATTGAGATGAGCAAACAATGGAGGACTGGTTTGATCACCTTTACAATGGGTCAGCCTTGAAGAAGTATTTACCTTCTAACACCCAGGGTTTAAAGGTTAGTCTTATTGGGATCTGTGTGCATTATATTCAAAACACTTTAAGCTTGAGTAAAGAGACGGGTGTGGTACACCTGAAGCATCCACACCAGAAAATCAGTCTATGATATGCCAATAAGTTATTTTAGAGACTCTAAAGTAAAATGTAATAGTCCAATACTCAAAAATGAAATACATCTCGAAACTAGAACGAGTACAGACCTTCATCAATGCCACATTTGTTTACGGAACCAAGTTAGCATCACTAGCATGTCAATTGTTAGCTCATATCGTTGCTAACTATCCGTGCGAGTTTGAATGAATCGTTCAAAACCTGCAAGTCACTTTACTGAGCGGTAACTCACGAGTCTTCACGTTCATTAACTTGTTCACGGAGTCATTCTTGCTGCAGCCGTCCAGCTGCAGGGAGGAAAACACAAATGTCACTGTGGTGCTGCTGCGACTCTATACAGGTGCAGTTGCACCTGCATAAATACAGTAGAACCTCTGAGGAGCAGACCCGGTAAGAGCGACACCCTGTACTGGGCGGACACGTCACTGTGCACCGACACATATCTAACTGTTAACACACCTAAATGAGCGACAACCTACCAAAAGCGGACGACAGACAGGTTTTGCTGGCGAATTTCAAGCTGAGTGACACTGAAATGACCAAAATACTTGGACTGGACCCGATTATTGGAATATTCAGGCCGCGGGTGATACACGATTGCAACCGTACTACACTCTGGATTCCCTTCATTAATGTTCCATAATGTAACGTAACGATCCCGAAACCATCTCCACTTCTGCTGCCCGGCCTTCTCCACCTTTCCTAAAGTATTTTATGCTTCACTTCAGGAGTTCTGAGCCACTGGCTCTTTATTTGCTTTTAAATTGTGATTGTTCAGACGAGGAGACGGAGGATCTCCTCACACTGCGCCCAGTAGCTCTGGAGCAGGAGCAGTCGGCGCGTGCAGGTCGCGTGGTCACAAAATTTGGGCTTCACGGTCGACCTCAGAGGATCAGAGCCTAGCGCGCAGAGTGGATGATGATTTTGACGTCACGCGTCCTCTCAGCTCATGAAAGTTGGACTTTTCCTTAACAGCAGAGAACATAAGGCCCGTGGGCCAAAACCCACCAAGAGGCTCCAGTCTGGTCCCACCAAGCAAAGAGCTTATAGAGGATTTATACTAGTTTTATTTTACATTTCTTTGTATTTCGCACAAGAATGTTTCATTAAAATTAACTTTATGTTGAGATTGTAATAATTTTCGGTACTAACTGTTTGATCATGTAAAAATATAGATAATTTCATTACATACACTGTAACTACAACAAAAAAAACTTTCTAGTGTAAATTTAAAGGTTATTAGAGTAATATACCTTAAAATAAAATTACCAGTCTGGTCCACTCAGGATGAAACTGGACTGTATGTGGTCCCTGAAGTAAACTAAATGTTATTTAATGATTATTTTGTATACATCTTATATACATATGTATATATGTATTTATATTATATACATCTTTGTATTGGTTCAGTTATGTGCTTTTAAATAACCATAACATATTTGGTGTTTGGTTCGTTCAAGATCAACTGGTCCTACAATTTGTCCCGGTGACCCCGTCCCTGAAGAGAGGACGCCTGTCTTCAGGGGACACTTGCCGTTGGATTTTAGGGAGTCCCTACATTAGAGGTTTTACTGTATATCACATTACCCACTTGAGTCGCCCTGTGGTAAAAGCAGCCGTGCTGCTACTGCTACTAGCTGCTAAAAGCAGCTAATCTACCAGTGTTGTGCCAAAAAGTCATTCCCTGCCAAAAACAGGGAAAAGTTTCAGGTGTGTTGAAGCACAGAAACAATTAAAACACAGAGGACAGGACCAGGGATGCTAATATAAAAAATTAAACTCAAAATGGAAAAAGCTGCACAGAGTTCACGTTAAAACAGTTTATTATAGAAGACTGCAGCCCGGTTTTTCGTACAGTGTCACAGGTTTAATTCCATCGTAGAGGCATGTAAAGTGCACATACACATTAAAATGACACACACGTTATCAAAACTAGAAAGCGCTTCAATTGAAACTGCTCTACTTTTTATTTGAAAATAGCTAATGAAGGAAAGAAAAAAGGCAATGGAGTCCTCACACACTGAAGCGAGATGGCTATACGTTCACAACATGCACGGAAACATGCACTCATGCTCTAGAAACATCCTCCGTTAGCCCTGCAAGGCCTTGGTGGAAACAAGCACTCATCATTTCAAGTAGGTGTGCTTGCAAGGGAGAAATCAAATTTCTGTCGGGACATAGGCATCATAAGCATAAGAATATAGATGATATATGTCTTTGTCCACTGTGAAAATACCAACATTCAGTGTCTGTAGGAGCCTGAACCTCTCCCTCTAAGGACCAGCGTGTACGATTCAGTGGAATCTGCTACCAGAAATGTTGCTGTCGCCTGTACAAATCACAGACTGCCGTCGCAAAGGATACGAGACAGTAGAGCAGGACGTCACGATTGATAGCAGCTTCTAGTGACTGTAGTGTGACGGCAGGGTATAAAGAGAAAGACGGTTTCTGGAAGGAGTAATTCTGCATCTATTAAGAGTTTCTAACTTGGATTAACGCCATTTTCTGAGTAAAACCAGGTTGTGACGTTCCTGTGAAAACATTCCAAGCAGGAAAACAATATGGTGTGAGTGTTATAAATGGGCTAAAACACACAAGGTGTGAAGACAACAATAAAAGCATTTAACTCAAACGGTTTGCAGACATGTTGAGATCTGTCACACCTTCGGCTCCTCAGCGCCGGGAAACAACTCAAATTTGGAATATAGAAACCTCTGTGAGAAAAAACTTTGTCATACTCATTTAATTAAAGTGGTACTGACTGTACCGGAGTACTTTGCAGTAGCTACTTTTAATGTCGCTGAAAAAACATCATTATTCAACCTGGCAACTGTTAGCAACTGGCACAAGCTATAGGGACAGAACAATACTTTGCAGATCACTTTTGTAAGTTTGTCTTCATCAGTGAGATTCTTTAATCCAACCAACATTATTGTGACAATAAATGATTCCTTCATAACTTTGTCTTCGTTGTGTAGTTAGCATGATGTAATCTAGCGGGTTAGCAGCTGTGTGTTAGCCATTTTAATCATTAGTGAAAATAAACAATATTTAGTTTTTTTTGTTTTGGAAACCAACATCGAGCTGTGGGTTATGTATGAACATGAATACCTGCGATTACAAATGAGGCTTTGCACATTATTTTTAATTAATGAAGTTTCAGGTCGTCTTCATCATGAAGCAGCTGGAGCCAACATCATGTCGTATTTCAAGTTGGAAACATTTTCTAACTCAGAATTTTGTCAGTTCCAGAAACAGTTTGCACATGAACATTTTAGAATTGCACAAATATAAGCAACCTTATGTGTTGAATTGTATACCATTGTTGTTAATATTATATGAGTGATGATCAGGTTATTCTCTGCTTTGTACGAGAGCTAAATTTCTTTTAGGTAGTAATTTCCTAAACGGGAACTTTACCAGTTCCCAGCTGCCTGAGCGCACCTTAGCATGATAGTCTTAGATATCGCGCGACTGTGGACGATGCTAACCTGGTCAAAAATAGTTCTTAAAAACTACATTTGATGTTTAACCAATCATTAATGTGAGACATGATTGTCAATACCATAATGGCAGCAATGTAATAAAAACTACAAAAACTAACATCTATGTTACTTGTTATCACCACTGTTAGCATATATGTTTTATGTTCCTCTACTTAGATGGTGGAATTGTTGCCCTACTCGCCCATATTAATGAGAATGATAATTTGTTTACATGAGTTCCTACTATTTGAAAGGAAGCTGTAATTTCAGTGAGCAGGTCTTTTCCCATGAAGCTTAGACTCTGTCATGTTTGGACCTCAGGTCTGCAGCCTGTCAACTCCCGGTTTGGACCTTTTGAAAGGCTTGTGATTGGCAACATGACCATCAGATACCACCAAATCTCACACACTGGCCTTTAAAAGCTTCACATGCAGCGGCTGCTAACCTGCACCACAACACCGCAGTTCAATTCAAGTTTGACCTACTTATGATGTTAAAATCTCACGCACAGAAAACTCTCCACTCGAGGAACTGCTGTTCCACATATGCTGACAGTTGAGGTTTTTTTTGGCTGAAGCTCCAGAACAATGTATAGAAAATAGCTCTATATGCCTTAAGTTTATAAAAACATAAGTTAGAAAATCGTTTGTTTGGAATATGTCTCTTTTATCTGCCCAATGCACAGGCTGTCCTTTGTTCGGCTTTCACAAAATAAAAATGACGAATGCTTTCTGGAGAAAAACCTCTGGAAACAACTTACTCAGATGAAAATCACATTTTAGTTCCAATAAAGTGGAATAAATGTCAACAATCCCCGTGTTTCTGCTCCAGGGCGTCTGCAGACACTGAGAGCATCATGAGCATCTAGAGCAGATCAGAAATTGAAGTTCTTCAAGCCAATGTAAATAGCAGTTTATACAATACAATACCAACCCCAAACATATTTATGGACTGGATCTTCTACTTCATTTGATAAAACTGAGTATTACAAAGAAAAAACCTGAAAAACAAAACATGGATTCCCGATGACCTTCAGTAGATTTCTGCACAGGCCTTCACCAATTTCCACTATTTTCCTTTATATTTATATGATTATCTGGAACAGGGGTTTCCCTGGAGTCATGACTCAGAAATGCTGCAGACCCCTTCTCTAACCTCGGATTTCCAAATACATTCAAGTGGTGGCATGTCTCACCCTGTCCAACACACAGGAGCAGGAGTCGTCAATGAAAGCAGTTTTCGCAAGTCTGATGAGAATCTGCTTGTTTTCTTCGACACATTGAGGAGGAACCTGTCAGGTCTGAGTCGCTGCTGGCTCCATGGATCTACGGGGTGATGGAGCTCAGCTGGGGCCAAATGATAACATTTCTCTTTGGGTTACCATGATGGTAGAATCAACTCCTTGAGCGCTCCACATAATGATCTTTACCCATTCTGAAGCCTCTGAACTATCAGGATAGGAGCGTTTGTCTTTCTTCCAGGTTAATATTCTCGTCTCACAGTCGTCGACAGGCGACGTCCAGCAGCACATTCAAAGTCGACGCAGTCGAGTGCTTCCAGCAGGTACAGTAGGAATGCTCGTTTGCTGCCAGCAAAGCAAATCTAATGTCACTTCTCAATCTTAATGAGGAACGTTTCCATTGCAGTTCACATGCTGGTTTGAGACTCCTTTGTGCAAAATACCCGATGGCGCGTTTAGTGTCGCCACAACAAGTGCAATTCAGTGAAGCAATGCAGAAACCCTTTTCGTGGCAGCTTGTGAGTGTCCACTGGCCGTTACCTTAGAAGACTGAAGTACCTTGATATGGTCATGGGGTCATGGTTCAAAAGAGACGGACACATGGACACAAAGCCGATCACAAATCCTCAACTTTTTTGATAATGACTCATTTTCTACGTGTTTTTGTTAATGGAATGATTGTGACTGAATGACCCACGCGCCAACCCAAGAAACTGACTTGGATCTGTCTTTCCAAACAGTGCTGTTGAAGCTGTTAGCCCTGTCAGGTTCTGGAGGATATGTGTTGAACCCTGGTAATTCTGACCTTGATTGACCTTCACTAAAACACAATTAGGAGTTAATGTGTTCCTCCTATGTGTTTGCTGCCCTCAACGTTTCATTCAACGAACTACCTTGACTGTTTTCTCATCTTCCAGGTCTTTCACTTTTCCTGAGGACTAAGAAACGTACTCATCGCCTCGCTCACTCCATTCTTGAGTCAGTGCTGTTTCCTGTTGGAAGGCTGGGACTAGTAGCCGACCCCCAGGACCTTCTTCATGTGCTCGTACACCACGTAGGAGATGCTGACAGCAGGAATGACCTTGAGGAAGTTGGGGGTGATTCCTCGGTACAGGCCCTGCACTCCCTCGTGAGAAATGATGTACTTGAACTGTCCGACCATGGTCAGCTTGGGTAAACCCTCGGTGGTGGCTGAAAGGAGAGGAAGAATGGAGGTTTTCCGCAGCTGTGAGGTCGGATCAGTGAACTGTTTGTGCTGCTTAATCTGACCTTGTGCCTGCATACGTGTCCGGATGAGAGCCAGGGGGTAGGACGCCAGCTGACCACAGGTGCTGGACACGGTCCCACAGCCCAACAGTACCAGAACCCCCGGGTCTGCTGAATTGACACAGTACCTCTGGAGCCAGGCATTCTTCAGAGTCTTCATCCATTCACAGTTAAATGTAGAATCAGTCAAGGAGGAAAGACGAGGAAAGATATTTCAGTGATCAGTTGTTCTGACATTGCTGCTGCAAACCTGAATTGATTGAAGTTAAACGTGTTGTTGTTGTGTTGCTGTGACACATTGCTGAGGTGTCAGGTTGACGACTGGATTTACTCATGAAGTTCATCTGAAGTTACATTACTTAGTGCAGAAGTCTGCAGCCTTTATGACCCCAAGAGACGATTTTGACAATTGATGATATTTTCAGCTGTTTTAGTCGTTCGTTCAGGTTTTACATTTTGACCATTTTTATTAGACTGAGCTACTTTAAAAGCTTTGAGGTAGGGTTGCACCGATACCAATACCGGTACCAGTACATGGTATCTGGTCCAATACTGCACAGAGTACTCGTACTTGTAAAAGCTCCCTGATACAACCCAGAGAGTAGTGAGGTGAAACCATATTGCCATATTGCATTGTTTTGTCATCACTCTTGTTTTGTATCGCTCGCTTCGCAAAACAGTTCATATATTGACTAGATTTTAAACATTACTCTTAGATAATGTGTCTGGGCTTAATGAGGTAGAGTGCTGTTCACCGCTTACATTACTAACCAGTTAGCTGTGTGCAGCATTACATGTTCCGTGGGGTTACCATAACAACCGAACAAAGAGGAGAAAGCAGTTGAAAGAACAATGTTCTGAACATAAAGCGGAGAGGCAGGACTGTTGTGGAGCAGCATCGGCCTGTGGGTTTGTGTGTAACCTTCAAGAGAAACAAAATAAGTGATGTAGAGTACGACTGTGCAGAGTTGCTGCTAAGGTGTGTTTGCACATATCTGTCACCGTAAGTTACCACTTCCTCATGTGGTCCTCCCATGTCAAAATGAAGGATGGACGAGGTGACATGATGCCGTCGGATCATCGCAGCTCAGTTTTTGTGATTTCCCACTTTAGAATACTTGCAGTAGAGTTGTTTGTCATCTTTTATTGTACTTTTATAGACGAGATGTAAACGGAAGCGATTTTGTCCTTCAGCAGAAGTCGAAAGAGAAAATACAGAAGTAGTGGAGAATTGAAAGTAGGCGGCGCAGAATAAAGTCATTATTAATGACAAAAGTAAGACAGTAAAATAAGTTCTGATAAAATATCAAGAGGAGGAGAAAGAGTTTATACAACACCAGCAACTTAATCAGTATCATCAGTATCATTTGGAGCACCAGAGTGAGCCCAGTGTCACTTATTAGCTTCACTGCTACTCTGAGACATGCTACATGCTACATGCTAAAGACACAGACGCTACACACTGATCTGCACGTACTGTCACTGCAGCAGTATACCGTCCACTGTAAGGCTGCTGGAGGTACATGGAGCGTCGATGGAGAGGCTGTGTGGAGGCGATGCCTAAATGTATTGATTGTGTATCGAGTAAATTAGGCTTTATGAAAAGTACTCGTATCGGTATTTGTATGGGCATGTAGCTGAAGCAGGGATCTCAGACTCAGATCCTGGATGTTTTCCACGTCTCCCTGCTTCATCACGGCTGATCGCAGTGGGCGGCTCCTTCTCTGGCTCTGTGCTGAACGTGGTGATGAACCATCAGGACATTCAGGTGTGTTGAAGAAGGGAGACATGGAAAACATGCAGGGCCGCGGCCCTCCAGGATCTGAGGCCACGTTTACATGTACCCAGGTATTTGAAAAAACGATGATATTTCTCTGCGTTTGTGCCGCGCATTTACACATAAACCAGCTACGACGCACCACAAACGATGATTCCTGAAAACTCCGTCCAGAGTGCAGCTCTGGATGAACTCCGTGTCTCTGTTTGCATCTAAAGGCGGGTCGGTGGAGATTTAAGTCACAATTCGTGATGTGGTGTTTTTCTCCAGGAGTCTGATTGGCTGGCATGGCTTCATGCTTCTCGTTACACTGCCCCCTTCAGGTTTGGCTGCTCATAGCAGCTCTGAACCAGGTGTTTATGTGGCTCAGTGTCAATGAAGATTGTTTTTTAAACGTAGAGGGGGAGCTATCCGTTTTTGTAAAAACCCGGGTACGTGTAAACGTGGTCTGAGTTTGGTACCTCTGAGCTAAAGGTTAGTACTCGTACTTGCACTTGTCCTTTAACAAAGTGGTATCGGTGCATCAGTATGTTTAAGTATTTCAGCTGATTGGACTCTTTTAGTCCTTTTACAGTTTTATGAACTGCTTAAATTCAAGCCAATTAACAATGTTGAGAAAGCTGCTCAAACCAAATCACTTTTTAAAATGCTTCAGCTATTTCAGACTTACTTTTGGGGTATTTTGACTGTTTTACAGAAACCTTAGCCTTTCTGTAATTTGTTCTTTTGAACTTCTCTAGTGGTTTGAGCTATTTTCCATGTTTTAACCATCTGATTGAAAAATAATCAGTCCTGTAAATAAAATAAAGAGGTTCATAATCTAATTTGCATATCGTTTCATATGACGCTTCATGGCGCCACTACAGAGGGGCTGAGGAGTCACATGTGGCTGCAGGGCCACGGGTAGCAGGTTCCCGGGTTCATGGGAGGAAGATGCTCTATGATGTGGATGTTGACACTCGGCACAGCTGAGATAGTAACAGGGCCACTTTTCGCTGCAGACAACAGTTTTGTTTCATGCTAAGAAAGCCAACAGGAAGTGTTACTGTTGAGCTACTAACAAAAGAAATGACATGACAGTATTATATTTGTATTATATTACCTTACATTATTTCTAACACTGGCTCCCATGCTGCTCACAATTACAGTCATTTCTGATTTTAACGAAGAATAATTGTCTCTATCTCTATATCTTCTATTTGCATGTATTTATCGTTTATCTTTATGTGTGCCTTAATTTTCTTTTTTTTCATGAATTATTATTAATGTCATATATATGTTTCATTATGTGTGTTCAAGATTTTTATTTCTATTCTTCCATCCCATCAAAACTTCTGCACTGCACGTTCTAATAAGTTTGTGACAAATGAAGGACTTGACTTGCAATGAATCACTGTAAGATTAAGTCATTGGCTGCAACTGGAAATGTCATTATTAAATCACACACACACACACACACACACACACACACACACACACACACACACACACACACACACACACACACACACACACACACACACACACACACACACACACACACACACACACACACACACACACACACACACACACACACACACACACACACACACACGCACACACACACCTCGTACACAGCCAGGTCGATGCCGGCGTACGGGATGATTCCCAGCGTGTTGGGCAGGTAGCCTCTGTAGAAGGCCAGGACGCCTTCAGTCCTCAGGATCTGCCGGGCGCAGTCAGCCATGCCTGAGTATTGTCCCGTCTTCCTCAGCGTCAGACGAGTTTTCAGCACCTGGACAAAGAGAAAGGCTCACATCAGTCAAAAGAAGACAGAAGATGGCCTTTACGTTGATCTTTACGACGAACATCTTTGATCACTGAAACCAGGTGCCAGTGTTATTTAACTTCAATATATTTATTTATTTTATTTTGGTATAAGGACACTTTAAAGAATCTCATTTCATGACATTTACTGTCATCTCACCTCATGTAACCCGATACATCTGAGAAGAGGAATCCTTGTCTTACGGTTTTCTTACAATCGAAAAGAATAACGTACAGAACATTTCTCTGCAGCGATTGCAACACTTCATGTAAAATCCATGTTGATGAGAGTCATGTGACACAGTGGAGGAGCTGACTGACTGATGGGATTACTAAAATCTGAATCTGTAAGAGCCCTAAAATGCTTTTCCACCGGGCAAATTAAAGGAACGAGGCAACCACATCAACTCAAACACATTATCGTGATGCCAAGCGACCTCAATGTCAGTAGTGGAAAGACATTCCTGTGGGAACAGAAAGTGGTGCTTTGTGAGGGATTAGTACTGAAGAAGTACTTCAGTTTGGAGTCTGATTAAAACCAGCACACAGGACATGGATGTGATGTAGTACCATGGTACTCCGTGTTGTGAAAGCCGTGCAGACATTGTGCAGTGTGGACAGTGCAGACTCCCACAGGCCTGAGAGCAGGACTCCAGGTGAGTTCAGAGTTCAGACTGACCTCCATGGGGTAGATGATGGTCTGGGCTGTGGCTCCGGCCAGAGAGCCTGCGATGAACCGCTCCTGGACCCTCAGACTGCCCCCCTCCTTCCTGCCCCGGATCAGCCACTTGATCTGGAGGAGGGGAGGGGAACGCGTCAGAGCCAGCGGCGTTACAAAGTCCTCCCTGGGTTCATCTCCAGGGGATTTCCTTCAATAGATCACTCCAAGATAAATCCTTTAGCTTCTCTTTGAAACTCACTATTATTACATTTCCTAACACACGGTGTGAAGTCGTGGTGATAAACACGGAGAACACGGACCTGCTCGTAGGCCATGAACTTGATGGCAGATTCCGGAGCGATCTTCAGGACGTTGATGCCATTTCCCCTCCAGAGGGCGCCAACGCCTCCCTCCTTGACCATCCCTCTGAGCCCGGACCACAGGTTGACCCCCCGAGATGAGGAGCCGTGCACCTGGACACACACACACACACACACACACACACACACACACACACACACACACACACACACACACACACACACACACACACACACACACACACACACAGGAGGGTTAAACAAACTGCTTCCTGCTTCTGATTGGCTGATTTCCATAGAAATGAGCACTTGAGCACCTAGATGAAATCTATTTAGATGAAAATATGAGAGTATTGTTCTGACTTTGCAATGAGAAACGACAGACAGGCCAAAAAGAACACGATACAAAAAAAAAGGTGTTGAGAGTGACTCATCAGAGTAGTTTTCTCTCTTGTACCTGCTCGCTTGCGTGAATACAGCGTGATAGTTTGGATTTGAAGAGATTTGCAGCCCTGCAGTCATTCCTCTAAAAAGTTCATCTTCCCACACAGGACTGTGGGACTGAGCTGAGAATCCTCCAAACACCCACCGAACTACCCACCATGTGCTTCATGTCCCTGCTGTGAGTGTGTGAGAATGTCAGGGCAGCTTGTGGAGAACACAGTAGAACACAGTAGAACACAGTACCAGGTTATGTCTACAACACAACATTAACACGTACACACAAGCAGGAAACCAGCTGCACTTTGAGCCGTCGGCTCCGGAAGAAAAACAAATGAGTTAAAGGCATTTTGGTCCAAATTGTAGTTATTATATCCTAATAACTACCAAGACAAACTCTTTCTTTCTTGTTCTCTGATATTCATGGTGGAATAATAAACGTGCCAGAGAAATATTATCTATAAAGTAATTGCCATAAATAATAACATTATGTATAGTGAGAATTAGTTAGTAGAATAGTTTCAACCAATACAAATACCTGTATTTCAGTGAGGATCAATGGAGGCTTTTATAGGTTTATTAAGGAAATCAATAATATCAAAGCAATGTTAAAATCCTTAGTACTACTACTACTACTACTACTACTACTACTACTACTACTACTGATAATAATAATAATAATAATAATGATGATGATGATGATGATGTGAATATTGAATTGTAATTATGTGATTATATTTGAGAAAACTTGTTACTTACACATCTTCATTTGAATTTTCTTGTGAATTGGTAATATCAATAATAATAAGTACATTTTAACCATGAGATTTCTCTCAGGTATTCATGATTCATATGTTTAAATTAAACTTACTGAGTCACTGAAGCAAAACAAACAAACAACCAAACAAACACGTTGATCCAATAGATGTAAGAACAGTGTAAATACGAGAATTGATCAAAACAGACGAGTGCTGCATCATAACATTTGATCTTTTACTGTTGATTTGCACATTAAAGGGGACATATCATGCTAAATCCACTTTTTTAGCCCTTAAATGCATTTTGTTGTATATTTAGAGTGTTTAGAAGTACAGAAAAGTTCAAAGTAGTCTCTTCAGGTGCTCCGTTGATATCTTTATATTCTGTTTTGGTCATATTTTGCGATCGGTTTCGATTTTTCTATTCTCTATTACGTTTTTTGAACAATGACGTCACAGTATTCTCAGCGGAACTGCCAAATTAGGACATCGACATTTCGAGCAATCCGCCATTTTTGTTTCTCGCTGCGATTTTGTAGTCCAACCGAAGTTACGAGAGGATAAGTCGAAATGTTCGGTTGTTGGATGTAGTAACCCACAAGCTTCGTTACACCGTCTCCCAGCATCAGAACCTTTTCCAAGTGCCTGGTTGAGTTTTATTTTTCACAGAAATGTACCCACATCTGTGGGTAAGGTCATTTTTGTGTGCGCGAAGCACTTTAAGGACGACTGCTTCAGCAACCTCCGCCAGTATAAAGAAGGATTTGCCGAAAGACTTGGTCTGATTGAGCGGTCAGTTCCTTCTATCTATGGAGACGACGAACAGAGCACTTCGGTAAGCTGTATATAACGCTAAAAAGTGTGATGATAAGACGTCCCTGTCATTGTTTTGTTAGCATTAGCAGTTGCACCGTCTTCATATGTTAGCGCTGTGTGCTCGTTTTAGATTAGAATGTAACTTCTGTGTTAAATAGTCGTTGTAATACAGGCAGTATTGTAGTAGTGGGCATGGATGGAGAAGTTAGTGTAAATATAGTAACACACCATTGCGTTACATCCATATGAAGACGTTGTTCTGTAGGTGCATCATCGTCATTTTCATCTCGCTCCGCCGGGTCCGACTCTGGCTCCAACATGTATGGCTGGATGGACAAATCTTCCCTTGTTGACATTTTGTAAATAATGTGTGAATATAAAGTTTCTGCGCCGCTAGATAATTGTATCTGTTCTATCAAACTACAAAGATGGCCGAACAGGGTGACGTTGAACCGAGTGTCACCTCTGCAACCTGGAGAGGAGGCGGGGTATGAAGAGACCGCCCCAAAACGAGTTGCTCTCAGAAGCACATCAGAAAAGGGGTTGAAAAGGGGCCTGTGGAGCTCTAATAATGAGGAATTCAGACCCAAGCATTGCAGTTTCGCGTTGTATAGACCACAACTGTATGATTTATATGTAAAAAGGAAGGATTTAAAAGCATGATATGTCTCCTTTAACAGTGTTGGGCAAGTTACTTCCAAGATTACCGTCACTTGAAAGTAATTAGTTATTAATGACAATATTACATCTCTGAACTGTCATGATTTACACAACCTTTGCAAAACGTTTGAGTTACTTTCACCAAAATAACTCCAGAAATATGACCAGGCATTCAAAACAGCTGAAATGTAGTTTCTTGCAGCTGATTCCTACAATCGGTGGAGGTGATGTAGGACAATGAGTGAAGGGCCCTGAAGCTACTAACAACTTCATATAATAGACAAAGTAAAGACTCATTTTGCAAAACGATAAACAACTGTCAGCAGACAAAGGATCAGAGTCTGGTACGTTATGACAGAGAAGCTGCAGATAGTTAAAGTAAGAACAGAACTAGAGTCACTATCATGTAACCTGATGACACTACATCTTTTATCTGTTTTCTATTCTGAGCCTAGGAAGAGTTGAATGGAATTATTCATAGTTTGGGGAATAATTGCTCCTCCATTAGGTAGACGGCTCTGCAGGCTTTGCAGCTTAACGTACCAGGATGTCTCTCCGTCACCACGGTTGACTTACCCAGACGTTTACCATTCTTGATGAGCGGTAAGACGAAGCAGGTTATCAACTCGGTAATTCAACACAGAATTTTCTCTGTCTTGATCAGTGGGCCTTCACGTAAAAGGGGCGGAGTTTGCAACTCCTGACCAATCACAGACCCTGCAGAGCAGCAGATGTAATGGAGGAGCAGACGAACATCATCCAGGACAAAGCAACACCGCTGCTGCAGTCAAAGCCAGGAAGGAATGCTGGCAAAGCTTTGTCGACTGTTAATGTGTGACTATGTGAAATTACACAATATTAGTTCATCGGATAATATAAACTGATTGTACTGTGATCACTCAATATTTTAATCTTGAGTGATCACATTTGATTTATATTTCCCATTAAGTGAATTTGAAGCTCCGCCCCCCCATGTGAGCACCTTTTGTGTTGGAACATTAATCCTCACCATGAAAGCACGAGTATTTGTGCGTCTTATAAATTCATGTTTCTGCAATTATGCCACGTGTGATTATTAACCTCATTATTGCTGATGCAACCCTCGAGGAGCCAAACAGACTTGGAACAAGTCAAGAACAAAAACATCCTTCAAGATTCAGTGACGAGGATCTATTCTATGATGTCAGAAGGATTTCATCTCTCTAAAAACTTTCTCTTCGAAGCTCCTCTCACAATCCGCACACCAATCAGGATCTTCTAGCAATGGGCAGGTCATTTCCCAAGAGATGTGATTGTCAGGAGGCGGAGCTTTAATACTGGTTGATGTCTGATCCAGAACATAACCTGCTCCGGAGCAGGTAAGAGGTTCATTAAGTTACTACGATGATTTACAGGTAATAAGTGAACAAGTAACCCCCGGTGAGCTCAGTTGGTAGAGCATCTCAGACTCGCAAGGGTTCATGTCCCACGCCGGGCGCCACCTTCTCGTGGGCTCACCACCCGCAGGAAGGTTCTTAATGGGTCAATGTGATCTGGGTGACGGTAACAGATAAGAGGGAGAAAATAGATGGATGGAAGTGAACAAGTGTCGCAGCACAGAAAACCAGAGTTAACACTGAAGTTTCCTCTTTAAGAGAAAAGCCTGAGTCGTAGTATCGACCTCAACATCCCAGTTACAACACACACACCAATATAAATTAAGAAAAGTCAACCAATCAGAGTGAAGCTCTTTTTTATTCTCTATTTGAGGTGGTGTAGCGATGAGCCCTCTGCTCGTCTGGAAACAAGAATGCAGGAGGTTAAAGTTTGGGCCAGGCCTGCCTGTGTCCACTTTGCATGTTGTCCCTGTGCACGTGTCCAAGAACATACATGTGTAGTTACCCAATGGCAGTAATTTGCCCTTTGGAGGGGTTGGTGTTGGTGTTGGTGTTGGTGTTGGTGTGTGTTTGGTTGTCCTTCACTCAGGTCTGTTTCATTCAGACGACCTACAGAACCAAACAGATTCTTTCAAGCGTGTTTGTGATGTGAGCCAGGCTGCATGAGTCTGAATTACAAGCACAGCCACTAAATGCTGTTTTCATTTGGTGTTGAATGCACCTGAACACACCCCTGTCACAGGGAGGAGGGTGAAGAACCACGCAGAGATACTGAGAGACCACAGAGTTCTCCAACCTGCAGGAAGACTTTGAGCCGGTCCAGAGGGGCGGTTCCGGTCCGGGATACTGCCCCCGCCATGGCTCCAGCAACCAGCTGCCTCCACACCAGGCCTGACCTGCGCTCCCGCTCCGAGAACTCATCAGGAACCGTCAACTGTTCCCCGATGTCCAACATCTGCAGGGAACATTTTGAAATATTTAAACCAAATCAAAAATTTAATTGTCTCCCCATTTATTTCACTTCTATTTTTGCCCTGTGGCCAACAGCTGACCGGAAGTGTTGAATTAGTTTATTGCACAATTCTAGTGATTAAATTAGGTATTTCATCTCACTTTTCTTTCGTATTTATAATTCAGTCACTTTAATTGGCATCATGTTTTGCAGTTCAGCGCAGTACTGATGATTTGTTTTATTGCTGCCAGAAAGTAATCCTGACCTCAATGCAACTGAAACTTTTGGAAAAAGCTGATATCTGCTACAGCAGAAATAATTCCCTCAAACATTCCAGACCTTGAAGGCATCACGGAGAAATGCCACAAACTGGCACTCAACAAAACTGTATGCTTGTCAAATAAATAAAATCAAGCAAATGAACTTGTATGGTCGATACAAGAAACAGGGAAAGACTGAGTGTTCATTTAATGTTGTGAATTTAATGTTATTTTTTTACAGAGGACACTATCGCTTTAGTTTGACAGTTTCCATTGACTGACAGCCTATAGAGAGGTCAGCAGGGAGTCTCTGGTATTCAAACACTGACAGAACTTCTACAGCACATAATCACCCGGCATGTGTGCTATCAGAGAAATAAAGACACGGTAAGGACGCAGAGATGCATAGACGGAAACATTCCTTTGATTCTAATGAGCTGACTCACGTGAGAGTGTTTCCAGTAGTGGACAATCTCCTCCATGTTGTGGAAAGGGTTGAACAGGAAGTAATCCCTCCATTCATTCCAGTTAATGGTCATCGTTCCGTCCCTGTCTATGCTGGGAGGGAAACAGTCACAACATTTTGAATTTCAACACAATTTTTCAGCTCCTCATTCACTAAAAGGCTTCAGCAGGTTCTTGTCTCCTTTAAAGGTGCGTTTACTCAAAGGCACAATGAGTTACGAATATCCTTTTCCCGTCACTCCTGGCACATTGCTGACATGGCCAAGACTGCAGTTATCACACCAGTTGGACTATTTGACTTTCTGCGGATGCCGTTTGCTCTGAAAGGTGGAGCACAAACGTTCCAGCGCTTGATGGACTCTGCGTTAAGGGGCCTGATTTCTTGTTGGTATATCTGGACGACATCCTAGTGGCCAGCGCCTCGCCTGAGGAGCACTTGTTACACCTGCGGCAGCTCTTTGAGAGACTTAATGAGCATGGGCTGTTTTGGACTATTGGAAATTGAGTTTCTGGGCCACCATGCATCCTCACGGGGAGTGCTGCCCTTACGGGATAAGGTGGAAGTGTTCGCTGCTTTTCTGCGCCCACAGACCGTCAAGTCTCTGCAGGAATTCCTGAGCATGGTGAAGTTTTATAACCGCTTCATCGCACAAGCAGCTCATCTGATCCGTCCCCTGTATGAAGCTCTGAGGGTCAGAAAGGCCAAGCAGGATGTGGACTGGTCCCCAGAAAGGATCCTGGCTTTCAAGAAAGCTAAGGGAGCCCTCTCCAACACCGCCATGCTCGCCCACCCAGCTCCAACAGGACCGGTAGCGCTCACCACCGATGCCTCGGACTACGCAGTGGGGGCGGTATCTGAACAGTGGGTGGAGCCTGGCAGCCTCTGGTGTTCTTCAGCAAACAACTGCGTGACAATGAGAGGAAGTACAGCAGGTTTGACAGAGAACTCTTGGCTCTTTTCCTCGCCATACGTCACTTTAGGTTTCTGTTGGAAGGCCGGCAGTTTACTGCTTTTGTGAACCATGAGCCCCTCACCTTCACCATGTCCAAGACCTCGGAGCCCTGGTCTGGGCGGCAGCAGCGCCACCTCTCTGCCATTTCAGAGTTCACTAAAGGTATGTAGCTGGAAAAAACACTGCTGTGGCCGACTGCCTCTCCCGGGCACACGTGAACTCTGTGCACCATGGAGGGGTTACTGTGTGGTGTGCAACTGGAGGGAGGTTCTGTCCAGCAGAATGGAGTGGGTGTGTCGGTGACACGTGGGAGTGTGTCGGTGACGGGATAAAATAGGAAGTGCGGTGATACACCGATGGGAATGTTTGACAGGTGAACTGACTTCACATTGGTCTGAGACGGTGATTGTCTTTTCTTCTCATGCGCGGTGCACCCCTTTACAGATTGCGCCCTGAGCAGCTGCCGACATCGCTCTTAGAAAGATCCACCACTGTATTTACCAAATTCTCCCGATTCGCCACATTCCTGACACATTGGTGATAAAAAGTGATGAAGTGCATTAGCATGCTGCTGTGCGTTAGCACGCATCACCGCAGACCAATATTGGTGACCGTGCGAAATGACTCGTGAGGTGATCCGCCATTGTTTTGTGGTATTAATTATGATAACAGGTCGCGGCTGTCTGTGGCGGCTGTCTGTCGCGGCTGTCTGTCGCGGCTGTCTGTGACGGCTGTCTGTGACGGCTGTCTGTGGCGGCTGTCTGTGGCGGCTGTCTGTCGCGGCTGTCTGTGACGGCTGTCTGTCGCGGCTGTCTGTCGCGGCTGTCTGTGACGGCTGTCTGTCGCGGCTGTCTGTCGCGGCTGTCTGTGACGGCTGTCTGTCGCGGCTGTCTGTCGCGGCTGTCTGTGACGGCTGTCTGTCGCAGCTGTCTGTGACGGCGGTCTGTGACAGCTGTCTGTCGCGGCTGTCTGTGACGGCTGTCTGTGACGGCTGTCTGTCGTGGCTGTCTGTCGCGGCTGTCTGTGACGGCTGTCTGTGACGGCTGTCTGTCGCGGCTGTCTGTCGCGGCTGTCTGTGACGGCTGTCTGTGACGGCTGTCTGTCGTGGCTGTCTGTGACGGCGGTCTGTGACGGCGGTCTGTGACGGCTGTCTGTCGTGGCTGTCTGTGACGGCTGTCTGTCGTGGCTGTCTGTCGTGGCTGTCTGTCGTGGCTGTCTGTCGCGGCGGTCTGTGACGGCGGTCTGTGACGGCGGTCTGTGACGGCTGTCTGTCGCGGCTGTCTGTGACGGCGGTCTGTGACGGCGGTCTGTGACGGCGGTCTGTCGCGGCTGTCTGTGACGGCTGTCTGTCGCGGCTGTCTGTGACGGCTGTCTGTCGTGGCTGTCTGTCGCGGCTATCTGTGACGGCTGTCTGTGACGGCTCTCTGTGACGGCGGTCTGTGACGGCGGTCTGTGACGGCTGTCTGTCGCGGCTGTCTGTGACGGCGGTCTGTGACGGCGGTCTGTGACGGCTGTCTGTCGCGGCTGTCTGTGACGGCGGTCTGTGACGGCGGTCTGTGACGGCGGTCTGTGACGGCGGTCTGTCGCGGCTGTCTGTGACGGCTGTCTGTCGCGGCTGTCTGTGACGGCTGTCTGTCGTGGCTGTCTGTCGCGGCTATCTGTGACGGCTGTCTGTGACGGCTCTCTGTGACGGCGGTCTGTGACGGCGGTCTGTGACGGCTGTCTGTCGCGGCTGTCTGTGACGGCTGTCTGTCGTGGCTGTCTGTCGCGGCTGTCTGTGACGGCTGTCTGTGACGGCGCATGATGCTTCGGCCCTGAATCATATAATTTTGGTGAAAATCATGATCCACGGTCAGGAGTTGAAATCGGTGCCATTCCTTGTTGCTGTTCTGTGTAAGCGCACCTTTAAGAGTCTCTGTCTTGGTGATGAACTCGTCTAAAGAGTCTCTGTCTTGGTGATGAACTCGTCTAAAGAGTCTCTGTCTTGGTGATGAACTCGTCTAAAGAGTCCTGTTAGGTCTGAAGAATCCAGCTGCAACTTAAAGAAACGGAGTCTGAAGTTTGGAAACAGTCTGAGTCTGTTTTAAAAAGCTCAGGAGCAGCTTAGAGTCTGTGTGTGATGGACAGTCTTGTTCTAGTTCAGAGACTGGAAATCAGGTCAACTCAGGTTTGAGAAGTAGTAGTTTGTTACTCTTCACAATGGTTCACTGATTGTGCGTCTGCGTATTATTTAAAGGAGTCGGTCAAAGTCTTGTCTTCAGATGCTTTTGCATCTATTTGTTCCTGTAAGACTTGGTTCTGCTCCATCTCATCTCACCCGGACACCTTTACCTTTGCAGGATTCTGGAGGCCTGCTCCAAGGTGACGTCCACTCCCAGTTTGTGCAGCGAGTGCTGGATCTCCCCGACATCGATTCGCCCTGCGAACAGAACAACCACAGAACCACTCAACAACCTGTGTTTGCTCAAAGCAGGAGAACGTGGCACTGAGCATCGGCAGGAGCTCCTGGAGCTGCTACAGCAGCAGGAACATGATTCATGAAGGCTGCTGGAGAAGCTTCAAATGAAAGATGTTTGCACCTTTAAATGAAAGGTTTGTATCTGTTCTAACTGACTGGTTTATACTGAGTTATACTGTGGAATTGTGGGTTTTTTTGTGGGTCGTTGACTCTTTGGTCTTTTGTTAGGCTTTCTTCCACACCAGAACTCTTGTAGTCTGGGACAGAGATCAGAACTACGTGACGGGGGAACTTCCACCGACGTCCATTTCTCACACAAAAGTGACATTTCTGGAAATGTGCAGTTTTGTTTTAAATGTGAAGTATTTTAGTTTGTACAAACGTTGTGGGGTATGTAAAGAACATCTCCAACACTATAGTGAAGTTTGCTGATGACATCATTATAGCCGGGCTCATCAGTGACAACGAGGAGGCTCACTACAGGGAGGAGGTCCAACACCTGACTGGGTGGTGTTAGGAGAACTACACCTGACTGACACCTGACTGGGTGGTGTTAGGAGAACTACACCTGACTGGGTGGTGTTCGGAGAACAACACCTGACTGGGTGGTGTTCGGAGAACTACACCGGGCTGACACCTGACTGGGTGGTGTTAGGAGAACAACACCTGACTGGGTGGTGTTAGGAGAACTACACCTGACTGGGTGGTGTTCGGAGAACTACACCGGGCTGACACCTGACTGGGTGGTGTTAGGAGAACAACACCTGACTGGGTGGTGTTAGGAGAACTACACCTGACTGGGTGGTGTTCGGAGAACTACACCGGGCTGACACCTGACTGGGTGGTGTTAGGAGAACAACACCTGACTGGGTGGTGTTCTGAGAACTCCACCTGCTTGAAGACGAAGTCTGATTGCACCGACAAAGTTTTGTTGTTTTATAACAATGACAATAAAGTGACAATAAAGTTTTCTGATTTCTGATTTCTATACTGGAGTACTCTAAGCTATCGACACACACACTTTGAAGTATTAAGGAACCAAGTTTTGTTGTGCTTACTAACACATAAATACTAAACACAACGCAGGAGCCCAGTGTAAAGAAGTTCTTGAGAAATGAGCCATTATCTTAGATCAGCCTTTTGACTGAGTGTCCAGGTCATTAAAACTTCATGTGAGCCCAGCAGCTTTAAAGACTTACTGAGATGAACCAGAACAGACCAGGAACTCCAGGAATGTCACATTTCTCCATGACTCAGTTATGAAGCCTGATTCAATCTGCATGCAAATAGCAAACCAGAACACTGCAGCATCTCTGTGTTCCTTTGTAGTAGATTTACTTCCATCTTGAGACTCCATGTCCGGCTGCAGCAGAAAACCTCTGCTGAGCTTCAGCAGACACGCTGACATTGTGCTTATCTTTCTGTGCTTTATGGTAATTCAGTAGTTTCCAGGCCCAGAGGCAGAGCTGTAGCTCCAGGTTTACATAATCTTCTCTAAAAATGACCTTTTTACTGCTCTGTTTTACTCACATGTAGTGTCATGAACCGCTCCGAGCCCAGCAACCCCGAACTGGGGTCACAATAGATGAACACTTATCCTGGAAATTACATTTAAACATTTAGTATCCAAACTTTTAAAAAGGATTGCAATATTAAATACGGCAAAACAGAATCTGGCTCCTAAATCACTACTACTCAATACTGGTTCATAGTTTTACATTATTGAACGTGCTGTGCAGACGTCTGGGGCAATAACTACAGAAATAATAAACACTTACATTAGTTTATATATGTATATATATATATATGTATGTATATATGTGTGTGTGTGTGTGTGTGTGTATAGATATGTGTACATATATATGTGTGTGTGTGTGTGTGTGTGTGTGTGTGTGTGTGTGTGTGTGTGTGTGTGTGTGTGTGTGTGTGTGTGTGTGTGTGTGTGTGTGTGTGTGTATGTGTGTGTGTGTGTGTGTGTACTATTTATACATGTAATGTACAGATGAATGCCAAAGGCAAAGTGTTATGTGGAGAATTTTGTGAACCATGAAAATACCAATAAAAAAAAGAAAAGGACAAAAAAAACAAAAAACTAAATTCCAGGGCTCTTTCCAGACCAATAAATCCCTGATAGCCAAGGCCTGATTGCTTTTGTAAATGTAATAGAATCCAGGTAACCAGCAGCAGGAACTCACCAGAGGATCTCTGCATTTGAGCTGATTATAAATTAAACATTGAGTCTGATACTCAAACACTAGTCCTCCACTGAGCATTTGGATAATCAGAACCTTGAAATCTGCTGTACAATGAAACTAAAACTGTGGTGATGTGTTTCCCCTCTCTCAGTGTCCCAGTGACATTTTGGACTAATTGGAGTTTGGAGCGGTTCCTGTCCCCGGCTCACGATGTGGTGCTGTTCTGGAGTGTGGAGGTGTGATGTCTTCAATGTTTTTGTTCCTGTACTATAAAGGGCTTCGGGCATTGTTCACTTGATAAGTATTCCCAATCATAGTCTCTACTGAGACGCATGTCCAAGCTGATAAAATCACTTCTGGTAAAATAAAATAAAAGTTCTACTTCTTCCTTTTCAGACATGCAACCAGATGAAATCGTTCTGCTGTTTGTTTGATGAGATGGTTTTTGGTTGGTTGTTTTGAACTGTTGGAAATAAAAATGAAGTGAAATGAACCGTAAGCTGAGAAAGAGCCAGTGGAAGAACAGAGGTACTGGATGTGTTCTGGGACTGGCCACGTTGGACGGGACCATGGAGTCCAGACGGAGCAGGGAGCCACGTGTTCTGGGTGTTCGGGGTGTTCGGGGTGTTCTGGGTGTTCGGGGTGTTCGGGGTGTTCTGGGTGTTCGGGGTGTTCTGGGTGTTCGGGGTGTTCGGGGTGTTCTGGGTGTTCGGGTGTTCGGGTGTTCGGGGTGTTCGGGGTGTTCGGGGTGTTCGGGGTGTTCTGGGTGTTCTGGGTGTTCTGGGTGTTCGGGGTGTTCTGGGTGTTCTGGGTGTTCTGGGTGTTCGGGGTGTTCGGGGTGTTCTGGGTGTTCGGGGTGTTCGGGGTGTTCTGGGTGTTCTGGGTGTTCTCTGGGTGTTCGGTATGGATGTCAGTGTGTTGGAGGGCGTCCACACACCGTCGTTGTTGCGGTCCAGGCTGTGGAATATGAGCCGCAGTCGTTTCTCATGAGCTCGCAGGTACTGCGAGAACTCCTGGAAATCCAGCAGGCCGTCCCGGTTGGTGTCGCTCTCCAGCACGATCTGTGGGTGTGAAGAGAGAGGCACAGGCTCAGACAGCAGAGAGCAGCTGGGCGGGAGGTAAAGGTCAGCTGGAGGTCAGGGTGTGTCGGGAACACAGAGCACGTGGAAGTGACGGCAGGGTCAAAGTGTAGAAGGTGAGGAGACGACAGGACATGATGCACTGTGCTCTCTGAGGGACAACAGGTCAACAAATCAACTCACTCTTACCTGATGGTAAACAAAACCTGTCCTCCTCTGGCTGGATTCAAAACACAAAAACACAAGACTGGGTTTTTTCCAGGAGTTAAATATGTCTGTACTGTACTGTGTGTCCTTTGTGTGTGTGTGTGTGTGTGTGTGTGTGTGTGTGTGTGTGTGTGTGTGTGTGTGTGTGTGTGTGTGTGTGTGTGTGTGTGTGTGTGTGTGTGTGTGTGTGTGTGTGTGCGTGCATATGGGTATACTGTATAGGTTGCTGCATTTCATTGAATTCAGTCTGTGTATATTGTAATATTTTATCTAACCAGTACATGGATGATAAATTGTCCCAGAAATTATTGCGATAAACAATAATTTCGCTGTTTTGATACAATTTTTCCACTAATATATTAATAATGGTATAATAATGCAAGTTTACCCTTTTAAATATAAATAAACTTTGATTTCTTAAGAACATTTAAAATTGTAATTGTATTATGAAAAAAGAGATCATAAATATCCAAAATAAAGAATCAAAACAACCTCATCTCTCCCTCTCCTCCTCACGGGGTCTCATGCTGCTCTCAGGTGTGCCAGGTGCCCCCCCCCCCAACACACACACACACACACACACACACACACACACACACACACACACACACACTAGAGTGATTGACAGGCAGTGTTGGGAAAGTTCACTTTCTACATGAACCAGTTCAAAGTTCAGTTCACAGATTTTAATATGAACTAGTTCAGTTCATAGTTCTACATTCATAGTTCCAAAAATGAACTAGTTCATAATTCTTTTTTTTCAATATGTTGCTGCGAGTTTTGGAGTTACGTGATGCACCTGAACGCATCACCCAGTATCAGCAGCATGAAGCTTGTTAACCCTTAAAAAGCCGAGTCGTCCTCCGCAGGGTTCAAAACAAGTAAAGAAAAAAAAGTAGTGGCCTGTCGTCCAGAAAGTACTGTAACCATACCATGAAGTATTAATGGTGAGACAGAGTCTGAGGTAGAGCTGCTGTCTTCTACTTGTTTTTGTCGTGATGCTTCACATGTTGATGACGTAGGAGGTGGAGCCACTCTGGGGGCTGCGGTTGCCAGATTGGCTGTTTTCCTCCTCCATGTTAAGGCCCGTTTACAGTGAGTCTTACTGGGTTTTCACTGGAAGGATCAGGAATCTGGCAACTCTATAAAACAACATTAAACTGTGAGCGCCGCTCTCTAACACCAGAGTGAGCGCCGCTCACTAACACCAGAGTGGGAGCCGCTCACTAACACCAGAGTGAGCGCCGCTCACTAACACCAGCGTGAGAGCCGCTCACTAACACCAGAGTGAGCGCCGCTCACTAACACCAGCGTGAGAGCCGCTCACTAACACCAGAGTGAGGGCCGCTCACTAACACCAGCGTGAGGGCCGCTCACTAACACCAGCGTGAGAGCCGCTCACTAACACCAGCGTGAGAGCAGCTCACGAACACCAGAGTGAGCGCCGCTCACTAACACCAGCGTGAGAGCCGCTCACTAACACCAGAGTGAGGGCCGCTCACTAACACCAGCGTGAGAGCCGCTCACTAACACCAGAGTGAGAGCAGCTCACTAACACCAGCGTGAGAGCCGCTCACTAACACCAGAGTGAGCGCCGCTCACAGTGACGTCTTTGGTAAAGGAAACTTTCTCCAGCCTGGAAAACTGATCAAGCTCATTTTTAATTATCGTGCGATCAATTGATTTATTGATTATCACGACGGGCCTACGTATTACGACAGAAACATTTCACTGAAGAACTCACGATGTCCCTCAAAGACCTGCTGAGGTGGACAAACATTTCCACCAAGTGGGTTCAGCGAGGGAAAGGAATCATATCTCATCGTAACTCATCAACACCCCAAAGGAAAACAAGCGATCTGGTCACTAAGAGACTCTTCTCCAATGGAGAGAGGGCTCCTCCTAGTGGTCATAGTTATATTACAGAAACAATGGAGAACCACTTAAACATTATAAAAACACGGTTAGGTAAGTAGCACTTTCAATTTGTACCTCACTAAAAACACAAACACATATGAGCAACATGGCACTAAAGAAATACCACAATATTATATTTCTGAGGACAAAGACAAATCATGGCTGAGCTGCCAAAAATATCCTTTTGTTAGTAACAGTCAGAACCAGTGCTCCAAGTCAGCTATAACTGGAGCTTTTTATAAATGAAATCAAAATGTGACTTGGCTTCCATATCAAAGATATTAATGTTTTGTTTTATTCTGTCTCTGTCTCATTCATGTTGGTGTTTTTAAGCTTCCACTCATTCTAAGACTCATTATTGCACCACTGTATTCTCAGGTGAGCGCTCCTGCGCCGTGCTTCCTGAGGCCATTCTTGATTTGCTTCCTTCTCATTTTTGTCCTTTTATTCATGTGAGAAATGTCCACTGAAGGAGGACGTCGTGCTGGGAGAAGGCTCCTCCCGGACCCCGGGTCCTCCTGCTGCTGCTGCCCGGAGAGACAAACGCTGCTGATGACGGAGGTGTGCAGGCTACAGGTGACGTTCTCGCTCCCAGGCGAGGAGGGAAGGACAGACGCAAGCTCACAGGTTTGTGTTACAGACC
Source organism: Lipophrys pholis (assembly GCF_963383615.2). NCBI lineage: Eukaryota > Metazoa > Chordata > Actinopteri > Blenniiformes > Blenniidae > Lipophrys > Lipophrys pholis. The sequence goes on along the minus strand of NC_137647.1, from coordinate 24,238,406 downwards.
TGCTGTTAAAATATTCATCCACAAAGGTTTGGATTCCTCTCAAAGTGGAACAGGTTGTCTTTATATGGCTGTGTAACCGGGCCAGGCTGATGAATGAATTCCTCCAGAGAGCAGCCGCTCTGCTATTAGCAGACAGAATCCTCCCGTCAGAGAAACTGGCTGAGCTGATATCAGGGATGATCTGTGGCCGTTACCACGCCGACCAGAGAGCCGCTGATTCAGTTATATTCCCTCATATAGTGTCGTTAGTAACCTGCTCGCAAACGTCTACTTTCTAATCCATTTAGTGAAAACAAACCTTTGAACGCTCACAGAAACAGTCTTGTACAATAAAATATATTACGTGCATCTTCATTCACAAATTCGACAGTTTATTTGAAGTCTGGATTTCATTTTTAAAAATTTCAGGTTTAATTACATTCAGAATTAAATCATTGAAGTGTGCAGCCATCCATCTACCTGTGTGTGTGTGTGTGTGTGTGTGTGTGTGTGTGTGTGTGTGTGTGTGTGTGTGTGTGTGTGTGTGTAAAATGTTAAATAACTATTATTTTAACATTTTAACACGTGCAGGAATCCTGCCAAGTGAAAAAAAGAGACTTTTTCAACTTAAAGAAAAAAACCCTGCGGCAGACAGGAAAGCTCACATTTTACCTGATTTGCACCAAAAACGAGATTCTTCCCTCTTTTTACTAAAACAAAAGAATAAAGTGGAAGAAATTCATGGCGTATTTTACTGTTGTTTAACTGGTCTGACCGCCTTCAGCTCAAAGTGGGCTGAATGAACAGTCTGCTGGTACAAAGTAAATCTCATTTAATTGACCTTCCTGTGTGTTCCTATGTTCACTCTGGTTACCGGTTCAGTTCACGGAACATTTCCTGCATTACAGGAACTTAAAAAGGAATCTGAAGCCCATTTGGATCAGAAAACAGCCAATAGTTTTCCGATCCTTCAGCAGGTTTCAGATCGTTGTCGTCACTCACAGTCCACTTTCTCCCTCCTGACAAACCCCACTGCAACATTTTCCAGGCTCTGGCTGTGTTTTTGGTTTCCAGGGTGCTTCAGTGTTTCTTCATGTGATTCCCTCCTCCCATGCTCGGCTCACACAAACTCTCTTTCTGCAGTTTTTCCATCACAGATCAAGTCAGCAGGTTTGATGCTGTATTTCTTTAATTTCTTTAATTGGATTAAGTCAGTGGGCTTTTTTTAAATGTTTGTGTGTGTGTGTGTGTGTGTGTGTGTGTGTGTGTGTGTGTGTGTGTGTGTGTGTGCACCACCAACTTGTGCTGTTATAGACAAGCTGATATCCAGCAAGTGAGATTCTTTCTCTATTTGATCATTCAGCCGCAAATGCAGAACATTTTAAATATCTTTTTTTTTTAATTACGTGAGAATAAAAAATATAATAAAATTGAAAATTAGAATTAAAGGCAATTTCATAAAAAAAATAAAAAATTAAGATAAGAAGAAACTATCAAAATCTCATGAGGACAATAAAGTGAATTGTTTGGTTGAGTATTGCTGAATGATGTGAGCTGAGCATGCAATAATATTTATCTTTCTTTCTTTCTTTGGTTTCAGCTGCAGCGTTTCACTTTGGTGCTTCTGCCATCTTGGTCTTGTTTTTGTTGCTTTTGTGCTCCTTGACTTCTGCCCTATAACAGTTTTAAATTAGTTTTTCACGCCTTTGGTAATTTATCACTATTCATCACAAAACTGTTCATTTTGGATTTTTTGTCAAATAACACAAGAAAACAACCACGATTTGACATAAAACACAACAATTAATTGTATAATTTGAGCTGAACAATTCTTCTCTCCCACATTAGTGGATCTCGCGTCACATTTCACCCAGATCGCCTTCGTAAACACATTTCTCACACTTGTACAAAGTGAAACAACACTTACACTTTTAAATCTTTGTGTATTTTGAGTCTTTTTGAGGTAAGACATCAGATTTGATGTGTGAGAGTTACAGTATTTCTACTGGGTTAGAATGTGAGAACGAGCCTATTTAACTGTCTGTGAAGGTCAAACAGCTTGTGTGTGAATTCATTTGTGAGATGAAACATTCATTTTGTTTTTCAAAATGAACTTATTCATTTGTTGATTCAGCATCAAAACCAATTTTTTGTTGAAATAAAGATGTGAAACACAATCTTACAGTATTTTGACATGCAGTGATTTAAACATATGATTTGTCTGTTGTGGTTGTCAATATTGTGATCCAATCACGCAGCCCCTACTTTAAATACAACACTAAAACAAATAGATACGTATATAAATGAAATGTGAATAAACCAATACATAAACATCCCTTAAATCTGTATTAAATCATTGTAAGTTTTCAGCTGATCACATGATCTCTCATATCTATTATTACTACTTTTCTCTGTGGAGTAGTGGACTGATAAAACCTTTGGAGTGACTGTGGGGTCGAAGGTCGACCGATCCACTCTACAACCACGAGAGGACAAGACGTGAAATATTTGCTTGAGTCACATGATAAGAATCTCCAGAAGTGTTTGTTGTGAGGTCTGTAGTGCTGCATTATGTAATAACCCCGCATTTTGTAATAATCTGCCGCATTTTGTAATAAACTTTGCTGATTTTTGTAATAACTTGTTATATAGTTATTACAAAATTGGGTGTTCCGGTTTATTTAAAGAATATTTTAGAATTTGGTGCATTATGTAATAAATTTTGCCCTTTATCTTGTACATATGTTTAACAACGAGAAAAAAATTAAGATTCCATTGGACTAGAATTATATGTCCCTCTTTACTTTTGCTCATGTCCTGCCAACACAGCAATGGTAGAACGCAGCTCGAAATCAGGTTGACCTTTATAGATCACCTGTCATTGTGGCTGGTAGATTTTTAAAGTTACTCGCCAATCAGTATTTCCTGCAGCCATTTCTATTTTCTTGAAGAAATGAAGCCAGATTGTGAGTGCCAGTGAGTGCATTTAAACATTTAACCTACATTTTGTAATAACTGTAGCAATATGTGACCTGTTATTACAAAATGTGGCAAAGTTTATTCGAAAATGCATTCAAAATGTTTACTACAAAATGCGTCAGATTATTACATAATGAGTAAAAAATGTATTACATTATGATATATTGCACCATTATTACATAATGAGGCGCTTACAAGGTATCTTCCATGGTTGAGTAATGTGATAAGTACACACCCACAACAGGCTGGAGGTGGTGACAAGGTCCAACAGAGTTTCTTTGTTGGGAAAAGTTCGTCCAGCTCAGTCAAATGAAATGTCTAAACTTATGTTGAAATCACTGAAAACAAAGAATCACTTGAATTAACTGTGAATTCTGATAAATGTGACATGAAGTTTAAAGCAGAGAACACCTGACACAGGAAAGTAGCTGTCAACAGGTAACGAAGAACACCATCTCATCAGGTCGAGTAATTATATCATCAAAGTCTACCGTGACCCCTGGACGACCCGGAGAGTCTATATCTACCGGCGTCATCAGGTGATCTGTTCCTGCCAAAAATCTTCTCGCGAGGACACGAGGATACTGAGTGACAGGATGCTCTGGCGGTCTTCCAGGATTCATAGAACCGTACTTACATACGCATCTTTTGTTCTATTTCATCTTTTCAGGGGAACACCCCTCAAGGCAGCCCATGATGCAGCCATGCCTCTAGTAGAATGGCAGTTTATGCCCTGAGGCACCGGGATGCTCAGTGCACGATAGGCATCCTGCATGACCTCCACTACCCAGTGAGAGAGTCTCTGTTTAGAAAGCGTGGACCCCCTTCTACAGCCTCCATGGCAGACGAAAAGTCTGTCTGTTGTTCGCAGGATAGCCGTTGGCTCCATGTACGCCTTAAGTGCCCGCACAGGGCACAACAGCGATGATGGCTCCCCCTTCCCCCCTGAGGAGCCCGGAAGACTGAAGGCAGCCAACTGGAGAGGCTGGTTCACATGATGAGGGGATAACCGCATGGGCAAATTGAAGGATTTGGCCTGAGACTCACCCCCAGAGCCATCCGCCTTCCAGCACAGACATGCCTTACTCACTGACAGAGCATGCAGCTCCCCCACACGTTTCAAGGCTGTCTTGAGAGACACCCACTTTAAATCAGCACGTCCCGGCGGCTCGAAGGGCGGCTGGGAAAGAGACTGAAGGACAACTTGCAAGTCTCATGATGGCAGCTTCTGGACCTGGCGTGGTCTGAGCCTCTGAGTCCCCTTCAGAAACTGCTTGACCAGATAATGTGATCCCACCGACTGGCCATCCACCTTGGCTGACTGGCTGAGATAGCAGCCAAATACACTCTGTGGGTGGAAGTAGTCCTGTTTCTGTCAGAAATGGACTGCAGGAAAAGCAGTATTGCAGCACAGGTATGAGGCTGGTCTCTTCCCTCAGAGAGAACCAGAGAGGGCAGTGGGTTGTTGCCTCCGAGGCAAAGAGGTCCACTGCTGCTCTGCCAAACGTGGCCCATGTCATGGTCACCACCTCTGGATGAAGTCTCCACTCCCCGGAAGGAGGCTTACGACAGGAGAGGAGATCCGCGGTAGTGTTCTCGAGACCAGGAACATGCATTGCCGGTGTGCCACCCGCAGACACGTCAGGGATCTAGTGCCGCCCTGGTGGTTGATGTGGTATACAGCTGAGGTATTGTCTGACTGGACGAGAACAGGCCGATCTTTTAGAACAGGGAGAAAGTGCATTAGTGCCAGGAATACAGCCTGAAGTTCCAACACATTTATGTGCTGCCGCTTCTGCTGGGTACTCCACAGGCCCCTGGCAGTCCTGGACTGCCACACTGCCCCCCAACCCACAAGAGAGGCGTCCGTCTCGACAACCTCTCGGCGGGAGGCTACCCTCCCCAAGGGTACACCTGACATTAAGTATGCTCTCTCCCTCCAGGGTCGGAAGGTAAGGAGGCACTGGGCAGACACTCTGACCACCTTGTGCCGGTGGCTGCTAGCGTCCAAATGCAGTCTGTTCATCCTTACCTGAAGGAGGCGCAGGGTAAGAAGCCCCAGTGGTACGGCCATGGATGCCGAGGCCAGCATGCCCATGAGCCGCAGGGTCAGGCCATACTACAGGAGGCTGCCGCACTGGAAACGCCGTGGAAGGATTAAATGAGGAATCCAGCACCAGCCCTAAATACCTTGCAACCTGGCCGGGTACGAGGTTGCTCTTGCTATAATTCACCTTGAGGCCCAGATTGCCCACGTGACTGAGGAGAGCCCCAGTGTCCCTCAACGCCTGCTCCTGTGTTGGGGAAATGACTCGCCAGTCGTCCAAATAGGGGAGTATCATTACCCTGCTGGTCTGTAACAGTGACAGAGCAGCTGCCACACACCAGGTAAATATATGTGGGGCCAGGGAGAACCCAAGCAGCTGAATCCTGAACTTATAAACCTTGTCCCTGAAAATAAAATGAAGGAACTGTCTGTGATTTCAGATCCACTATCACCAACCAGTCTCTGGTGAGACCGTTTGAAGAACGTCTGCCACACGCAGCATATGGAAGGGGAGAACTTTGAGAAACCGGTTCAGCCCCCTTAATCCAGGACTGGGCGAACTCCGCCCTCTTTCTTGGAGACAATAAAGTAAGTGGAGTAAAATCCGCTGAGGCAAGCCTCCGGGTTCACTAACTCGCTGGCACCCTTTCCAAGAAGGGTGGCCACCTCGTGAATTTGCACGAGGGATTTCACGGGATCTCTGACGACAGTGCGTTTAACCCGCTAGACACCACCCAGGGGTCTGTGGTCTACTCTCCCCAGCAGCGGGGTAGCTCCTGGCAAAAGAGTCGGACGACCGGTTCCTGAGGTTCAGGTTCAGGCGACTTGGTCCAGAACCCCTAGGCCCCTGAGCGTACGGACGCACTGCTGCACGGCGTTGCCGATTACATGGCACTGTGACCTGCAGGCCCCTGGACTTCCCGAGGCGAGCGAACGGTCAGCTGTGGGGGACCTGCCCACGCTGCTGCCAAATGTTTCTGCCAAGCCTGGCCAACCTGCACACTACGCTCCAAGGCCTGCAGTGCCACTGGCTGTCTGGCCCGGCACAACCGGAAGAGAACGTAGTGTTCTCCAGCATGGCTTGGATAGACTGGGACTGTGCCAGCCAGACCTGGCGACATGTTAAAGTTATCGTCGACATCAGCCTGTCCAACTCCCTGGTCATGAATGCGAATGTCTGCAGCGAGGCATCGCTGAGGGACTGGGCCGAAGGCCCCGCCCCGGAATGCTGCAAGATACTTGGCAGAGCCAGTACTAGGTGTGACAGCAAGTTACCCAGACGTCCCATACAGGCAGCAATGTCATAACCATGTTATAACGCTGCGGGTCAACAAATCGTCCGTCAATCTGCACTGCGGCTGGTGGCAGCGTTCATCTGGTCTCACGGCCTCATCCGGCGAAACTATCAGTGCTGCAATGGCAGGCTTAACTGGAGCTAGCTGTTTCAGCCGATAGCTGCCAGCATCGTGCCTGGCTGCCAGAGACCTGCCAGAGCCTGTGTGATGGGAGAGAACCCTCGAGTTTGGCCAGCATCTGGGCTTCATCCACCTCCAGGTGTACCCAGGCTGCACAGTGCCAGGGCTGGACACTGAGCCAGCAGAGAAGGTCCTACTCAAACTCTCTGAAAAGGCATGAGAAGCCCATGAGGCAACTTCATCCTGCCCATTCCCGCCAGCATCACCAAACAGGGTACAGGATGCTGCCGTGGACAGAGCATCCTCTTCCTCGAGGTGGGATGGCCCCGAGACGGGGTTATCCACGAAGTCTGGCGCCCTGGGTTCTGTGTGCAGGCCAAGCAAGATGGCCTTAATCTGCGCAAACTCGGTGGTGAGAGCATCCACCTTGTTAGCCAGAGCGTCGACCTTCCACGCCTTCCGCGGAGGATCGCCGGTCACCGTGGTGGCACGTTTAGCACCGCCGACAGCGCGCTCAGCACCGCCGACAGCGCGCTCAGCACCGCTCAGCACCGCTCAGCACCGCTCAGCACCGCTCAGCACCGCCGACAGCGCGCTCAGCACCGCTCAGCACCGCTCAGCACCGCTCAGCACCGCCGACAGCGCGCTCAGCACCGCTCAGCACCGCCGACAGCGCGCTCAGCACCGCCAGCGGCTCTAACTGAAGACATCAGGTCTATCGTGCCCTCTGCCTCAGCCAACCTGGAGAGTCGCAGAGCATAAGGCATAAAACTGCAGTTCATGCATGGATTATCGGAAGCCCCTCTTCTAGGTGGTCATGCCAAGACAAGCAGGACACCGATCATGACCGTCCTCTGCCTGAAGGGGGGGGGGGGGGGGGGGGGGGGGCATGCAGGAGACACACACGGCAGTCCATCCTTCTGTTGACGCAGCTTTAATCAAGCTACCACACAAATTATTATTAGTAACTAAGAAATATTATTAATCATCATTAATAATCTTAGTATCAATAATTATTATATTAACAATACAAGCAGTTATATTAATAACTATTATTAATTAGTTATTAATTTACACCACTGATAAGGAGGTGTGAGCGAGAAACCGAACACCGCCGTTTTTTGTGTGTTTTTTCTAGCGACAGCGGCTTCAATGTTGACTCAGGCCAGCGAGTCAGGAGTGATCAAACTATGTGCCCAGTGAATCTAACTGGAGCAACACCGACAAAACCCACAGGGCACACACTGCTGTTAGCGAGACGGAGAGAGAGCAGCGAACACAGCCGCTCAGCGTACAAGCTGCCCCAAACAGCCGGGAGGCCCGTGTCGGCCTTACACACCCACACACCAGCGAATCCACCGCTCAGGGTAACCGCAGCCCCGCGGCACAGCCTCGGACTCTGCTCAGCCTTGATGGCTTTGAGTTTGAACCAACAACATGTAACACCTGAACCATCACTCCTCCTCCTACATAACCTCTGATATGAAGATCTCACCTGGTCCACCTGGTTCTTCAGCCTCTGCCAGGTGAGATGATGGTAGAGTAGTGCTTTGTCTCCAGCCATTGGTTCATAATGAGTGTGTGTGTAGGAGGAAGATCACTATAACATTGTTCTTCTCTCCTTTTTATCCATTCATATTAAGTAGTTTTTTGTCCATGTCTTTATTTAATTTATTTTAAATTAAATAAACAAACTAAAATAATGTGAATACATCTCTTGTGTTTCAGGATTCTTTCTCCAGACACAGAAATGCTGGAATGGAAGCAGTGTAAACTTTGTAAAGACTGGCTGCATGTTGGTTGTTGTCCACCAACATCTGGACGAGTCATCCAGCTGTGGCTGTAACACCACGAATGAGAGCACAAGGTACTACAACAATAGTTATCAATTATCCAATAGATGTGTGTCGTATGGCAGAAAGGACTGAAGCACTTGGCTGAGATATTTATTCTGGACTCTTTGTGTTGGACGCTGTGTCTTTAAATGACATCACCACATTCCTAAAGGGTTTGAACCATCAACCGTTGTTTGATGATCACATTGTCAAAGTAAAACATCAACTGATTCTACATCTTGTCTCCAGTTGGCTGATTAATCTTGTTAAATGACAGGAACAATAATCAAAGTGTAACTTTGCTGCTGCTGCATCTTTTATTGGTTTAACAACAGATTTTAATCTGCAGGATGACTGAGGGGTTGAAGGGGGGAGATCCTGACTGGATTCTCCAGAGAGCTGATCAAGGTGAGTGAAACAAACTGTGCTGTTAGTGGTTCTATTCTCTAGTGAAGAATATGTGTTCTCTCTTTGCTCTTTGGCTTCAGATCTTCCATGATGATCTGATGGAGTCGAGGGTCTGTTCAGACAGAATGAAGCTCTGGAAGAGAGCGTCAGCATCACCTGCCCTCAAGCAGCAGCTCAAACTGAGGAAGCTGCTTTTCAGTGAGCAGCAGGTAAGAAAACATCTCATCAGTCAGTGAGACAGTCTTCACACAACAAAAGCTGGATTATTGACGGGTTGGTTAACCTATCAATATGCATCATGTCACTGTTTTTTAGATCATCGACATCCTGATGGCTGAAGGATCAAGCAGCTGGGGTCGGAGGTCATCATGGCCAGAGGGAGAACGTTCTCACACGCTTCCACAGGCCAACCCACCATACATCCTGGCTTCATCCACAGGCTTTATATAAAATAAAGTACACTGACATGATTTATGATGGTTTTATTCTTTTAAAGTTGTCATAGGTATTTGTTGAAGGTTTGTCATGGACATTTACTCCTTCCTGCTGAAGTAACTACAGTTACTCTCCGCTTCACACATTGTCACTGGATGAATGAAGGCAGATCAGTTTAGTATCTGACCTCTGACCCTGAGCTTCACTGAGGTTACAGCTGTAGTGACCTCTGACCTCTGACCCTGAGCTTCACTGAGGTTACATCTGACCTCTGACCCTGAGCCTCACTGAGGTTACAGCTGTAGTGACCTCTGACCTCTGACCCTGAGCTTCACTGAGGTTACAGCTGACCTCTGACCCTGAGCTTCACTGTGGTTACAGCTGTAGTGACCTCTGACCCTGAGCTTCACTGAGGTTACAGCTGACCTCTGACCTCTGACCCTGAGCTTCACTGAGGTTACAGCTGTAGTGTCTTGCTGAAATAACTTCATTATCATTCATGTTCACAACAAGTGTACACAGAATGAACTTCTGTTTGGCTCAGCAACAGTTTAGGATATAAAATGACTAAAAGGTGCAGTGATGTTAAATGTAAATATAACACAGAATATATACTTTGGCCATATATACAAGATAACCAGCCACAATACACACAACTCTCCCAGCAGGGATGTACAGTAACACTGCAGAGGACAGCAGTCCTGGAGAGATTCATCATTTCTTCATCTATTGCTTTTATTCCATCTTCATATCTCCTGACCAAGTCAGCGTTCTTCATGTACTGAAGCAAAGAAAGTTAAAGATGATTTTAGTTTCCTCAGTAGTCTTGGTGGGGATCGCTAAGCAGCATGCAGGATAGATAAGCTGAGATATAACTTCAGTGTTTGTCAGCAGTGTTCTTCCAAGCAGTGTCATGTCTCTTTGGAACCAGTTCTTCAAAAATTGTTTGCAGTTTAACATTTTTATGAACATTATTTCTTTCACTCGTGTCTGAACATTTAGAGATCCAGATTCAGTTTTTTTTCATTTTATTTTTTGATCAGGATGTTATACAGAGAAAGGTGAGAACAGTCATGGATTAGTGTGTATCGATTTTCCTTTAAGAAATCCTGATTGAGTATAAGAATAATAAGACAGTAGAACCTGTGAGGAGCGGACCCGGTAAGAGCTCCACCCTGTACTGGACACGTCACTGTGCAGGACACATATTTAACTGTTAACACTCCTTAATGAGGACGACCTGCCTGACCAGGACAACGGACTGGTTCTCCTGGTAAATTTCAAGCTGAGTGACACTAAAACGGCCAAAACACTTGTGCTGGACCCGATTATTAGAATATTCAGACGTTGTGGTGTCAGGAGATTAGTTTGAGATGTGAATAATCGCAGCTTCCCTGCAGTACGATGCTGCTCTGTGATGCTCTTCTCCGTCAGCTCCACCATGATTTCCGCATTATGTGTCTGCAGGCGCTGGTGATACATGATTGCATCCATACTAACTCTGGGTTCACTTCCTTAAAGTTCCTTAAAGTTCCTTAAAGTTCCTTAACGGAACGGAATGATCCTGAAACTATCTCCACTTCTGTTCACTGCCATTCTCCACTTTTCCTAAAGTACTTTATGCTTCACTTCAGGAGTTCTGAGCCTCTGGATCTTTATTTGCTTTTAAATTGTGATTGTTCAGACGAGGAGACGGAGGATCTCCTCACACAAGCGTCCAGTTGCTCTGGAGCATGAGCAGTCTGCGCCTACAGGTTGCGTGTTCGACCGCAGAGGGTCGGTGCCTAACGCACAGGGTGGATGAGGCTCCAGTCTGGTCCCACCAAGCAAAGTGGTTATAAAGGATTTATACACATTTTTTTTTTACATTTCATTGTATTTTGCATTAGAATGTTTCATTAAAATTGACTTTATGTTGGGATTGTAATCATTTTCAGTACAAACTGTTTGATCTTGTAAAAATATAGATTATTTTATTACATACACTGTAACTACAACAAACTGTGAAGTGTAAATTTAAAGGTTATTATAGTAATATTTTACCACTCTGGTCTACTCAGGATGAAACTGGACTGTATGTGGTCCCTGAAGTAAACTAAATCTTATTTAATAATTATTTTGTATACATCTTATATACATATGTATATATGTATTTATATTGTATACATCTTTGTATTGGTTCAGTTATGTGCTTTTAAATAACCATAAAATATTTGGTGTTTGGTTCGTTCAAGATCAACTGGTCCTACAATTTGTCCCGGTGACCCCGTCCCTGAAGAGAGGACGCCTGTCTTCAGGGGACACTTGCCCTTGGATTTTAAGGCGTCCCTACATTAGAGGTTTTACTGTATTGGATAAACCTACTTTTAACCTTGCTGCCAATACAGATGTAAGTATTTTATAATCTGTATTGGAGAATGTAATAGTTCTTTGTTTGCTCTATAATCATTTGTCTTTTCCTCATTTGGGTATTAATTTAATTCTGCCCTGTATTATTGTCGTCAATACTTTCTTTCCAGTAATACATTAATTACTGCCTCAGTTAACAAAGTTCTAATGTCTTCCTCGTGTTTGTAGATGTTTGTAGTGATTCCATCTGAGCCTGGAGATCAGTCAGAGGCTGTTTTTACGAGGATACCTTGAATTCTTAAACTTTCAAATCCTCGTTGTCACAAACATTCCTAAAGTTTTCATCATTTACAGGAATCAGATTCTTTATATCATTGAAAACTAATTCAGCAATTTGTTTAGAATAAGAAGATGTATACAGGTTGCTAAAAAATTATTCAAGATCTCCTTGGCTATACTTTTTGTATTCTTCCCCGTTCATCATGAGAATGTGAAATTTATGTTTTTTCTTGTCTGTGTGTTTTTTATATAACTTAGTACACTATGATGGTTTTTTCTCCCTCTTTAATCCACTTGGCTCTGGACCTTATAAATACTCTGAGCTGTATTCAGATAAAATCTACCTGGATGTACCTTCCAGTGTACTTCAGTGTGCTTCATAGAACTGAACATGACCCATGAAGCCATATGCAGTCATACACCAGGAGAGAGTGGCGGCATTTTGCCTTTTAAAAATGGCGGCAACCGTGTACAAGTATGTCGGCGCCTGTAACGCCGCCATCTTGATACCGCACTGGCGGGATTTCAATTCCGGCGAGTATGGTCGCGCTGTGCGATCATGTACTACCGCCTTCCACCGACAGTGGCGCTGCGGTCGCGCTTCTGAGCAAAATAGCGGCGACCGGCGGAAGCGCCCATGTTGTCGGCCATCTTGGATTCCCCACTGGCAGCCTCTCGATAATCTGGCTACCTTACTGGGAGAAGGTTACTTTACGTCACACTGTGCTAAAATGTTGTTTTCCACTCAGGGCATCATTTTCCAGTGAGTCCTGCCATCCAGCAGGTTCCTCTATCACCTTCATTAATTCTTTGCTTTGTGTGGTTCTGGGACGAACAGCACTGAGACGGAAAAGGTTCTGAAAGCAGCGTTGAGGAACACGTGAGGGACTTCTTTGTGCAGATTGTCCCATTGTCCTTTCTGAAGGGTGGACAGGAGGCTCCCCGACGGCCAGCACAAACCACAAGGCACTAATCATGTGAGAATGCAGTGATCAGACCCAGAACCCTCTCTGCTTCAGCAGGGTGCTCAAACACAAGTCCAGCACAGACCCAATAAACCACAGACGCTAAGCTCCAGGGGTTTCAGCCACACACTTTCAGACGGAAACTCTCGGGCAACTTTACGCCACCAAACTCCACAAATCATGAGAATATAAGTCGAGGCCTGACGCGTCAGAGCAGATTTTGTTCAGGAAAACTGAAATCTATGCAAGTAGATTAGAAACCGATTGTGACTTTACAAGTGGCCACACAAACCAACAAATTAGAAATACTTACATTACTTTAAGAATGTATTTTTACTCCTAATTCCACGCAATCTGGATGATTTTAACCCATTAAATTTTGAAATCACAATTTGTTGTTGAATATGATCATAGTTCGGATTAATATTCAAACATTTTGATCTGTAACCAAGACGTTTAATCTGTGACAAAAACTATTTATGTTAATCTATCTGATGTTTATTCAATTCAAAACACTCTTCTGTTTCTTCCCCCGACTCTACACCAGATGTGACACAGACCAGTATGTTTGTTTGTTTTGTGTCGTCACATGTATTGCTCATTTTAGACATATGAAAATGATATATTTGTAATATATTCTGGATCATTCTCATAAACAAACTCATAAATTACTCTAAAAGCCCCGATAGTGAACCAGAACAAGACTTTTAAAGACTGTAGGGCTCCTTCTTCCAGTACCACAGGCAGTAATGCAGCCCACAGCATGATGGTACCGCCACCATACCAGCAAAGCTGGACTATCTGATAGTTAGGTTGGTAGATGGGTAGGTAGGTAGGTAGATAGGTAGGTAGGTAGGTAGGTAGGTAGGTAGGTAGGTAGGTAGGTCAGTAAGTAGGTAGGTAGATAGGTAGGTAGGTAGGTAGGTAGGTAGGTAGGTAGGTAGGTAGGTCAGTAAGTAGGTAGGTAGATAGGTAGGTAGGTAGGTAGGTCAGTAAGTAGGTAGGTAGGTAGGTAGGTAGGTAGGTAGGTAGGTAGGTAGGTAGGTAGGTAGGTCAGTAAGTAGGTAGGTAGACAGGTAGGTAGTTAGGTAGGTAGGTAGGTAGGTAGGTAGGTAGGTAGGTAGGTAGGTAGGTCAGTAAGTAGGTAGACAGGTAGGTAGTTAGGTAGTTAGGTAGGTAGGTAGGTAGGTAGGTAGGTAGGTCAGTAAGTAGGTAGACAGGTAGGTAGTTAGGTAGGTAGGTAGGTAGGTAGGTAGGTAGGTAGGTAGGTAGGTAGGTAGGTAGGTAGGTAGGTAGGGTTTATCTTGGTTGGTCGGCTGTCTGACAGGGTAAATCAGTTCTTGATCTTGATCATTTCTTTTGGCCAACAGATGATGACAAAAGGATGAAATGCTTTGAGATCTGGATGATATTCCGACAGGTGGACATAGGTGCCCTCTCCTGTATTCAATCACTACATTATTACATTTCATCATACATCTTACACCATCACGCACTATTGAAAATGATGAGTAATAATACTTAAAGACATCAGAATTTCTTTCTTTTTTGATTTTGCTTTACGGATTTTTGAGGAGGAATAGTGGAGACATACATGCAGCACTCAATCATGGTTCCATCTCTTATGTGACGTATTTGACAGGATATTTACATTATTGGCTTTATAGCGTGTACAACTGATTCCATCCTTCGCAGGTTGCAGTGTGTGTGTGTGTGTGTGTGTGTGTGTGTGTGTGTGTGTGTGTGTGTGTGTGTGTGTGTGTGTGTGTGTGTGTGTACCTCCTCAGCCTCTCCTCGGTGCAGTCCCCGGGCTGCCAGTCCCGTCCTCAGCTCGTTCATGTCCACTCGTCCATCTTTGTTCAGGTCCAGCTGCTCGAACAGCTCCGCGTACCTCCTCTCGCGCTCCGGGTCCTGGTCCGGCACCGGGTCCGGTACCTGGTCCGGCACCGGGTGGTTTTCTCCGCGGTGTGAAGGGGCACAGGACCGCTGATCGTCCTCGCCCATGAGAAAGAGAGAGATCTGGGTGTCGGTGCTCCGTCGGTGTCGCAGCCGGACATAACAGAGTCCGCAGCGGGGGGCGAGACGGCCGCTCCTCCGCCCCGGGGGAACCGCAGCGGAACAACCGGGGAAGGATGGATGATGGACGGATGATGGCTGGATTAAAGGGCTGTGCTCAGATTATCTCCGAGTCAGTTTCATTCTCAGCGGAAATCCATCAGGTTTTAAAGTTTCCGTCAGAGGAGCAGCGCGTCAATCATTCTTCTTCTACCGCAAACAAACAACCGGACTCTCACAAACCCTGTCCCGTTCCCGGTCCCGGTCCCGGTCCGGTGCGTGTGTGGAGGAGTGCGTGTGAAATGCGGTCTCTTCCGCACGCTCCTAGCGGTGTGACGGCGTGCGGCTGTGCTGCAACTGCGCTTTAAACTAGAACGCCTGTTTACATCACGTATTACGGTAAAGCAGTGAGAAGCTTCATGGTGCGTTCATGTACACCATACCACCATAGTAATATACATACACAATTTACATGCTTATGGTCAAAGAATCCATAGAAAATCGAATTGTTCTCAGCAAACCCCACCACATTCTTGTTCTACAGGCCCTCCATTCACAGGAGTCCAACTCACCTGGTCATGTCCATCCTCTCTGCAGCTCATTAGTCAGCCCTGTGTTTACCAGTCAGTGTGACCATCTGTGAGTCTGGACATGTTTCTAACGATTCTCTGATCTTTGTTGTCCTCGTCGTCTTTGTAACTCAGATTTTATTTATTTTTTACTTGTAGCTGGTTTTGGGGCAAACACGTTTTCATCTGAACTGTCTACTGTATTTTGATGTTTGGGCTTTTAAATACTTCTTGAATTCTTGTCATGCCTCTGCCCTGTGTATCTGTTCTTTTTGACTGTAACAATGAAGACGTGAAGTCTGGGAGTCTGTGAATTCTTTGTACAATAAGCCTGTACAGTACTGTTAGTGTGATTTATACTTGCAACTGAGGTGTACGTGAACGCACCATGAAGCCCCCTAGGCTGCTGACTGCTTTACCGTATGACGCAATGTAAACAGGCATTCTAGTTTAAAGCGCAGATGGCGTTACTCCAGTTGTGCTGCATCACCGTGCGTAACGAGCCTCAGCACGCGCGCTCCCAGCGGCTGGATGAAGGGAGGGGGGACGGGGGAGGGGGTTGGGTGGGGGAGTATTCAGAACTCCTGCATGCTTTATAAAGAGTTACAGGAGTTACTCTCAGTCCATTCTAAATGTTTTTCGCAGTGTGAAAGTTTCACATTGTATTTCCTGGTACATGAACAGCAGGCTGGAAAGCAGAAGTTCACACAGTTTAAGGCCTCACTCTGTTACAGTGTGTGAATGATTGGGACGCTGATAACACTCCGTCTTATCTGAACCTCAAGTGCTCACCGACGTTCAGTCTTCTGGAGCCATTCAGGACTGCAGCGAGTCAGAAGACCAGGGGGGCAAACACATTTTAGGTCCTGTCCACACGACGACGCCGATTCATGGAACCGCAACGTAACTTGACAACAACAACATGGTGGACGACCTGCTGCAGGTCGAGCTGCAGGTCGAGCTGCAGGATTTGTTGACGACCAGGATTTCTGCACGCCGTGTCTTCTTCTCTGTTTTCGGTGTCATGGTGTGACAGAGGTACTGCACCACCGATAAGCCTGGCCGATGAAACTGTCAACATCCTCATGATTACTACAGAAAATGACTGCAATCTCAGCATAAAGCCAAGTTCATTGAAACCTTCTGGTACACTACCGGGACATTTCCTGGTGCTGTTGTGGCGGCCTGATGTTTGACCCCCTGCAGAACAACATGCAGGGTGCAGAAGCAGACCGGGGCAAAAGTTCAACACTTCACACTTTCAGAAAAGGAAACAATAGTTGTGTTCAGTACTTGCAGAGACATTTTGGTCCCAGTCATGAAGTGTGCTCTGGAAAGCAGAATGATAAGTGACAGTGGTCAGTGATCCCCGCGCCTGCAGTGTGGCAGACAATTTCCAAAAATCAAAGCTTTGCTGGTTTGATGGGAACTTCAGACCCGGGTAACTGAAATCAGCCGAGTTTACTGTGTTTCTAATATCTCATACATACATGTTTATCTAACAGTCAAATGTAAACTGATTAATTCAGCACCTTTATTTGTACTAAATCATTTTGCACATGTATACAACTGATGACATTTGTTTGGATCAATAATGTGTCAAAATGGGAAATATTATTACTGTATGATCATGAAAGGTTCTGCCCTCATTCTACAACGTGTTGAGGTTTTTAAAAGACAGGTTGATTAAGAAAAGAAAAGAAAAGGAAAGGAAAGGAAAGGAAAGGAAAGCCGGGTAACTGTCTGTTATCATTGTGATTAGATGGTGTAAATATTAGTTAACGTAAGTAAGAACATCCAGCAGCTGGAAGCCCTGCAGCCACACACACACACACACACACACACACACACACACACACACACACACACACACACACACACACACACACACACACACACACACACACAGACACTTGTTTTGCCCCTTATATAGATTGTACGATTACACGTACAATCATTGGGACATGAAGTGTTCAGAAGGTCCTGGTTGCTTTATAGAGTTACAGGAGCGGCTCTCAGTCGATCCAGAATGTTTTTCAGTGTGAAAGTGTCACGTTGTATTTCTAGATACATGAACAGCAGGCTGGAAAACTGAAGGTCGCTTCTAATCCTGCTCATGATTGTCCCAGTGCTGTTCTCTGGCAGGTTGCCAAACCAAAAGTTGATCCTGAAGGAGGGCGGGCAACTTCCAGAGCAGCTGTTTGTCGACGGGCCAACCTTTTAATTTCTTACAGTCCGACTTTACGTGATTAACTGTGATTAACAAACATCACACACACAGGATGAAGGAAACAGTGATCCCATGTGAAGGGAGAGCAGGGTGTGCTGCGGTGTCCTCACTCCAAATACTTAACCCTGCATGTGATTATGTAAATACAATAAAGTGAGAGTATGAATGACTGTGGGTCCAGGGGTCGCCACAGCAGGCTGCAGTTATCACATCTTGCAGAGAAAACATTTGACACCTGATTCCCTTTGTGCATGAAGACAATCTGGGTTTGAATCCTGGTTTCAGGATTCAAACCCAGATTGTCTTCATCCAAAGTCAATACTCAGCCTGACGCACCGCCAATAATCAGGAACTGTGATCTGCTTCAACGTTGTTGATCAAAACATTTGTCCTGCCAGTGTCAAACCTCTCAAACCTCCACGACATCCCACGGAAAACTCACAGGAAGTGGGTAAACCGTTTGGAAGGAAAACTGTTGGAGCAGGTGGAGTCTCCGTCTTTAATTCAATAGGGTGGAGGAGGGCGGAGGAGGGTGGAGGAGGGTGGAGGAGGGCGGAGGAGGGCGCAGCACACGCATGAACAGTGTCAGGAACAAATAGGAAATACAATCAGGACTGACGGGACACCGACGGTGAGCAGAGGAGAAACATGATCTGTGATTCTTCTTTTTCTCTGGAATCCAGTGATCCACTGACATGTGAATGCTCAGCATGTACGTTGAAATGTGGAGCGATAGCAGCATGTGAATGCTCAGCATGTACATTGAAATGTGGAGCGATAGCAGCATGTGAATGCTCAGCATGTACGTTGAAATGTGGAGCGATAGCAGCATGTGAATGCTCAGCATGTACGTTGAAATGTGGAGCGATAGCAGCATGTGAATGCTCAGCATGTACGTTGAAATGTGGAGCGATAGCAGCATGTGAATGCTCAGCATGCACGTTGAAACGTGGAGCGATAGCAGCATGTGAATGCTCAGCATGCACGTTGAAACGTGGAGCGATAGCAGCATGTGAATGCTCAGCATGCACGTTGAAACGTGGAGCGATAGCAGCATGTGAATGCTCAGCATGCACGTTGAAACGTGGGGCGATAGCAGCATGTGAATGCTCAGCATGTACGTTGAAACGTGGAGCGATAGCAGCATGTGAATGCTCAGCATGTACGTTGAAACGTGGAGCGATAGCAGCATGTGAATGCTCAGCATGTACGTTGAAACGTGGAGCGATAGCAGCATGTGAATGCTCAGCATGCACGTTGAAACGTGGAGCGATAGCAGCATGTGAATGCTCAGCATGTACGTTGAAACGTGGAGCGATAGCAGCATGTGAATGCTCAGCATGCACGTTGAAACGTGGAGCGATAGCAGCATGTGAATGCTCAGCATGTACGTTGAAATGTGGAGCGATAGCAGCATGTGAATGCTCAGCATGTACGTTGAAATGTGGAGCGATAGCAGCATGTGAATGCTCAGCATGCACGTTGAAATGTGGAGCGATAGCAGCATGTGAATGCTCAGCATGCACGTTGAAATGTGGAACGATAGCAGCATGTGAATGCTCAGCATGCACGTTGAAATGTGGAGCGATAGCAGCATGTGAATGCTCAGCATGCACGTTGAAACGTGGAGCGATAGCAGCATGTGAATGCTCAGCATGCACGTTGAAACGTGGAGCGATAGCAGCATGTGAATGCTCAGCATGCACGTTGAAACGTGGAGCGATAGCAGCATGTGAATGCTCAGCATGCACGTTGAAACGTGGAGCGATAGCAGCATGTGAATGCTCAGCATGCACGTTGAAACGTGGAGCGATAGCAGCATGTGAATGCTCAGCATGCACGTTGAAACGTGGAGCGATAGCAGCATGTGAATGCTCAGCATGCACGTTGAAACGTGGGGCGATAGCAGCATGTGAATGCTCAGCATGTACGTTGAAACGTGGCGCGATAGCAGCATGTGAATGCTCAGCATGTACGTTGAAACGTGGAGCGATAGCAGCATGTGAATGCTCAGCATGTACGTTGAAACGTGGGGCGATAGCAGCATGTGAATGCTCAGCATGTACATTGAAACGTGGGGCGATAGCAGCATGTGAATGCTCAGCATGTACATTGAAATGTGGGGCGATAGCAGCATGTGAATGCTCAGCATGTACATTGAAATGTGGAGCGATAGCAGCATGTGAATGCTCAGCATGTACATTAAAATGTGGAGCGATAGCAGCATGTGAATGCTCAGCATGTACATTGAAATGTGGAGCGATAGCAGCATGTGAATGCTCAGCATGTACGTTGAAATGTGGAGCGATAGCAGCATGTGAATGCTCAGCATGTACATTGAAATGTGGGGCGATAGCAGCATGTGAATGCTCAGCATGTACATTGAAATGTGGAGCGATAGCAGCATGTGAATGCTCAGCATGTACGTTGAAATGTGGGGTGATAGCAGCATGTGAATGCTCAGCATGTACATTGAAATGTGGAGCGATAGCAGCATGTGAATGCTCAGCATGTACATTGAAATGTGGAGCGATAGCAGCATGTGAATGCTCAGCATGTACATTGAAATGTGGAGCGATAGCAGCATGTGAATGCTCGACCTGGAGGCCGCAGCAGGTCTGTAGATCATTGTGTGAGGGAAACAAACTTAGGGACTATTAATAGCATTATTAATGAGGATTGTGAGCTGTGACCTGCAGCCAAGGCTGGAGAAGTGCCGGGTCAGCAGACACAGGAGAGGACGGGGGGGATTAGAACCAGCAGTGTAAATATTTCAGGCTGACGGACAGAACCATGTTATGATATCAGGAGTTACCAGAGTTAAAGGGGTGATAATATTCAGATTTCACTCTCCCAGGGTCTCTTGGTCCAGAAATGTTCTATTCAAAGTTTATCGCCCCAAATCCAGTTTTTCCTTCATTTCAATCCATTTGAATATTGGATCATAGGAGCTGCATTCAGAATCTGCTGTGTCTGTGTGAGCTGGACTGGCTCCGCCCACACACGCCCATCTTGGGAAGAGGAGGACGAACTTCCTCTCGCGGTGCCATGTGCCAGAGCAGAGCTGCCGAAAGGCGCGGTCCCACTGCACAGTACATGCCTTGGCAGAACAACTTGAGGGAGGAAACGTAGCTCACTCCCTCACTCTCTCACTCCCCACTCCCTCACTTGCTCACTCTCCCACTCCCTCACTCGCTCACTCCCTCACTCTCTCACTCTCTCACATCTTCAGATCCGGAGGGAGCGGTGGGTCATCCCAGTCTCGCTGTTTCTCTGGGATATGATGAAGCAGCACATTAGCCCAGGTGGTAGATGGACCCAACAGGGTGGTGTTGTGAGGCTGTAGATGTAGACGAGTCGTGTGGACCTGCCACTGGGGAATATCAGGAGGGTTCCCTCCAACCAGGTCTCCACCCACCAGTCTCAGCAGGGGTTGGTGGATCATGCTTTTGATGGCCCCACCGATGGAACCAGATCAGCCACATGTCTCTACGAGGCAGTCTGGCTGGAGAACCAGTTAAACATGTCGGACCAGAACTTCCCGAGCACTGAACACTGCCAGAACCTTCTGCAGGGCCACATTTGTCACACTGTGGGGAGATTTGAGTGAAATATTCTGCTGCGCTTTACTTTAGAATAATGAAACCTGTGGAGAACTTTGAATTAGATGAGTCTGTCTCTGGAGTTGATTGATTGTATGCAGGATAATCCTCCCGCAGTTCAACTGACAGTGGAACCTCCAGTTCCTCAGCCCAAACCTCCCTGATAGGACCGGTACTGACTGGCTGCTTGCCCTTAGAACCGTAAAGTAAACACAGTAAAGTTTTTATGCAGCCGATTCTCAGTCGATTGGTTCTTTATTCACCGTGTTGGTTCTACAACCTCCAGAACATGGCTGGGATATTTGAGATGATTTGAAGTGGTTCTAGGCAGATTATTGCTTTGGTAATTTACATGATCTCCCTGAACGCTCCGATGAGCGGGTTCCTTTAAATGTTATCGCCGCAAGGAATTGTGGGGGAACATGATCTGGTCTCCTTTGGTAAAGGAACCATCAGTGGTTCCTAAGCTAAAGGAGGTTCTAAAGGAAGCATCAGTGGTTCCTAGGCTAAAGGAGGTTCTAAAGGAAGCATCAGTGGTTCCTAGGCTAAAGGAGGTTCTAGAGGAAGCATCAGTGGTTCCTAGGCTAAAGGTGGTTCTAAAGGAAGCATCAGTGGTTCCTAGGCTAAAGGAGGTTCTAAAGTAAGCATCAGTGGTTCTTAGGCTAAAGGAGGTTCTAAAGGAAGCATCAGTGGTTCCTAGGCTAAAGGAGGTTCTAGAGGAAGCATCAGTGGTTCCTAGGCTAAAGGTGGTTCTAAAGGAAGCATCAGTGGTTCCTAAGCTAAAGGTGGTTCTAAAGGAAGCATCAGTGGTTCCTAGGCTAAAGGAGGTTCTAAAGGGACCATCAGTGGTTCCTAGGCTAAAGGAGGTTCTAAAGGGACCATCAGTGGTTCCTAGGCTAAAGGAGGTTCTAAAGGAAGCATCAGTGGTTCCTAGGCTAAAGGAGGTTCTAAAGGGACCATCAGTGGTTCCTAGGTTAAAGGAGGTTCTAAAGGGACCATCAGTGGTTCCTAGGCTAAAGGAGGTTCTAAAGGAAGCATCAGTGGTTCCTAGGCTAAAGGAGGTTCTAAAGGGACCATCAGTGGTTCCTAGGCTAAAGGAGGTTCTAAAGGAAGCATCAGTGGTTCCTAGGCTAAAGAAGGTTCTAAAGGAAGCATCAGTGGTTCCTAAGCTAAAGGAGGTTCTAAAGGAAGCATCAGTGGTTCCTAGGTTAAAGAAGGTTCTCAAGGAAGCATTGAGCCTCCTTTCTTTAGCTTATTGAGAATTCCAAAGTTCCTTATCATGGTCACCACTTACAGTTTTTTTTCCATTTGCTAAAACACAATTTTACAAACTAGTCTGGTTTTATCAAAATAATTAACACAATCCACAAACACAAACTACAAAATACCTCAAATATCCTGTAAAATGAAGAACTGCAACCAAAACTACATACAGAATTATCAAAATCAAACTTCTGTACCAAGCGGCACAAACTTTATTCATATTACCTGATTTTGGTCAAACCAACTGTTGGGCTCAATCCCATCTTTAGTGTACTTTACTATAATACTTAAATAGTTGAAACTGTAGAAAGTTCTTCAGATTGTTCACATGAACAGAATTATTTGCAGATACACACATGCTGCTGAATCCTTTATGTGTTTAAATGTTCCACCGAACCAGCCAGTGCATACCTTCCACCGCCCGCCGTGCTGGAAATCAGTCAATGGGGTGTTTTCTAGTACACTGGGAAACTATGTTACAGGTAGTATACTGTGTACTGTACTGCAGTCAATATTGTACCTACATCCACATGTGCTCGTCTGAGCTCTTTCTTTCTTTGAGTTTCTCTCAAAAGTCACATTATAAACATTATAAAGTTGTTTCAATTTTATTTGGCTTCGCTTGAGAATGAGAGCCAACAGACTGTAGACAGACAGACAGACTGTAGACAGACAGACAGACAGACAGACAGACAGACAGACAGACAGACTGACTGCTAGAATATTATTGAACATGTCTTGGATTATGTGGCTTTGAAGTTCTTGTAATCTGATACATTTACAATGATGTGTGTGTGTGTGTTTTACCAGCTCTACCTCTACCTCTCACTCTTCCTCCTCCTCTCATTCTCAACCTCCCTCTCCCTCTTCCTCGCTTTGCAATGTTGTAACAAAAATAAATAAAGAAATAAATAATAATAAGAAGGTGCTCACCTGTGGTCTTTGCTCTTACTTCCTGATTGAAGAGGAAACAATCAACCATTGAGGTGTTTATAACAGGTATAACATATTTTTCCCAAATAGCTCATGTCGGGTCATTTCAAATGAGAAACATGTGACTTTCTGTCACATCGTTGTGTCTCGTGTAGAGAACCGTGTTAAGTGAATTTAAAAAGAAACATTTTGAAGTGCAAACTGTGTGTAAAGCAGAAATTGTGTTTAGAGTTTTGGAGACTTGAGACGAGGCTTTGCCCTCTGTGTGTCATTTTAAATATCTCGGCATGTCATTCCAGTGTGTTAGCAATTGGAAAATAGAAAATCTAAACACTTCCAGGGGTTAAGGAAAAGTGGAAAGGGAAGGAGATAGGAGGGACTATTTGAATGCATCCTGTGGCTGCTGCAGCGTGCTTCCACAGTGACGTCATGACGCACAGTTCCTAGACTCCGCCCACTGAGCCTCGGCCGCCGCAGTGTGTCCGCTCACCACCACAGCACTCAACTTTCTGCTCCGTCTGCTGGACGACACCGACAAACAGCGGACATCAGAGCATGCCTTTGCCCGTGCAGGTGTTTAACTTCCAGGTAAGGCCTCGCCGAACCTCCCGGTGTCACCGAGAACAGACGGACCGCGGAGCGACGTTACAGGAGCTCCGTTAGCCGCTAGCGTGCTAAGTGAAGGAGCACAAACGGAGTTCAGGTTGTCGTATTTAATCAGCACTTTGATCATCTATTGTCTTATTCTTCTATACTTACATGAAACATTAACCAGGGATGTTTCTAAGAATAAACCACTAATAAACGAAGGCCAATAACCTCGGATGGAAAGGCTTCTGCTTGCTAACAACATTAGCACGGATGCTAACGCCGCTTCACATTAAACAGACACTTTAATGGAAAAGTGTTGCTCATTGTCTATGGTTCTTTCTTTAAACAACACTGAATGTCAGTAAACATCGTCTATTGTGACTGCAGCGTGCAGCTAAAACCCCCTGAATCCTGTGTTTACGCCTGCCCCCCTGTCCTGTCAGATGGCTCAGCTGCTGGTAGCAGTTAGCACTGCTCTCTGTTTAAACACTTCATTAGTTTAAAAGGTTTCCCTCAGCTTACAATGATGCTCAGAAATCATGTCACCCCATCATGTAACTGTCAAGTTTGAATAACTTGAATTACAATTCAGTTAATTGGATACACAGAGATGTAAATGAACCGTTTCTGGAATCCTAAACCAAGGACACACAGTGAGGTTGGAGTGGATGAAGATGATTGCAGGTGAGTTTAGATCATCTTTAGGTGTGAGTGTAGGTGTGTCACATTGGGTTTGTCCTGTATGGCCTGGCAATCTTATCAAGTTATATTATTATTTCTCTGTTAAAAAAATTATGAAGCAAACGCAGAATAGTCTAAATTGACTTTGAGTTGTTGATGCATAAACGAGAACGTTCCCTGAGGCGACGCGGCCTCGGGCTTATCCTGTCGTCTCTGTTGTCCCCAGAGGCAGGCACCTCTTTGTCCTGAAATGACTTTCTGCAGATAGTGAGCTCATGTTTGTGCTCTGCCTGTTTGTTCAGGGGTCTGTGGAGCCAATGCAGATCGACGCAGACCCCCAGGAGGACCAGCAGAATGCTCCGGACACCAACTACATTGTGGAGAACCCGACACTGGTACTGACCCCGTCCGTTGCTCTTACCTGAGGCACCAGTCTGATGCGGCTGCTCAGAGCGATTTCTGTTTTCATTTAAAATGTTGTGTCACAGCAGATAATCTCAGCAGGTTCGTGGTGACAAATGAAACCCTGTATAGAAGAATGTCAACTAAAACATTCTAACGTGTCGCCTGCAGGCCTTTCACTTTAACAGTTGATTCTTGCGATAACCATGGATAAATTAAAAAGAAATTCCCAGGGAAATTGAGAAAATCCTGTTTAATGTCGGAGGACATTTAATTTGACTGACAGCATTGCTGCATTTGCTGGACGTTCATGTCCACAGACAGCAGAAACCACAGAAACCTGCTGAATGGGAAAGAAAAAGAATGAAAACATGATAAAATGCAACCAAACTGTCTTAAAACTGACAGGTATCAGTGTCACGGATTACAGGGTTGTAAAAGGTTTCTATGAGGCGTGATGGTCTCTGACCCGTCCCCGTGTCTCTGCAGGACCTGGAGCAATATGCCACCAGCTACAGCGGCCTGATGCGCATCGAGAGGCTGCAGTTCATCGCGGAGCACTGCCCGCAGCTGCGGGTGGAGGCGCTGAAGATGGCGCTCACTTTCGTCCAGAGGACCTTCAACGTGGACACTTACGAGGAGATCCACCGCAAACTCACAGAGGCCACACGGTACTGTGTGTGTGTGTGTGTGTGTGTGTGTGTGTGTGTGTGTGTGTGTGTGTGTGTGTGTGTGTGTGTGTGTGTGTGTGTGTGTGTGTGTGTGTGTGTGTGTGTGTGTGTGTGTGTGTGTGTGTGTGTGTGTGTGTGTGTGTGTGTGTGTGTGTGTGTGTGTGTGTGTGTGTGTGTGTGTGTGTGTGTGTCCGTCTCCGCTGAAGGCTTGTCTCTCTTGAACAAGAACCAACATCATCAGAACCCGATGAAGACTCGGATCACTTGCCTTCCTCACATTTCACACCACGTTGGTTCAGAGCACGTTCAACATCTTACCCACACATTTCCAATCCAACACCAACAAACAGGCTTTGAAAAACAAGTCACAAGGTTTTTATTGGAATTTATACAAACTACTTGATTATTACCAAATACCTTTTAACCTATTGTGACGCATAGCTGTTTGTGATAAATCATTTTTTCCAATAGATTTGTAAAGGAAGAACTTGTATTTATCTATTTATTCTAAGTTTATACAATACTTGTGTACAATTTTGTGTTTTTAATGGTTCACTATAATGTCACTTTCATATTTTTTTTTAATTAATTAATTAATTAATTAATTTAATTGTTAATCTTTTATGAGGACCACAACGAAAATAGGTATTATCTATGACTTTATTGTGTCATCCTGTTGTTTTTTCTTTAAGTCCATTCATCCATTCTTCCTCTGCTGCAGGGAGGTGCAGGGTGTGCCCGACACGGTGCCTGAAGGCGGCGTGGTCCCCCCTCCTCTGGATTCGGCCTGGGCTGAATCCACCAGGAAGAAAGCTTTGCTCAAACTGGAGAAACTGGACACTGACCTCAAAAACTACAAAGGCAACTCCATCAAGGAGAGCATCAGGTACAACATGCGACTCCTAGTTTCACCCTGTGTAGGATGCATGTAAATTAATACATTTAAGTAAATAATACCTTCATTTACAATCATTGTAGGGATGAGTATCTAGTACGGTACTTTAGTAATTACTGACGGTATTCCGCCTGGAGGTTGGTGATTTTCCGAGCCGGACTTGAACGCAGTATTGCGCGCACACGAGTGTAATGACGTCAGTCGCTGTGGGTTCAGTCCACAGAGCAGCACGGCCGAGGGAAAGTTCTCAAGAGGCTCCACTTTTCAAAACGCGAGGCAGATTAGGCTCTGAAATATTTGTCACGTGAAGTACGAGGCCAGCGGCGGGAATATCTCTAATCGGAGGAAGCTCCTGCTTCAGCTCTAGATGTTTCTCCAGGCTGAAGAGATTTCTCATTTGTTTTAAATTCTTTCCCCTCCTCATCACACAAGGTTTCCAGAGGGGAAAGGAATAGGAAGACGTGGAGCTGGGGTTTAATTTGTAAAACATCTGTGATGCTACGATACAAACTTATTATTGATATTATTTTGATATGTTTGTTTAAGTTTATATATTGAGAAATAAATGTGCATTTTTTTTATATATATTCTTTTAAACAAATTAACATTTATTACCACAAACACACACAAAAGAACCCAAAACTGTTACCGTTGAGTACTGGTATTGATACTCGGGTACCGTTCCCTGTACCAGGGTATCGGTATTTGTTGAAAAGTGAAAGGTACCCATCCCTAACTCATTGGACTGAATGCAGGGTCATGAAAAAAGTTATGGAAATCTAAAATGCAATTTCCAGGCCCTGGAAAAATTATCGATTTTTTTATTTATTTTTTTCCAATTTTTTAAAAATACATAGAAATGCAGATGCCATAATAGATAACTAGGGTAGATATTGTTTTAATTTTCTTATAGAATTAATTGCAGGATATTCCAGTGGTGTACAAGAAGTGCGCCTTGTGATTTCTGCTTCTGGTGTCTTGGCAAGAACGTTGTGCATCCAAATGATGTCTCACTCTAACGTTTACACGTGCAGAAAGGTACTTTGTATTCTATTAATTCTTACGTTCACGAGTATCTGCACAACCAATTTTGACAAGGACTGTATTTGGCCTTGAATAGACGCTGAACTAAACTGCAGCAAACTTGGAACATGCGCCGTTTGTAGCCATACAGTATTTCCCATGACACTGGGAGCGTAGCTCCACTTAACCCGGGGACCAGGTATCGGTTAGCCGTGCATGTCGTGGAGGTGCAGCTTGAAAAGCGGCGGGACTTCCGTTTCCGGTCTGGACCAATCAATGAGCCGTGTTTCTTCTTTACTTCCTCTCTGGACAGTGTTGGTTTGGTGGGACGGCGCCTCCAAACCACCAGCTGTTGTAATTGGGTGACATTTTCCAGGAGGTTTGATCCTGTCTCAAAAGTGAATCTGAACGCCACCCGAACACCCCCACCCCCACCCCCACCCCCAATTCGATTAGTCCCGGACTATCGGAGTGTGAAAGTTCCCTTAAGATTTATCAGTAAACGAGAGAGAAATTAGAGAGGATAACATCATAGAAGAGACAGATTCTCACCAGCCTCCCCCCTCGTCCCCCCAGGAGAGGCCATGATGACCTTGGAGACCACTACTTGGATTGTGGAGACCTCAGCAACGCCCTCAAGTGCTACTCACGGGCCAGAGACTACTGCACCAGTGCCAAGCACGTCATCAACATGTGTCTGAACGTCATCAAGGTACGGCAGACTCTGAAACACACAGGAAGCCGAGAGAGATCTCTGCACCAGGTCCCAGGTCTAACGCCGCCCCTCTGTGTCCACAGGTCAGCGTCTACCTGCAGAACTGGTCACATGTGCTGAGCTACGTCAACAAGGCAGAATCCACTCCAGAAATTGCTGAGGTGAGCAAACAGTCCGGCTAAAGTTTGTATATGTAACAGCCCTGAAGCATTGTTCATCACCTTCATCATGTAGCCACCTGCTAACGCTAAACCTGTAGCCACCTGCTGACGCTAAACCTGTAGCCACCTGCTGACGCTAAACCTGTAGCCACCTGCTAACGCTAAACCTGTAGCCACCTGCTAAAGCTAAACCTGTAGCCACCTGCTGACGCTAAACCTGTAGCCACCTGCTGACGCTAAACATGTAGCCACCTGCTAATGCTAAACCTGTAGCCACCTGCTAACGCTAAACCTGTAGCCACCTGCTAAAGCTAAACCTGTAGCCACCTGCTAATGCTAAACCTGTAGCCACCTGCTGACGCTAAACCTGTAGCCACCTGCTGACGCTAAACCTGTAGCCACCTGCTGACGCTAAACCTGTAGCCACCTGCTGACGCGAAACCTGTAGCCACCTGCTGACGCGAAACCTGTAGCCACCTGCTGACGCTAAACCTGTAGCCACCTGCTGACGCGAAACCTGTAGCCACCTGCTGACGCGAAACCTGTAGCCACCTGCTAACGCTAAACCTGTAGCCACCTGCTAAAGCTAAACCTGTAGCCACCTGCTAATGCTAAACTTGTAGCCACCTGCTGACGCTAAACCTGTAGCCACCTGCTGACGCGAAACCTGTAGCCACCTGCTGACGCGAAACCTGTAGCCACCTGCTAACGCTAAACCTGTAGCCACCTGCTAAAGCTAAACCTGTAGCCACCTGCTAACGCTAAACCTGTAGCCACCTGCTAACGCTAAACTTGTAGCCACCAGTGTTTTTCACTCTGTGCGACTCTCCCTTGTTTCATCCAGCAAAGAGGAGAGCGAGACAGCCAGAATCAAGCCGTCCTCACTAAGTTAAAGTGTGCTGCAGGTAGGTGGCGCTCTGCACGGTGTCCTGTCTTCAGGAGGAGCTCACACAACTCAGTATGTGTTGATCCATGTTTCAGGTCTGGCAGAGCTGGCCTCCAGAAAATACAAACCTGCTGCCAAGTGCTTCCTGCAGGCCTCCTTCGACCACTGCGACTGTCCAGAGGTGAGAAACCCCGACACTGATCTTCATTCTTCTTCTTCAGAGTTCTGCTGCCTGACGTGACACTGATGTTTCTCTGCAGCTGCTTTCTCCCAGCAACGTTGCCGTGTACGGCGGCCTTTGTGCTCTGGCCACATTCGACAGACAGGAGCTCCAGAGGAATGTCATCTCCAGCAGGTAGCGGGCTCAAGTCTGTCCACACCCCCCCGGTCCGTCCACACTCCCTCTGGTCACTCCCCCTGGTCTGTCCACACTCCCTCTGGTCACTCCCCCTGGTCCGTCCACACTCCCCCTGGTCTGTCCACACTCCCTCTGGTCACTCCCCCTGGTCCGTCCACACTCCCCCTGGTCTGTCCACACTCCCTCTGGTCCATCCACACTCCCTCTGGTCACTCCCCCTGGTCCATCCACACTCCCCCTTGTCTGTCCACACTCCCTCTGGTCACTCCCCCTGGTCACTCCCCCTGGTCCGTCCACACTCCCCCTGGTCTGTCCACACTCCCTCTGGTCCGTCCACACTCCCCCTGGTCTGTCCACACTCCCTCTGGTCCATCCACACTCCCTCTGGTCACTCCCCCTGGTCCATCCACACTCCCCCTTGTCTGTCCACACTCCCCCTGGTCCGTCCACACTCCCCCTGGTCCGTCCACACTCCCCCTGGTCTGTCCACACTCCCTCTGGTCCATCCACACTCCCTCTGGTCACTCCCCCTGGTCCATCCACACTCCCTCTGGTCTGTCCACACTCCTTCTGGTCACTCCCCCTGGTCACTCCCCCTGGTCCGTCCACACTCCCCCTGGTCCGTGCCTATGTCGGCTCGAGAGAGACCGCCTGTCCCGTTCTGACCGGGATGCGCAGCATTTTCAGAATCGGAGTCAGTAATACTTCTTTAATTCCTGGGAGAAATTCTTGTAACATAGCTCCACACAGGAATGACAGAATGGAAGTTGAAGTAATCAATAGAAATAAAGTAATAAATGGTGATTAAGTTAGTAATATTAAAGATACATGCTGGAATAAGTTCAACGAATTGTTTGAAAGCCGCGAGCCGCTGGCTAAGTGAACAGCCCGATGGAGTGGCCCGTCAATGGATGTTGTCCGTCTTCCTCTTTGCAGCTCGTTGCAGGAATAAGTCGGTGAATGAGTTGATGGATGGGATGACCCGTGACTCACCAGTCAGTAAAGTGACTCACGGGTTTTGAACGATTCGTCCATACTTGAACATCACTAGGCGGGATGCGCGCTCAACTTCTGGGGTGGGGGAGAAGGGATTAAAACGCAGTGTGTCCCAGACAGAAGCGTTCAGGTGGTCAGCTGCACCTCTAACTCTGCTTTCCTCTCCGCAGCTCCTTTAAGTTATTTCTAGAGTTGGAACCTCAGATTAGAGACATCATCTTCAAGTTCTACGAGTCCAAGTACGCGTCGTGCCTCAAACTGCTTGATGAAATGAAGGTGGGAGCATGTGCACACACACACACACACACACACACACACACACACACACACACACACACACACACACACACACACACACACACACACACACACACACACACACACACACACACACACTGCAGAAAGTGATCTTTGTGCGGTTGTTGCAGGATAACCTCCTGTTGGACATGTACCTGGCCCCGCACGTCAAGACCCTGTACAGCCAGATCAGGAACCGAGCGCTCATCCAGGTGAGAAGGAGGAACTTTAACCACCACGACTCGTGGACATTTTGTTATTCCTTCTTAAAGCTGGATTGATGGATGTCCTACAACGTACTTGTGTGTGTGTGTGTGTGTGTACACGTGTGTGTGTGTAGTATTTCAGCCCGTACGTGTCTGCAGACATGACAAAGATGGCTCAGGCCTTCAACACCACAGTGGCAGCTCTGGAGGACGAACTCACCCAGCTCATCCTGGAGGGACTCATCAACGCACGCATTGACTCCCACAGCAAGGTCACACACACACACACACACACACACACACACACACACACACACACACACACACACACACACACACACACACACACACACACACACACACACACACACACACACACACACACACACACACACACACACACACACACACACACACAGCGTGCTAACAGCGGGCCCTCCTGTAGATCCTCTATGCGAGGGACGTGGACCAGCGGAGCACCACGTTTGAGAAGTCGCTGCACATGGGCAAGGAGTTCCAGAGACGAGCCAAAGCCATGATTCTCCGAGCCGCCGTGCTGCGGAACCAGATCCACGTCAAGGTACCGTCCAGAGCGTTTGACCTTTTCTATTAATGCTGAGGACCATCAGTGCCTCTTAATGAAGGCTTGAACCTGAAACAGTCTGCGGTCGGTCCGATGCTTCAGCCTGCGCTCACGCCTCCCAGAGTGTAGAATGAACTGACAGGTCCGTCAGGTTTGCAGTGATCTTGTAATATTTGGAGCTGTGTTGAAGTTTCTTGTAACTAGATTGTTAGAGTACTTAGTTACTTTTTGTGTCTCCTCTCCTTAGTCTCCACCCAGAGAAGGCACTCAGGGCGAGCTGACACCCGCCAACAGCCAGACCAGGATGAGCACCAACATGTGAAGAGGGCTCCTCCTCCATCTGCACGACCACACACACACACACACACACACACACACACACACACACACACACACACACACACACACACACACACACACACACACACACACACACACACACACACACACACGTAAAGGACTGTATTGTTCCGGAGAGTCTCTGTGTGGACGTTGGCTCAGGAGCTGAGCTGGAAGTTACTGTTCGGAGATGCTGATTGGTGGACGCCACAAGAACACAGAGGATGGTTTCACTAATAAAAATAAAACGCCTCAAAAACACCGTTTCATGTTTGATCTGTGTATCCCAGAAGGAAAAAGCCTGAAAATAAGATATCTCCATGCATGAGTTTGTCTTAAAATGTGATCTGGTGTTAATCTGAGTGAAACCTTGGGAGTGGGAGTTTTCTTCTCACAGTGATGGCCTGAGGCTTCAGACTTCCACAGTTACAAACCGATTATAACTCCACATCTATTTGAAAAAAAAAACCAAGATTCAGACCTGACTTCCACTAAATGTTGGTGATGTCAGGTTTTGAAGTGAAACTCCAGGACGAACCTAAACTCTCCAACTCTGTGTTTTTCAATGTTTTTTGAGCCATGGCACGTTTCTGTAAACAAGTACAAAATGACGTATTGTGGATTTATACAGCACCTCTAATGACCTTATTTTTCATTGGTAAAAAAGTAATTAAAAAAAACCTGGAAAAATATAATGAAGTCATTGCCTCTTTGTCTGGGTTAAACTGTGTGATTTACTTTGTCACTCCCAAGCATCGCTTCATTTTTTAGTAACTAATTTTATTGACCCAAATCACAGGTCTGTAGTAATGTGTTTCCTACCGCCACCTGCTGGCAAGGAAGGGTGTTTACATTATCTTTATCAGCTGACACATTTTAGGCAGATTATCAACAATGGTGAACAGAGTCCTGTGGAACCAGATGATGAATCCACTCGGCTGCAGGAACGTTGAAGGAGGCGAGAGGCTCCAAGTGTCACGTCAGACCACAGGAAACGGTTTCCATCAGCCTGGTCTGTGTGCTTGACCAGCTGCCAGGTACCAGACCACACCAGAGCTGCTCTCGGATCAAAGTTCATTCACGTGGAGCAGAAACAATGGTGGAGACGTTCTTCATCAGCCACTGTCGTCACCAGACGAGTCTTTGGTGGTGGAAGTTTGTCTAGTCCACTGTGAATGGTTCAGTGTCGAGTCCAGACTACCTGAAGAACGTCTTTCATTCAGTCCCTGCATGAACAACAGGCCTCATTTCATCCTAATGGACCACGATGCTCCAGCAGCATGGGGGAGGCATCATCAGGGAACGGCTGCTGCAGCCTGACGATGGAGTGACCTGCACTTTCTCTAGAGAAAACCTGTGGATCAGCTGAGTGGCCGTGTAGCGGCTGTAACTCGGAACCTAGAACCACGAGCAGTGAGACGCCTCAGCAGACAAGTCCACTTGTGACCAGCAGGAGACGCCGACCAGCTGGGATAGATGCTTCAGGTCACATGACCTGGGCATGTTTGGTTGTGTTCTGTTGTTGGCTTCTGTTTCAATAAATTGAGATGAAGAAATCCCCACTGCATGCTTCTACTTTCATATTTCACTGCAGCATCAACTTTTTATGTTTCCATGTTTCCATGTTTTCCACACCAAAGCCAAATATCCCAAACTTCCTGAGAGCAGTGTGTTCAGCCTCAATCCGGTGGGAACGCTCCTAGAATGGTTGAACTGATATTCTTCTATTCTTATAAATGAGAAAATGCAACAAAAACTATCATGGAAGAATCACAGGACACTTTAATTGTGTGCAATCATTTATTAGATTATCATTGGAATCTCTTGTCCAGTGTTTCCACTCGTACTCACAAGCTAACATGTCTGAAACACACACACTGATTCAGGTGAGGCTAGTTGGGAGTGAAGGGAGTGAAGAGATTGTGTGTGTGTGTGTGTGTGTGTGTGTGTGTGTGTGTGGTTCTCAGTAAGCATGGTCAGCCACAAACAGAGACTCCTGAGCTGCTGCTCCTTTCCCTCCAGAGGACACGTACTTCCCCAGAGCCGCCTGGCTGTTGTTCTGGAATCACAAACCATTTGAAAACATTCAGTGCTGCTCCTCACGTCTCCAGCTCAGCCTGCTGATTCTCTGACATTTCAGGATCATTTCTACTCCAGAAACAGAAACACCACTACTGTTAGACTTCTAATGGACTTTTAGCATCGAGTCCAGCAGGGGGCGCCGCACTCAATCAGCAGAAAGAAGGAAAGTCAACGGTGATGAGAACTAACGTTGCTGTTGAGAAAGAGGAACTTTTCACAACTCTCTTGTTGCAACCCCCCCATGCCCCGCCCCCTTACCAGTGCTCTCTTGATGTACTCCTCCTGGCAGGCCTTGCCGTTCTCCTTCTTGCCCCCCCAGGCCTTGAGGGCCGAGGCCTGCAGGGCCCGGCCGTAGGAGAAGGTGAGGGCCCAGGGCCGGTGCAGGGGACACTGGTTGATGGCGTTCAGGTTGATCGTGGCCTCTTCCTCACTCTGACCCCCGGAGAGAAAGGTCACGCCTGGAGGAGGAGGAGGAAGAGGAAGAGGAAGAGGAGGAAGAGGAGGACAGGCTGTCAGAGAAGCATTACCTATAGAAAACCTGTTGAAACAGTCTTCAGCATGTCTGACCTGGCACGGCAGGTGGCACGGAGCGGCGAAGGGCGGTGACGGTTGCCATGGCGACCTCCTGGGGGCTGAACTTCTTGGGGCAGGAGTGTCCAGCGGTGACCATGTTGGGCTTGAGCAGCGTCCCCTCCAGGTACACGTGGTGGTCCGACAGCGCCTTGTAGACGGCCGCCAGCACCTGCAGGGCTCCAGTGTCAGTTCATCCAAACAAGTGAGCCCGTCGTGCCCAGACCCCCCCACCCCCCACCCCCTCCTGCAGGAGCGCCCCCTCACCTTCTCAGTGACATACTGGCAGTGCTTCAGGTCGTGGTCTCCATCCGGGAGGATCTCCGGCTCCACGATGGGGACAATGCCATGCTGGGGGGGGGAGAGAAACATTTAACACACGACAGCAGAGGTGGTAAAGTCAGATCCTGGGGGTGCAGCCCTGCTTGTTCTCCACGTCTCCTTCTCTGGCTTTGGGCTGAAGGTGGTGATGAACCACGGGGACATTCAGGTGTGTTAAAGAAGGGAGACGTGGAGAACAAGCAGGGCTGCACCTCCAGGATCTGACTTTACCACCTCTGCACTACGGAGTAATAATAATGTGTGACGTATAAAATCTGCTTTTTCTATCAGAACTCATTTCCTTCTGATGCTTTCTGTGTGTGTGTGTGTGTGTGTGTGTGTGTGTGTGTGTGTTTAGCGTCGAACCATCTGGCAGATGGAGGCGTAGCGAGCCAGCACGTTGGCATTCTCCATGATGGCGAGCTGAGACGGGGTGGTGGAGGTGATCTTCAGCACGCAGCGCCACTTGGCGAAGTCGGCTCCGTCTTTCTTGTACTGAGCGCAGCGCTCGTAGAGCCCGTCCAGACCTGAGGGACACACAAACCCGGTTCAGTCCAGGTGAGCGAGGAGAAGCAGGCAGCAGCAGCAGCAGCAGCAGCAGCAGCAGCAGCAGCAGCAGCAGCAGCAGCAGCAGCAGCAGCAGCAGCAGCAGCAGCAGGCCCCCCGGGTCTGGTCACCTTGGGTGGTGGTCTCTCCGTTGGTCCCGGCCAGGGGGACCACGCCCTTGTCCACCTTGATGCCCACCACCATGCCCTTCTCTTTGACCAGCTGGGGGAAGGGCTTCCCGCCGTCCGTCTTCTGGTAGAGCGTCTCGTGGAAGAAGATGACTCCCCCGATGCAGGGGTTGACCTTGTCATCGGCGGTGAAGAGGAGCTGGCGGTACAGCCTCCGGTTCTCCTCCGTGTTCTCGGCGTTGATGCTCTGGAAACGTTTGGCCATGCTGCCTGGAGGGGGAACACACTTCTGATACACAGCAGCTCCAACAAGGTTCAAACATCAGAGGAAGGAGCCATGGATATCATTGATGTACTGATACCGATACCGGTATCGGGTCCAAATACTACGCGCAAAAATATCAACCCGGCAAGTATTATGTGAAATCATCCTGCAGTAATGACGCCTGCAGCTACAATAGAGAGGACGGGCGATGTCAGCGGTTTTAATATCAATGAGAATAACTAAACTAAGAGAGACTGTAAATTATGTTCTGAAGAAAAATCAAGAGCAGGAAAAGATAGTTGCTACAACACCAGCAACTTCATCACCAGCAACGTCATCACCAGAGACATTTGGACCAGCAGAGCTAGAACGACGCCGCTCAGTAGTTTAACTGCTCAGTGGATGAGGAGGATTTTACTCCTGGCCGTGCTACATGCTACATGCTACATGCTACATAGTTTTGGGGTTCACACACCAGCGATGCAACATGCTAACCCCAACTAAAGTATGACTGGTCCACCCATCAACCCGCTGGAGCGCTACGCACAGACGCTGTGTGGAGGTGATGTAGCGTCGACACAGAGGATGTGTGGGGGTGATGTAGCGTCGACACAGAGGACGTGTGGGGGTGATGTAGCGTCGACACAGAGGATGTGTGGGGGTGATGTAGCGTCGACACAGAGGATGTGTGGAGGTGATGTAGCGTCGACACAGAGGACGTGTGGGGGTGATGTAGCGTCGACACAGAGGACGTGTGGGGGTGATGTAGCGTCGACACAGAGGACGTGTGGGGGTGATGTAGCGTCGACACAGAGGACGTGTGGGGGTGATGTAGCGTCGACACAGAGGATGTG
Source organism: Lipophrys pholis (assembly GCF_963383615.2). Taxonomy (NCBI): domain Eukaryota; kingdom Metazoa; phylum Chordata; class Actinopteri; order Blenniiformes; family Blenniidae; genus Lipophrys; species Lipophrys pholis. The sequence continues at coordinate 24,201,493 of NC_137647.1, read as the reverse complement.
TGGAGGTGATGTAGCGTCGACACAGAGGATGTGTGGAGGTGATGTAGCGTCGACACAGAGGACGTGTGGAGGTGATGTAGCGTCGACACAGAGGACGTGTGGGGGTGATGTAGCGTCGACACAGAGGACGTGTGGGGGTGATGTAGCGTCGACACAGAGGACGTGTGGGGGTGATGTAGCGTCGACACAGAGGATGTGTGGGGGTGATGTAGCGTCGACACAGAGGACGTGTGGGGGTGATGTAGCGTCGACACAGAGGCTGTGTGGAGGTGATGTAGCGTCGACACAGAGGACGTGTGGGGGTGATGTAGCGTCGACACAGAGGATGTGTGGGGGTGATGTAGCGTCGACACAGAGGATGTGTGGAGGTGATGTAGCGTCGACACAGAGGACGTGTGGGGGTGATGTAGCGTCGACACAGAGGACGTGTGGAGGTGATGTAGCGTCGACACAGAGGACGTGTGGGGGTGATGTAGCGTCGACACAGAGGACGTGTGGGGGTGATGTAGCGTCGACACAGAGGACGTGTGGGGGTGATGTAGCGTCGACACAGAGGATGTGTGGTTCACGACAACACATAGCCTTCGCCTTGTGTTTGCATATGGAGTATAACTTTCATCAGTACTTGTATTGGCAAGTTGCTAGACGTTAGTACTCGTACTTTAAAAAAAGTGCCATTGGTGCATCACTGGTACATACTCTAAACCAGAGGTCTCCAACCCCGGTCCTGGAGGACCCTGTCCTGGAGGACCCTGTCCTGCATGTTTCACTTCTCTTCCTGCTTCAGCATCCCTGAATCTAATGATGATGTCATCACCAAGGTTGTGAAAAAGCCCAATAAGGAGCCGCTCATTGCAATGAGGTGTGTTGGAACTGGGAGGAGCTAAACCTGCAGGACAGGAACCCTGGAGGACCAGGGTTGGACAGCCCTGCTATAAACCATCCACCAGTCCGGCTCTGTACCTGTGGACTCGTCGGCTGCCAGGATGCCTTTCCCAGCCGCCACGATCCTCTGAGCGATGCCGCTCAGCTCTCTCTTCTGCTCGGTGCTCAGGAACGGAAAGGCGTGCGTCATGGTGGCTGTGGAAGAGAGACGTCCCCATCAGGGTTTGGTAACAGGAAGAAATGACGCCACAAAGTGTCCACATACAGTGATCTGCTGCCGTCTCCGCTTGAGTTCAAACACAGGATACACATTTCCATGGTTACGAACAAGCCAGAGGGCAGGGCGACGCTCAACTGCTTCTTGACAGATTGTTTTCAAAATGTGTTGCAATGAAGAGTTACTGTGGCAAATGTTTCCAGAAAAGTACTGAGAGCAGAACTGAGATTACAGCCCCGACACTTCGTCCTCACGTTGCTCCCGAGAGTTCACAGCTCGGAATTATTTAGATTTGAAAACACTAAGAGGCAGTGGAAGCGGGATTTGATCCCTCCTGACATTAAGACGATTCAGCAGAAGAGGGGATGACGGGGTGGGGGGATGGGTGGGGGTCTGTCAATCTGCTTCCATAATCCCACCCAGCATACTGGTAACAAGAGTGAGACCTGACAGGATTCAGAGAAAAACAAATCTAGATTAAAGCTGAGAGCAGCGTTGAACGGCTCAACCATGCAGGTTGGAAAAGGATCTGAAGCAGGCGGAGACGTACAGCAGGTCACAATGTGGGAAGTCGAATTCTTTCAAACATTGTGTAAAACCTGTGAAAAATGTCCAATTCTGTGGCTCAGACAGCACTCCAGAGATCTCTGGTGGCTGCCAGCAGGTGGCGCTATGTCTGTGTATGAATATCGACATATGGATTTCTTGCCCATTGCAGCAGAGTTACACATCACTTCCTGTTTCATAACCAACCATCAGATTTGCAGCACGATGTCGTCGCCACACCTTTTGACTTTTGTGGAATTTTGATACTGATTTTATCGAGAAGGACTGTTGTATATACAGTATAATTTTAATAAAATGCAGTATAATTTTAATAATATACAGTAGAATTTTGGATCTCTGTAACATAGGTGATACGTGTTAAACTTGTTGCTTGTAGTAGATGTTAACAGTGTGAGAACAATGTCGGGGGCGCTGTGGAGCCATTTTGCCAGACACGTGCAATGACCATAATATTTAAATGGTTCGCCACTTCTGACGTTTGAGCACGTTCAGGCCGTCAAAAATGCAGCAGTTCGTGCAGTGGAAGAAGTAGATAGATAGAACCAGCAGATGGCGGTAATGCAACTTTATGGATGCAAACTGCCGTTAAACACAAAAGAAGAAGATGAAATTAAAATTAAAATAATAATAATAGTAATAATAATAATTTCTTACATTCCAATAGGCTCTCGCCCAGCTCTGCTGAACTAACTGAATACATTTATTTCTACTGATCTGTTGGGGTAACAGAGATTATTTGTCGTGTTAACTTTTATTAAGTAGCTTTAAATATTAACGTCACATAATATGACAACAAAAATGATGAGATCTGACATTTAAGTGTCAAAGTCGCTCTGAGATGTCTTTATCCTCACACACTGTGAGAAGCACCGGTTAATTAGAAGACGTCAGGATGCTGCAGGATTTAAAAAAATTCAAGCATTCAAAAAATCAAACTTTTAAAAAGACCTAAAACTAACAGGAAGTGCTCTGACGTCAAAATGACGTTTCACAAAAAGCTGCGTCGGATTTTTAGAAACTTTTCAGAACTTTTCTACGATTCATTTGAGAGAAGGAGAGGATATTTAAAAACCAACTTGTATTTATGACTAAAGATAGAAAGTCTAAGGAAACAGCGGAAATAAAGAAAACCTGAAGAATCTACACTTCCGTGTAGCGGATTTCAGCAAAACTGCTTTATTTAAAAGCGCATAAGAGTAAACTGAATAGTTTCTATCCAAGTTTCTGTGTTTCTTTCCGGGACTTACCGGGTCGGTGATCGGAGCAGTAACGGGTCGAGGTACGGGAGGCTGCGGGGACCTGCTGCGAAGCTGACCGGGGAGGAGAGTCGGATGGAGACGGAGAAGGTCGAGGAGTACACCCAGCGTGGAGGGGGCGGGCCACGCCGCAGACTGTCCAATCACAGTGCACGTCGTGCAGTGATTGACGTACAACTCCATCCAATAAGAGGAGGCGGGGCTCCTACTGAGTGGTGATGCTGAACGTGTGTCATCCCACCCTCATCTGTGTCTCACAGGCTGCTGACGCAACTTTAAGGTTTTTAAAGGTTTATACGGACACAAACTGTATATTTATTAGCAAGATGTGCGACTTCTGTTTATTGTTTTCATCATATGAGCTCACGAGAGCTCTCAGCTATTCTGGAATCGGTCTTCTAATCAAACACAAAGTTAAATCACATCATGTGACAACTTTTCAATACTTAGGCTCCGTTTTCAAGTGAAAATGCTAAACTTTTGTTGTGCTTTGAAGGAGCAACTGAAAACACTACTTTATGGAAAAGGCTCCAAGGTGGACCTTTTTGAAAACGCTCGGACTCCATTGCTGTCTCGATGGACGAAAACTGGACCTCTCCCCTTGTAGGTGGTGGAAACACTGCTCCTACACATTAGCAGTTGTTCTTGCTCCTTCACAAGAAGCTGGACAATAAGAATAATGTTTTCCTTCAGAGTGTCACGACTCCCAGCCCATACTGTCCTGGGACTACATAGTTTTTTAGTTGACAGTCAACTGGAATAGCAATCCAACTTCATTATCTATTTGTACGAATATCCACATACTCGCCATTGTTAATGTTTTTGCGTGTTACTCTTTGAGCACACGTGTGTCCAGTTTCATCACAAAAACAAACAGCAGCACCCACTAGTGGACAAACATGAAAACTATATTTTATTTCAGAACTTGTAAACGTGAACTTTTTCTGAAATGAAAATGCATAAATGATGAGTTTTCACTTGTTGTGTAAACAAGGTCTTAGACCCCCAACTTTATAACACCTTAGCATTACCTATATTGAGCATTCGCCCTCTTGAGGAGCGTCAACACGCTTTCACATGATGTGTCAGACTCCAGCCAACACACCCTAAGAACTGAGCTGCAGCCACCAATAAAATAATAAAATTAACCAACTGCTTTCTCAGTCATCACCGGCGCCTAACATAATACATATTCTGCTAAAAACATGATTAGATTGTTGAGGTTTGTGTGGTATATCTTTTCTTATGTCCAGTGCACAAATCCCATCTCTGGCAGGTACTCTGGTTCAACTCTCCTGCTCTTTATATTCCATAAATGCATTGATAATAAAATCCAATGAGGAAAAGAACGAGTGGGCATGTGGTGAGTAAATGTGTGAAGCTCCCACAGCCTGCTGAACATGGCAGCCACAGTTTGCCTGTAAGACCTCACTGGGGGAGAAATGTTCCCTGGTAGCGCAGCTGTAAGCCTACGTGCAGATCCTCACATGGATGATGATACCAGAGCATCAGCAGCAGCGTGGAAACACACCAACAGCCATAGAGCAACAGAGGGGAAGGGACAACTCGTCCACCACAACTCGTCCACAAAACTGCAAACCGGGACAACTCGTCCACCACGATTCTTTTCAGCGTTATTGATTTGAAGGATTGGATTTTAAAGTATGTTTGACACATTTGGAAGGAATATTAAGTTTATTTTGACACTAAAACTTAATATATTAAGTATATTTGACACAAAAACATAAACATTGGCAGCTGCCCAGAGCGCACACTCAACAGGGGCACACCGTGCACCGGCTCAGAAACAGTCTTCAGAAATATGGTTTTCACAAATGTATTTCAGAAAACAAATAGGCTGTGCAGTTAAAGGTTAAAACACTTTAAAGCTTTGATTGATGTGTTCAGGTGCATCACGTAAACCCGCCCTCCGACTTGTTAATGAGCTGTGGGGCTCATACAGCAGCGACACTACATGACAAACATGATTAAAATATGACTGATACAGTCCCTGAAGGTTCAGGTGGGGGGCATCATGTGTGCAAAGAAGACCATTCATAGCTAGAAACACAGCCATATGATACTATAATAAATATATATGGACATATACTAGATATATAAAAAATATATAAAATATCAATTAGAAATAATATGTTGAAGTACATTGTACAGGAACAGCAACAGACCCACTATAACAGCCCCAACTAGAGCATTGAAAAAGGTGAATCTAACAGAAACACAGTCAAATAAAACAAAGCATTGTGGCAACTATCTTTGGAAATATCATGACTTAGTTTTTGGAAGAGTTTGAACAGTTCCCAGGGAGTTTCCTCAAAGCTTCTGGTGCATAAAATAGATAATGGAGATTATGGAAGATATAATTTGGGCCCGAGCCACCGTGAAGTTTGTCGTAACAAAACCATCAGATGTTGAATAACTTTTCCGTTCAGTGTTGAACTGAGAGTTTCCAGTTTCATTCACAACTTCTTTTCCTTGGATCTGAAACTCTTCGCATCCCGTCTCTAACCTCTCATTAAACACTGGATGAAACATGTTGACGTTATATAAAGTCTCTCATAAAGTTCTCTGTGTTAAAGTGTTAAAGTGTTAAAGGCGATGACCTCTGGCACCTTTCCAGACGTTGTTCTGGACCCTCAGGGTGGTGAAGCTGATAGACTTCACCACCCTGATTCCTCACAAAGAGGATGAGCATTTCTGGAAAAAAGTTAAAACGATGGCAAATGCACTTCTGCTTCACTGTTAATACCAGTCACCCGGTCGTGTTGAGCTTCCTTTTGGCAAAGCCTCCATTTTATAGATCTGATCTGATCTGAAGGTCTCGTTGGTGTATTTTATACAGAAAAGCTCTTCAGGTACTTTTAGTTTGAAATGTATTCCACTGAGTGTTAAAACCTGCAGAAAATCCACATATTCACAGGGAGAACATGCAACCTGCACGGAGAAAATCCACCAAGTTCTCCTGAGCGTTCTAACCACTGCACCACCGTTCCTGAAGCTGAAGTCCCAGGAAGCGTCTCCAGGCCGTGACCCGGACAGTTCCTGCAGCACAGCTCTGATCTGAGCGATAGCAGCCTGAATGAGTCCCACGTCTGAGTCTGATAGCACACGGCTGCCAACAATACTCACTATCACGCGCACAAAACACACACACCTTTTTTTTCTTCTTTTTTTTCCTCCTGCAAGATTGAACACGAAGTGTTTGCTCCAGGTCTTTGTTGAGGATGTTTCCTTGCTGCCCTGCTTGGCGCCGCCAGGCGATACAGAGTCATTAAGCAACATGTTCACTCACCTCTGTGAGCGGAGCCAAGAAGACGACCACGTTCACCCGGGGAAGGACGCTCCGAACGGCCGGGGACGCTGGTCCGGGGACGCTGGCCGGGGACGCTGGTCCGGGGACGCTGGCCGGGGGACGCTGGCCGGGGACGCTGGTCCGGGATTCTGGCTGGGGACGCTGGCCGGGGACACTGGCCGGGGATGCTGGCCGGGGACGCTGGCCGGGGACGCTGGCCGGGGACGCTGGCCGGGGGACACTGGCCGGCACAAGACAGAGTCAAACTAACAAAACAGTGAAAACCAGTGGGATAAAACACAGAGCAGAGAATCACACACAGTCATCAACAATAGTCCTCCTTCACACTCGTTACAGTGCTGGTGAACGGTTCCGTCATGGTGCAGAGCAGTTTGGTACTTATGTTCTCGCATTTAAACTTTGTTCCTGTTTCAGTTTACTACATTTAAAAGCCATTAAAAAAACTAATTATTGCTTCAATCTGACTGAAACTGGACAGTAAACATGTATTCTGGGAGGAGAAAAGAGGATTAACTCCTTCATGTCAACAGACTGGACTGGATGTTCTGTGTTTAAGATCCAAACCCTGAAGTCAGGCAGCATGATGCTAAATAACTAACTGCTTATTATAGTTATGTGGTGTTTTTGGTTTTACGTGTTCTTTTGACAGGTTTGTTCTATTTGGTTTCACAGTGAGCTTCACTGTTTGTCCTGTGGGACTGTGAGTGTTTGTTTGTTTGTTTGTTTGTATGAAATATTGTGGATAAAATGTGTGATGAAAAAGACGGAGAGCCCAGGAGGAAAAGCCAGGAGCTAATGAGGCTCTAATAAATGGAGAAATGAAGGAATGAAGGAACTCGTCACTGATGCTCTCTGTCACTATTCAAACTGGTCGGACGGCTGCTGACATGTTTTGCCAACACAAGTCGAGCCGACACATGTTCCGTCTCCAAAGCAGCGAAGCCGAGTCAAATTCTTCACAAATCCAGTTCTGCAGGTCGTGTTTCCTTCCTGGGTCGGCTGTGGGGAGCTCCGCTGCCGGAGGACGGTGAAAAGACTTCCAGGACATTGAAAAGCAACAGATGAGCCGTGCTGGAGGATTGAAGAGCTGAAAAAGTGCAAAGGGGATTTGTTTTGTACCCAAACAGATGGAGCCCTGGCAGGACTGATCGCAGGGACGGTGGCAAGCTTTGCTTGTTTTGATTCTGTCAAGAGAAAATATATAAAAACCTTTTTTTTAAATGGCTCCTGCTTCTGAATGCTGGTGAACTTGGACGTGTCTTCACTGTGAGTCCTCGGAGGACAGGCTGCAGACCGCCCAATCATAGGTGGGGTGTGGGGTTGTCTTGACTTGTTGGTGAAATACATGCAGGGACGTCAGAATAAGAGCTGGACGACTTATTGGACAAGATCACGGAGGAGAAGAATTTTCAAAATAGTTTTTCACAAATGAATTCTTTAGGATCAAAACCAGGAGGTTCTGATGGTTGTTGTGGAAACGACTGTGTCACACCAACATCAATAGTCACATCAAACCCTTCAGTGATCCTCGATATCTGTTATACGAGAGGAGAGCGAGAACTGTGGAGGTCATAATGAAGGTCAGAGCAGAGGAAACCTGCAGCTGTGGAGCCACATGTGGAGCCACATGTGGCTTTTGACGCCTCCACAGCGGCTCCTCGGGCTAAACTACGTTTAAATATCTGGATCTCTTTTCTTGTTTTGGTTTTTTGCAAACTTGACCTTTTCTCAAAAGTTCTTCTCTCATTAGCCAAATAAATTACTTTAAAAAAACAAACAAAAAAACAAACAGTTTCCAAAACCTGAACTGCTAAAAAGAAAAGAAACATGACATGAAGATAAAACTGTCTAAGAGAGTCAAACTAGCAGAAACAGCTGAAATCATTTAACAAAATAAAACTTGAAATGGCTAAAAGAGCGAAAATCACTTGAAGTAAGAGAACTAAAATAAATAAATATTACAAAACATTTAAACAAATAAAGTAGCTAAAATGGCTAAATCCACTACAACGGCTGAAGAAAAGCTAAAACAGCTTAATAAAAGCAATTTAACAGTTTTATCTGAACATCTGAATTATAAGTTTGTCTTTATGAGACTCTTGGACTATATGTTGATTTAATGTTGATTCCCTTTATGAAGACCAGAAACACGGTACCAACGTTGTTTCCACCTATTACATCACTTAAGCCGCTGTTCCCACGCTGTTCCACCGCTGTTCCACCGCTGTTCCACTGCTGTTCCACCGCTGTTCCACCGCAGGACGTGGCGGAGCGGGGCAGAGCGGGGCAGAGCGGGGCAGAGCGGGGCAGAGCAGGAGGTTGAGGAACAGCAAAGCACCCCCAGGACCAACTCTGTGGCGCCGTCCCACCACAGAAAGTCAAAATGTAGGCGGGGTTGTGAACGACTCAGAGACGAGTCCAGCGAAGAACATGGAAGCTGCTGGAAGAGTTGTTCTCTGGGACTCAGGTTAAAGTTTCTCATTGTGAACAGCGGCGTCCAGCTCCTGAAGCTCCGCCTCCTGTTCCTGAGAGAAGGACCTCCTGATGAAGCTCCGCCTCCTGTTCCTGAGAGGAGGAGCTCCTGATGAAGCTCCGCCTCCTGTTCCTGAGAGGAGGAGCTCCTGATGAAGCTCCGCCTCCTGTTCCTGAGAGGAGCGTCTGGATCTCGTTAAAAGACGCCATGTTGTGTCGCTCCGACGTGTCAATAAACCCGGGTAACAAATCAACCAGTGAGCACAAAGGAATGGAAACAACAACAGGAGGTTTACAGTCGATTAAATATTTAAATATTGTGGACAAGTCCAGAGTGACGATCGTCACTGACCAATCAGCAGACGGCTGCGTTGTTCCTCCTCCTCACAGACCCGTTCCTCGGTGCTAGGAACCTCAACGGAGGGGGAGCGGGAAATCGTAGCCGGTGGTCGCGGGTTCTTTCCGTACATTCCACAACTTTTCAGTCGGACCGCACGAAAACCCGTCCCGCAACAGAAAGAGCTGTGGAGCCACGGCTTAAAATTCCCCTAAAACAAGGGTGTCCATTATAAGCCCCGCCCAAAAGAGGCTCAGCAAAGGGTCCAATCTGGTCCCCAAGATGACCGTGACAGGAGTATAGTGGACATTAAACCATGCAAGACTATGTCTGTGTGGGACAATGTGGACAATGTGTACAATGTGGGACAATGTGGACAATGTGGGACAGTGTGGACAATATGGGACAATGTGGGCAATGTGGGCAATGTGGGCAATGTGGTACAATGTGGGACAATGTGGACAATGTGGGCAATGTGGGCAATGTGGTACAATGGGGTACAATGTGGGACAATGTGGACAATGTGGGACAATGTGGGCAATGTGGGACAATGTGGGCAATGTGGACAATGTGGACAATGTGGTACAATGTGGGACAATGTGGACAATGTGGACAATGTGTACAATGTGGGCAATGTGGACAATGTGGGCAATGTGGACAATGTGGTACAATGTGGGACAATGTGGGCAATGTGGGCAATGTAGACAATGTGGTACAATGTGGGCAATGTGGGCAATGTGGACAATGTGGGCAATGTGGACAATGTGGTACAATGTGGGACAATGTGGACAATGTGGGCAATGTGGACAATGTGTACAATGTCGACAATGTGGGCAATGTGGGACAATGTGGGACAATGTGGACAATGTGGTACAATGTGGGACAATGTGGACAATGTGGGCAATGTGGACAATGTGTACAATGTCGACAATGTGGGCAATGTGGACAATGTGGGACAATTTGGACAATGTGTACAATGTGGGACAATGTGGACAATGTGGGACAATGTGGACAATGTGTACAATGTGGGACAATGTGGACAATGTGGACAATGTGGGACAATGTGTACAATGTGGGACAATGTGGGACAATGTGGGACAATGTGGGACAATGTGGGATACCAATGCATTGAGATTTGTCATCCAGTGCAAAATCAAACTGAGATAAAACGTTTCTATTCTGGCCCTCAGCTCATAACATTACGATGCTTTGCCATCTGGTTTATTATGGAGCAAACAACAAACTATGAAAATAAAACTTCAACACATTTTTTTAAATGCAAAAGTTTTCACCTCATGTGAAATGGAAAAAAGTCACAAAGACCTTTCTGAGACTGTCCCTGCACTGGGTTCCCCCAGTCCCTGGTCCCTGGGTTAGATAGGTTCTTTGTGTTAGTCGGGTCTCTGTTTCCTCACTTCCCTCCAACCTTCACTGTTTTTTAAAAGCTTGTTGTTGGAGCCTCTGAGGTATTTTCCTCGTCCTGGTTTGATAAACACGATGACGCAGTCCAGCACATTTGTTCATGTTTTATATGAAGATATACATTTAAATTTAAACTTTTTCATCCTGTACTCAAACATCTTTGCTCTGAAACAAAATAAGCACTTGGATTTGACACAGGATTTGTGTTTTTAAAGGTTATTTGTGTTGTAATGTTCCTGATGGGCCCTGCAGACAGGATGAGGCTGCTGGTGGCTCCTGGACTCCTCTGCCCTTCTACACTCATGGCTGCTGCAGAGTTTTGCCACCAGGTGGCAGTGTTGAAGCATTGCTGACCCTTCACTTTCTGTAGGGATTTTGAACGAGCAGCTTTCAACGTCAGCATTTCTTTTCCTTCTGGACTGAGAGAGGACAATGACCTGCAGATAAACGAGACACCGCTACTTGTTTTGTGGTCTTAGTGAAAGTTAAACTCTCTAAACTCTGAACTGAGTGAAAAAAACAACCTCTGATGGACAAAATGGAACAAATCTATAGAGACAAATTCAAGTTGAAAAATGAGCTTCACAGCAAAACATTGAAAGAATATTTACAGATGATAAATGTAGAGCGACACTATTTCTAATGACAATATTCTGCTTTTTATTGCCTATGAACCCCAGCAGTCGCGAACAAATATATCTTATATTGGAAAAAGATCTGTAACCACAGCATCTGACAATGAAAGTGTAATTTCTCTTCTGACACAAGCTCAATACACCACCTAGTGGTGAGAAGTTGTTTTACAAGACAGGGTTCAAGTGTGCTGATTTCAGTGAATAGCTCGTACGGAAAGGTTTATGAGATAAAATTAAACATTTTTAAAAATAAAAGGGGGGATTTGGATTGTGGTCCTGTGTTGTCCTCAACTCTAATATCATAAACTCACTTCTGTTGAATTTAGCAGCTAACCGCTAGCCGCTAGCCGCTAACTGGAATAGTATAAACTTTGAAGTCCTTGTGATTTAAAAATGACCCTGCATTCAAATATAAATCTCCGGAGTGTGTTCTGTGGTGTGAGTGTTTGTAGATGACTCCACAAATCGATTTTTATTTATGTTTTTTGCGTGCGTAAAGGACTGCTACGCTACCGCTATGCTTTCGCCATGATGCACAGTTGCTGCGGCCAATCAACGCACAGCGAACATTCAGACCACTCAAAATCTCACATGCACCTCGTAAGAGGAAGTTGCCGTATGAAAAAGGGTCAGAACGAGCTGTATGCTTGATTTGTTCCCCTCATCAATTCTCAGAATTGATTTAAAGACGGATACTAGAGAATACCAGGTGATGACTCCTTTCCCACCGAGCAAAAATGGTTTAATAGACGTCTAAACTTTGTCAAAATTTGGTAGTAAATTGAAAAGGTGAAAAGCCTTTGTCAGACCGTTGAAAAGACACCTCTCCTAAAGCTCAGTCCCACTCGCAGTACGTGCCGGAGGGGGACGGGACGGTACAGTATGGCAAAGCGCACCCAGTCCCAACTCTGTCCTCTGTCCCACCACAGACAGTACGGTTAAAATGCAGGCGGGGTTGTGAGCGATGCAGGTATGTGACGTCATTATGCAACAGTAGTCGCGGGAACATTGTAGAAGTGTCCAAATGTAGTTGAAAAAATTCGGCCAAATATCAACTATATTGAAATTGTCATTGAAAACGTCTAAACTACGCCGGGAGTCTGGTGGGACCAGCACAGCGAGCTCACATCAATACTCAGAAGCAGCAAGAAGCTAAAGGTTAGTTCTCATCCTTTCGTCATCAGTGCATCCCGAATTTCTATGCACTTTTTTGCCATAAGTCCACATTGAATTATGCTGTTTCTGGAACAAATTCACAGAAAAATTCATGTTTATTAAGTGGGCTATGATGTGGACTCTGAAAGTCTCGACTGGGCTCAGCATGTCTGCAGGTCAGTGAGAGCATGCAAACTGTCCATAGAAAGATCCAGCGTGGACTCAAACCCAGGACAGTGCTGACCACTGCACCGCTGTGCAACACAACTCGTGTTATTCTACCTGCACTATCGACCAAAGCTGTTCTTCTGAGGTCGCAGCTGAATGTCCTCCTTCGTCAACACACACCTGACATTTCATCTAAAGGCTTCAGGACCATCGGGAGAGTTTGATGACTGCGGTCGTGTTGAGACCTGCTGCCCTGATGGACTCCACTCACGCAGCAGAAACAAGGTGGAGATTTAATGCCGTCTGGTTACATGAGGAAATAGGTTCAGTGTTTGGAGAGGACAGCCTGAGACGTCCACAGTTTCAATCAAACCACGAGAAAGCTGCTTCCCCCCAGAGAAGCCAAAATGAAGTGAGTTGTGTCTGTGAATGGCTATAAAGCAGGACCATTTCTATTTACACTCATGTGATTTTGCTTGAAATGAATCTTGGATGAAACAACTTTCTTTTTCCTTGAAATTGGTGCCACTGTCTGGTGTCCTAGTTATCTGGTTATATTTAGTTTCCTGGTGTGAAGGGTCAGAATCTGAAGACTGCTGCCAACGTTCATCTATGAGAGCGGAGGAATTGAGGGAAGAGTCTTCAAAAAGACAGAAAATAAGACGAAATACAAGGACTGGGCCACTGGCATCTTCATCATTTTAATAGATTTATTTAGTTGCATGGTGAAGCGTGCAGACTCAATGAAGTAATTTAGAGCAGGGGGTGTTAAACATCTGGCCTGGGGGGCCAAACCCGGCCGTCTGATCCGTCCCAATGGAATACCTTCAACTAAAACGAAACACAAAGAAAAGATTGACCTTTTATTGACTGAAAGAACAAGTAGATGTAAACCATATACAGAAGAAAAAGGGAAAAAACAAGAGGGGGGGGGGGGGGGGGGGGCTGCCGTGGTGTCAAAAATAAACAATAATAAACAGTCACAACATAAATGAGTAAGTTACAGTATGTTTAAACTAGTAGTCTCAAATAAAGTCTGTCCTCGTGGTGGCTGGAAATGAAATCCAGTTATTCTGGTAAAATAGACCTTTTTGGGTTCTTCTTTAACGGCTCAGTTTTTCCATCCTAAATATATCCAGAATGATTCCAATCCAGTCATCTTGTGTGGGTTGTGTAGTCGTTAACTCTCTTCTTGTAATTTATTTCTTATCGAGGATGAAACCTTCAGGGTGTTTGAGTGTTAAAGACTGTCCTTAATGGAGACTGGATTCCCGTCCACGAGGCTTTTAACTGGGGACATTCCCCCAAAATAAGATAGAAGGTTAGCAGTTGTTGAGCCACATTGTCTCCGGCATGGCATCTTTACACTTTTCTATTTCTCCTGATATAGTGTCTTAAAATATCTGACAATGTTCTTCCAGCGATGCTCCCTCCATAACATGGAACTAGATGTTGTCCACTTGAAGGACCACATATCGTCCCAGACCTCCTCAGAAATCTCAGTCCCTGATTCCCTTTCCCATTTACCTTTAATGTGTAGAGTGTTACTATTGTTGGCAGTCGAGAGTCTGAGTACAAATTTGAAATGGATTTGGAGTTAACATTAGTCGAGACGTTTTTCAGAATGTGGTGCAGTTATAATTCAAATTCTGATAAATGAGTCAATTTGCTTTCCTGGTCAATATAGGAGTGTAATGGCAGGTATCTATAAAATCTGTTCCGTGCAAAGCCACAATTCCCCAAAGCAGCAGACAGTGTTTCTATGAGTGAGTGAAAGGAAAGTTGTGAGACCAAACACTGTTTGATTTAAAGCTGGAATCCATCTATTGGGGTCAAAATCAGTGTCAAAAGCAAACCATGTGAACAATCTCAACATTCTTTGTAACACCAAAGTATTGATCAACTTTTTCAAACTTGGAGGGAGTGGGTCAACCAAGTGTTCCCCAGTTCCACCAAGTGACTTATTCAACCAGTCCCGGTGTCAAGAGGGGGCATGCCCCCTCACACGGACTGTCCCGCCCCCTCAGTCAAAATGTAGTATTTTATTTTTTTATACATATTGTTTTCAGTCTATGATGTGTTCAAAACAACACAAAACTCAGAAGAAACGCCGCAGACTTGTTAAAACCATAATGAACAGTTTTAGAAATTCCAATTCCGAGTTTCCAGTGGTCCTTGAACCCACCACACGATCACGCACCTGACATAACCGAATCAATTCACCACGAAGAGCAGCCAGCGGCTGGATGTTATCAGTCACCGCTCACGTATCACTGGTATCACAATGGATATATGAAAATGGCTAAACAAGCCCAAGAAAACTAGAGCGTCTGTGACGTCCCTGCAGCCTGGCAGCAGGAACCAGATAGCCGGAGAAGCCGGGGAGCCCCTGTCGGCTCGGGCTGAACCGGAGAAGACGTGCATTAAGCAGGGGAGGTGGCCAACCTGCCGGCGCCCCCACCCTCTGAGACCCGTTCAACGGAGCGGAAAGTCCGCCACCACACTCACACTCACAGCAGCAGTGTGTTCTAGTTTTACCGGAGGACCTCAGACACGACCAGCCAGTATAAGTACGTCTAAAACAGTTTCCAAAAAAAACAACAACATAAGAATGATTGGAAACTGTCGTTTTCCCGCGAATTTGTTTGAGAGAGACGGGCCTGAGTATTCACAGCAAGCAGAGTGCTGTGCTGTTTTAAAACTACTTGACTGATAAAAAACTTTTTGATTCTGATTTTATGTTGCTCTGGGTTACCCGAAGTGTTGAGCATTTTACTTTAAACAAGTCATAAGCTGTAAAAGTAATTACTTACTCTGCAAAGTAACTATGAAGCTTTTTTAATATTTCTACTATTGTATCAAAGATTGTAGTGTAGTAACAGCTCCCTCTAGGGGCACAAATGGTTAATGCCTGTTAATAGTAACTGAATGAAAACTACAAGTACATTTTAGTATGCACTTATTCAAAGTGAATAGATTGCCATGTGCCTAGGAAAAAAAAAAAAAAAAAATGTAAATACTGGAAAAAAGATAATCATACACTTTGTATTTAAGTGTAAATCTTTTTTTTTTTTTTTTCTTTTGCCCTTGTCCTGTTCGGCAGCTTGACCAAACAATATTATGTGACTGAGAACAGGAAGAGACCTGGAGTCTCCTCCTGTTGCTGCCTTTATTAGAAGTTGGCATGGCTGCTGTACACGACTGGGGGGAACGCTCAAAGAGAGAGAGAAGAGAGAATGGAGGGAGGGAGGAGGTGATCTGTAAATTAGTTATTTATTTAGTGGTGTACAGTCAGGGGCAGGTAGCCCTGTCAAAAATGATAAAAAAAATTTTTTTATAATTAAAAAGTGATTCTGAAATCTGTTTTAGGCTGCTTGTTCAGTGTGCAGCTTTATCCAGAAAACGACTGGTTCTATTTTGTTAAAATGTTGAGTGACAGGATCATCAGCCAATCAGATTCTGATGTGTTATTGACGGAACGCCTTCGGGCAAGCAGAGTTTCTAGTGCTGGTCTGGGTGTCGTCATTGAAATGAGCTTCACTGATTGGCCCATGAGCAGGTGGTGATGACTCACTGTTATTATCTGATGTTCTGGAGGTGATGGCGGCGAATTTAACAGCAAGATCAGGTGATACGATAGCGGACCTGCTTCTGGACCTTTTCCAAGGTGCTCGTTTGGAGAAGAAATGGAAACTGTGAGTCGAGGAAGACCGAAGGCTTTGTGCAGCATTTTACAGCGGGAAACTACCAACAGTACGACTGGATGACAGCCAGCTTGAGCACAACAAGCTGTTCTGCCGGCCATGATGACTCTTCAGTACAAGCTCTAGAAGCTGTTCTGCCGGCCATGATGACTCTTCAGTACAAGCTCTAGAAGCTGTTCTGCCGGCCATGTTTAAGCTCCTGAACATGGACTAGCAGTGCTTTTAGCAGCCTCAGAGAGCCATTCATCAAAAAGGATCGCAGGATAGATTTCATCTCCAAGTGATGGGTGGTTTTTTGTTTGTTTGTTTGTTTGTTTGCTTTCACTTCCTCTGGATTAGATTGGCGCTGCTGTTGGCATTTGGTGCTGTATTTGATTGTAAAGTGTTTCACACACAATGTTGCCGGCCGCCATGATTAAATTGCTTCAGGTTTTGGTTCGACCAACACGATATTGCTCCGTTCATTCATCTCCACATCGCCTCTTTCTCCATTTTTGTCATTCCCACAGACAGACGAGCGAGCATGCATTCCAGTAGTGAGCGAGACTCGCACGGGGTATTTTGTTACTGCTGGCTCTGACTGAAACACCACCGCACGCTACTGGTTATCACACTGATCCAAATACTTTACAACTGTTATTAGATTAAACCAGCCTGAGCAGCTCTATCTACACAGTAACAAGATTTTCAAGCAGGAACATGAATTAACAAAGAAGCAACAACAAAAGAAAAACATGATTTGGAACAAATGATGGCAGAAAACAAGCAACTTCAGCAACACATCTCATGAGGAGTGGAGATGTGTGTGTGTGTGTGTGTGTGTGTGTGTGTGTGTGTGTGTGTGTGTGTGTGTGTGTGTGTGTGTGTGTGTGTGTCTCCCCCCCACACACACTTGGGGGGAGGGTGATGACTCCCGTCCCCCAGGCCGCCAGCCGAGCCCCACCACTGCGAGATTCCATTCCCAGGGGAGGGAGAACCGCACCCCTAACCCCTGCCTTCCAGCCGCACCACAGTGGGAGGTTCTTGGGGGACATTCTCTCTAATGTGATGTGGTTTAGAAGTAAGTTTTTAAATAACTTTATATTCAGATTACTTTTGGATTTCCAGTTCATGAGGATCACCTTTTTGGTTTTTAAGTGTAAATCTAAGGCACAAATATAAACTTGCATAAAAATGGAAAAAAACAAACAAAGGGCAAACAAACTATTAAATCGTATAATTATCTGTATCTTAACTTGTGGCAGTGTGTTATTGTAACTTGTCTAATCACGCTTGTATGTGGCTTAGATAAAACAATTAGGCTGCATAAGCATCACGTCATCTCCCCCCCTCGGTTTTCACCCCCCCCCCCCCCCCCACACTCCCTGGAGCCGAGACTGTATTCAACCTTTATCTGCTATTGCTTCTTGGAACTGAGTTGATATACTGGACTCAAGCTCCGTCCATTTAGCTACATACACCAGTATAGAAGTAACATTTATAAAATCCATAAATAAAAAATCTTAATAAACATCACTAGAATATGCACAAATCTGACTTATATTTTATCTTATTTTTCACGTCTGTCTTTCTCACGTCTCCAATGGTTGCACACTTTGTCCAGGTTGATGGCTCCGTCTGCTTCTTTACTTTGACTTTATGCACACCAGCTTGTCCAAATGTGCCACTTCAAGACCATTTCCGGATCCTGTTTTGATACGATTCATTAAACTAAATTTTCTTTCACATTTTGCACTGGAAGCTTGAAATGTAGCACAAATATCCACAAGCTGTGAGACCTCCTTTAGCTCCTCACATCACCATATCTGAGAATGTGCTGATTGAGCCCTGTTTAAGCTTTTACTTCATTATGTATTTGAATTCAGCATATTGACTGTTCATGGCCTTCATACACTGTGGGTGGTGGAGAAGAGCCTCATACTTCTTTGCCAGTGTAGCAATGTCTGCTGATCCAAAGTCAAAACTGATGTCTGAGCTCAATGCTTCAATGTCAAATGCAGACCACTCCTTTAACTCATCCTCTGGAAAACGGGCATCCATGTAATCACAGAACTTACAGATAAAAAGAGTTAATCTCAAGAGTATTTCTGCCATCAGCTGACCAGGTCCCCATTGCCTCTTGGACACGGTCACTCCACTGTACATCCTTCTCCTTCAAGTATTGGGAACGCAACTTCTCGATCTTTGCTCTAGCAAAGCAGCATCCTTCCATCACAGTGCGGTTGCGTCTTTGTAAAGAGAGGCAGAGTTGTGGTAGATCACTCAAAACATCAACACTCAGCTTTTAGTAGCAGTACTTTTCCACTGGATCTCTGTTTTCAGTGAATTCTCTTTTGCAGTATTCTTCAAGCACAGTGTAGTTCCTCAGAACAGCTTTCATGGCTTGGTGCTGCAACAGCCATCGCACTTCGTTCAGAGGCCTGAGTGACCGTCTATCTTCATCAAGACTCTGCTGGGTCCTCCATTTTACTTTGAGTTTCCACATCTTGCATCAAAGGCACATCTTTCCAAGCATCAGCAATGCCCAGTTCCTCTCTGTGGGCCACACAATGTTGCTCAGTTAGGTGTGGTAGTTGCAAGCCGCAACTCCGTTGTGTTTCCTGAGCATTACTGAGCATTACTGAGCATTACTGAGCATTACTGAGGCACCATCGGAGGTCAGCGTCACCATTCTCTGCATGTCCAGTCCATGTTTGGAGTAAAACTGAGTTATTGCCTGAGCATTGCATGCAGTCAGATGGATGATGACACCAAACACAGTTTAGTTGACATAATTTTCCTCCCTGTATTTAATATATAGGACTAGCATTTTGTGTACTGTTTTGTCTGCGCTCTCATCTACTATCAGGGTATGCCAGGGCACATCTTTAACATTGCACATAGTCTCATTCTGCAGTATCTCATTGATTGAGTTCACGAATTCTAAGGCATAGTTTTTGCTTCGCCAGCTTTCTGGTGATACTCATACTTTGTCACGTGATCATGGATTTGTTGAACTGACAGCACTGATGCATTAATTGTGATGGCAAGTAAAATATTGTCAATGAGAACTTTAATTAGCTCATGGTCAGATTTTTTTGTGTGACAGCTCATTCCTTTTCTCTCGATCCTTTGTGCTCTCCAGCAATAATGCACCAATCCCCTTTCCCATCTTCAGTCTTCGTACAACTCCAACAGCATTCAAATGACTTTTCTGTTGAATGTGACGCTTGAGGTAGTTCAACACCCATTCAGGCGAAGCTTTTCCCTCCGAAAACTCGCTCGCTACTTTGGCTTCGCTGCATGCTTTGCAGAGCTGAACTTTCTCATTCGAAAAGAATCACCGCTTAGAATAGAATGCCTTTTATTGTCACATGTACAGGTACAGTGAGATTGTTCTTGTGTTTGCACATACTCCAACAGCCCTTCCATCTTAAGAGAACCGCATTTCTTTTTTACTTTGGCTTGGAGAGTGGATGTGTCATGAGCCGTTCGTTTCGCACATGATAAGGGGTTAGCGTCTCTTAACGCCGCCGCACTGTTGTTACCTAGCTAACCTGCAGGGCGCGTATGGGCAGGGCAGGTAAACGAGCACCGTCAATGCCATGATCGGCTGCGTAGCATAAGTGAACTGTATCGTATCATCGGCTGGACACCACTCACTCACTGAGGTACACTGTAAAATGGTACAGAAAAAAATGTTATTGGTCTAAATAATTTACAGTTTATGTTGGATTTTATTTTATGAGCTGCACAGATTTTCTTGCGCTGAGATTGTGCGAGCGCGCAGCTTAGAGGGAACATTGCTGCCTACCGACCTACATTAGCACACATAAGACACCACAGTGGACCAAAGTGCTGTTCAAATGAATGAATAAAAATTAAAAGTGCACAGTTCACACGTTTACATAAATGATAGACAGTAAAATAAAAGAAATGCAGTTAAAACAAATAAAATGGGATGAAAAGAGGGGTAATATAAAATAGATTAAAAAGATGATTAAAAACCAAAAAGAAAATGAAGTCAGCAGCTCAAATGGCATCAAAGGCCAAATTTTAAGGCTTGGTCTAAAAACAAAGAGGGAAAGCGCCTGTCGGATGGACTGAGGCAAGTCATTCCACAACTTCACGGTTCTGACTGCACAGGCTCAGTCCCCTCTGAGCTTACGCTTGGTTTTTCAGGAGCAGCTGATCAGCTGACCTGAGAGAGCAAGTGGGGGTGTGAGGCTGAATCAGGTCAAGTGGGGCAAGGCTACTGACAGATTTAAAAGAAAATAAAAGGATTTTAAAATGGGTCCTAAAACGTACAGGCAGCCGGTGCAAAGACGCTAAAACTGAAGAGATATGATCATGTTGATGTGCTCCTCTTACAAGACGAGCAGTAGCGTTGTGGACCAATGGAAGCTGCACTAACCCTCACATATAAAGCTTTGCCATAGTCCAGCCGAGAAGTCATGGAAGCATGGAGCGACATTTCAAGGTGTTGCCTTCAGAGCAGAGGCTTTTGGTTGAACAGCTACTGCAATTGGAAAAAAGTGGGTTTTACAAAGGCCCTGATCTGGGTGTCAAGTTTGAGGTTGAAATCCATTTGACCCCGAGATATGTGATGACAAGCCCACAATATTTTATTATCTCATCGCCCGTATGTTGTTGTTTACATACTCTGCTTTGCACACACTAGTTGCTTTGTTAACTCGTTATTCTTGCAGCTGCGGTCCTGAGAGGGCCGAGACTACTGTTCTGTAATGATGTCACATACCTGCACCACCCGCCTACATTTTAACCGTACACTCTGTGGTGGAACCACGCAACACAGTTGTGTCTTGATACACTTTGCTTTACCGTCCCGTCCCATCACATTCTGTGCAGTGGAAACGAGGCTTAAAAACATCATTTTTGTTTTGTTTTGACTTAAGTTTAAAAAAAAAGACTGCCACCCAGACCTTTAATAGTAGTCTTGTTGAATATGGCTCTTCTTTGTGAGAGGGAACATAAATCTGGGAATCATCCGCATAGCAATGGAAAAGAAGAGGGCCCAACACTGAGCCTTGTGAGATCTCGCCCAATGGGACACAGAGGACGATACAGAGTCACCAAGGCTGACCCAGAAAGTTTGGTCCACCAGGCAGGACCTGAACCAGTCAAGTGCAATGCCCCTGATGCCCACCCACTGAACCTGACATAACAGTAAAATGTTCTGGTCCATTGTTCTGAATGCAGCAGTTTAATCTAAAAGCACAAGAACAACACAGTCACCAGAATCAGTAGCGAAAAAAGATACCATTAAAAACTCTTGAAAGTGCTGATTCAGTGCTATGCAGAGATTTACAACCAGATTGAAAACTACCATTTTGCAAAAAAACATAATGCTGAGCATAAAATGTGCTCTGTTGTGAGGCACAGGGTCAATTCAGGAAGGACCTAACCCTCCCCCACAAGGAATTAATACAGCAAGTATCATCTGGGCTGGAAGACCCTCTCGTGATGCAAATTATTTCTGGGAGCTGCTTCAGGTATGAAGTGACATGTAGAAACATTACCTCAAGAGCATATTACATCCACCCAGACCAAACCGGCTTCATGAAAGGCAGGCATTCATCCAATAACACCCGCTGGCCCTTTAACATCATCCACCATGCGGTTAAAAACAGCCATCGTCACCCTGGATGCTGAGAAAGCCTTTGACAAAGTAAACTGGACATTCTTTTTATTCACACGCAAAAGATTTGGCTTTGGGGAATCATTTATCGACTGGGTCAACATCTTCTACACCTCACCCACAGCCACTGTTTGCACCAATGAACACATTTCACCAAGATTCACACTGCACAGGGGAACTAGACAAGGAGGCCCACTCTCCCCATCTCTATTTACAATCTTCATTGAAGCATTAGCTGCAGCAATCCGTCAGAACCCCGAGATAACAGGGATCCAAACCAACAACTCACATCATGAATTAAGTTTGTACACAGCTGGCATAATACTTTTCCTTAATAACCCTGCCTCATCAATAAAAGAAAGAATAAAACTTATAGATTCGCCCTCCGCTATCTCAGACTATTCTATCAACTGGAATAAATCATCAACGCTTCCACTTAACGACAACAGAGGGGAGGTGGAGTCCCAAACTCACCTATCCCTGTATGCACAGGACAAATCCCTTCCTGGGTATCAGTATTTCCCCCAGGCTGTCAGAGCTGTTTAATCTCAATTGCACTCCACTTCTCCGAACAGTAACCGACAATCTTCAGCGCTGGATGAACCTTCCTTTATCTCTCATGGCCAGAATAGCAACAATAAAAATGACTATATTACCAAAAACAAACTATCTATTCACCATGATTCCAAAACATCATTTGTGCTTGGTTTAAAACACTGGACAACATTCTACTGGCAAAATAATCCCCCTGGAATCAAATGATCAACCCATTGATCAACCATTCCTCCATCAGTCAATCAAACAGCATCCATGTTTCAGAGCATTAACAATATCAGAAACTCTGACAGCCTGGTGGAAATACCACAAAGTCACAAACTCCCCCCGGGGATCGTCCAAATCCACCCCCATCTGGAATAACCCCGACTTCCTCATCAATAACAAACCCATCAATTTCCCCACATGGTCAGAAAAAGACATCCCTCACCCGGAGCACATCTGTCCCAACAAGACACTGGTCCCATCTCTGACCTTGTCCAGAGGCTCAGCATCGGGAACGATCAGTTTGTCAAATATCTGCAACTCCAATCATGCATCCAATCAAAACTAAGAAATACAACCATAAACCCCGATCTCCCATCTAAACCCTCAGAGTTAAAAAATGTCCCCACAACAAAAAATAAACTTCTCTCCAAAATATACAAACTAACTCAGACTAAACAACTTCCATTCAATGACAATCAGACCCGTCAATCACTCCCGATGCTGACTTCTGGAGCCAAATCTGTAAAAACAGTTATTCAATGACTAAAAATACCAATTTACAGCCCACTCAACATAAAGCTGTCCATAGATATCACTACACAGGTGAAAAAAAAGGTTTAAATTGGTTTTGCACTGGTAAATTGTCCACACTGCACACTGCACACGCCAGACACCAACATCCACGCCACTTGGAGCAAAACATAAACTTAAACCCAAAGCAGAATAAAATACTCGTCACAGCCGTCGCTAACGCCAAGAAAAGTTCTTCATGAACTGGAAACCCAAAAAGCCAAAACACATCACACACTGGAAGAACCTCCTGTCAGACCACACAACCATGGAAATGAAAATACCCACCCCTCTCAACTCTCTCATCCCACCACTGCTCAAGCCCTCTCCACCTCTCCACCTCTCCACCTTTCAGACTTTATCACACCTAGTTCCCTCTCTTTTTCTCTTTTTGTCTGAGTACCAAGCACACACAGTTTTGTAAATATTGTTTCAAGTGTCATTTCGGCATCTTACACTGTTGTCTTTGTCATCATTTTGTCTGTATGTTGTGAAGTAAAAGAAATTAAAACAAGAAAAGAAACCCAGGGTTTCCACTCCAGATTCTGGCAGTGAACAGGTTCTGTTCTCAGAGTCTGTTACTGCGGTGACTGACTCAGCACTTATTTCAGCTCTCTTTCTGGAACGGATAACTCAGAGTTTCCCTCATTTCAGGGTTAACGTACTCCGAATCCCCTTTCTTCTTCACTGCTCGTCTTTTAGTTTATATTTTCCATCCAGTTGTTTTGAGGCTGAGTTTACCTCCAGTGTGGTTGTGTTGGAAGTAAATGTGTGTTCCATAAATTCATGTTTCTGCAGTTCTGTCAGCGTGACCATTAATATTAACCTCATTATTCCAGATCAACCCTCGTGGAGCTAAACAAACTTGGAACAAGTCAAGAATAAAAACATCCTTCAAAGCCTCACTGACCAGGATTTATTTTATTATATTTAAAAGATCGCTCGAAATTACTCAGCAGGTTAGACATTCAGCGTCAGTTGCCGGGGGGATTTATCCCGGTGAGAAGTGAACGAGCATTGCAGTACAGAAAACCCAGGGTTAATCCTTGAAGTTACCCCGATAAGAGAAAATCCAGCGTCGTAGTACAGGCCTCTGGGACAAAAAACCAAATAATCAAGCTCCTGTCCTTTTGCATGCCTTCATGAGTCCCTCCTGCTTGCGTCTGTCAGTCCGAGCTGCTTCCAGTGCTCGTTCAGAACCACAGTCTGTCAGTCCGAGCTGCTTCCAGTGCTCGTTCAGAACCACGGTCTGTCAGTCCGAGCTGCTTCCAGTGCTCGTTCAGAGCCACGGTCTGTCAGTCCGAGCTGCTTCCAGTGCTCGTTCAGAGCCACAGTCGGACTTAGCATAGGTTCAACAAACCTCTGAGGGCTGCTCACTGACTGACAGTCACATTAAGAAGCAGTTTCAAAAGCAGCAGATGATTGACATCCGATACAGTTCTGAAGCTCTCACAAGTGCATGCAAATTTTGGAGACAATTAATGCTGAATTGCATTATCATTTGTCCCGGGCTTAAATAGATATGTGGAGATTTTCTGAATATGGAGGCGCTTGTAATGAAGCTCTCGCACAGCGGAGATTCTGGGATGTAAGAAGACACATGGAATGATGAGATAAGGACGTCCTCTTGAATGGTCTTTCAGCTCTCAGCTGATTTATTCTAAATGTATCTGCTGAGGGGCTTAGTTTCCCAAAGTATTTCTGTTTGATGAGCTCGGTCCGAGCCATTTGAGCGAGACAGTAATAACGGCTACGTTACCCGGACACATTCATTCTTATGTCACCCAGCGGACTGGTCCAGAGACGAACAGATTGATAACTGCTCCTCACATTGTATGGGAACATTCAAAGGGATGAACAGATTGATAACTGCTGCACCTTGGCGTGAAGGAGTGCAAGTGCTTTCTGAGGAATGAGAGGGCGAGAGGCTGGCTCTGAAAACAGATGGGAAGGAGACAAGGGTGGTCCAAGTCTAAAATATGAACACACCAAGCTGACAGACAAAACATATGTGAATCATTTGCAAAGTTATTGTTCTGCAATAATTATATAAAAGAAGTGATCTGATCAGCATTAAGTCATTAGTACAGACAAGACTGACTTCCACAAAACATCCATTATTTATCATGTTTAGCACATAGCTCTGTTTTCCCAATCTTTACTGGACGCACCAGGAGCATCATTTCTCCAGAGGGTCGAGGACCGACCTTGTGACTTGCTTCCAGTTGGACGTTCCCGGTAGCTTCTAACTGAAGGCAATGGAGGCATCCTAATCAAACTCCTTCAGCTGGCTCCTCGATGTGGAGGCATAGTGGCTCGACTGACTTTCTCTTGGATGGTTGAGCTTCTTATTTTGTCACAAAGTGAGAAGAAAAGTCCATCAGCCACTCAAACCCCCAACATCATCACACTGCTCTGTAGCGTCACACTACCCAACGCCCTGTGGTAGGATTCCCCCTCCATCTGGACAGGGTTGACCTTTTTTCCCATTCGTAAAACATAGATTTGAATCAGGGTGATGTTTTTTTAAGTAATTTGTACTTTTTTTCTCCCTCTAATAATACCCTTGCATGGGTAACCAGCAGCAACACTCACTATTAATTAAACCAACAAATCAACAACAACAATCCCAGGAGACAGGAGTTATTTGCTGATTTCCGGGTCTCCTGGTAGCGGTCAAGCTTGGAGCAGATGTTTTCCCTCAGCTGTTTGTGCATTTATCTGTATACAGCTTTATGACAATAATTGTGGGTGAGTGTGGCAATAGTGTCGGGAGTAATAACACTGTATGCGCCACATGTGGTAAAAGAAAATGTTGAGCTTAACAGGGGGCTGCTAAAGCTGTGGCGATGATGAACCTACTGGTGTCTGTTTTGAAAATAATATGAAAGTTGAATCATAATCCAGTTTCTCTTCAGAAAATCTGAAGTTTTTAATTATAATCGGCAAATTGTGAAGTCCCCCCAAAAAAACCCAACAGATTTCTGAAATAATACAAGGAGGCTGCATGAATGCTAATGCTGAATCGAGGTCAAATAGAGCGGGGGATTGGTTCATTACAAAGTTTGGATATAATGGATTTACTTTTGACTGCCAGGGTTATGAATGTGGCATTAATAGCAAGAATACTTTATCATAGTAATGAGTTACTACTGCATTACTGCTAATCTAAATACTGGTAAAGTTAGTAACATAATGTTATTTGAAGAAGTTTGAGTGACACTTTAACACAATACTTTAGTCTCTCCAGGAAAAACAAAACTACTTCTCTGTGTCTCCGACTCTCTCAACCCACTGTTAGCATTAGCATTGTCCAAATCAACACTGAGCTAATTTGATTAAACTCCTGCTCACTGTAAGTGGATCACCTCATTAGTCCTGAACTAAGCCCTCGTTTACACCACAATGAAAATTTGTGTAACTGCAAAACCTTTGCCGCGTTTGGGGGTTCTGTTTACACGACAGTGGTGCTCGGAGCCACTGCAGCATGACTTTCCATACCGGCTCCCAATGTAGAACCTTTTTTTAATTTGTATTTCTAAACTCTGTCCATTCCGTCCAGTTTATTGTTGGTGCAGCTGGATCTGATCCAAGCTGGGCAACCTACCACTGGGTGAAGGGTCAGGACTAACACAATGAAACACACAGTTATCCAGAGTCACCAATGACCGAGCAAAGATGTGTTTGGATCGCGGTAAGAAACCACAGTAGCCAGAGAAAATCCATGCAGGCCCAAAGGGATCAGGTGAGGGATCGAAGTCAGGTTTCCTGCTGTGTCAGTACTCACTGAAGTACAGTGTGCGCACTCAGTTCTTTCCTGCATCGTCTCAGCAGCTCAGAACATGATTTCAGAGTGGATCATCACTTTATGTAAACTGCTGTGTTTTCTGGAATACAAGTCACTCTTGTATTTCTTGGAAATTATGAAAATTAACTGGTACATACCATCTTTGACCACGAGATGTCACTGTATGACAACGGAAGGCTGCGACAGTACACCAGAAAAATCTTAATTAATACTTTATTATTGACAGCAAGAATGATTCCACCCAAAACTTTAAGGAAAACTGAGAAGAGGTGCATCAGAAAGAGTCCAGAGAGTGTGGGAAACTAGTGAGACACTGATGAAAAGAAGCTTTGCTCTCATGAAGAAACAAAATAGACCAATCGTGGCCTGAAAGCTGAGGGACAGACCTTGTGGTTTTCATCATTATGTACACGTTTTTTTTAACCTTATATTTGATATATAATTACCAATTAGTAGCACATTACCATTTTCCTGGTGCGGTTGCTTTTGTATGTTGGTTGGCAATCCATGTATTGTTTTTACGGGACATTTTGTTCGATTGTCTTGGTATTAATGCCTACCTGTTAAGTTAAATGGTTTAATTGATCATTTGGGACACCACCTTGTTTGGGGTGGTTTGGGGGGTTTTTAGGGGGGACGTTTCTAGGGAGCTTTGCCCAATAGTTTTGATACAACCGGTGTGTGGTTAGTTTATTTTTCCTCCTTCAGGTGGGCCTCCACTATGGATTTTAGTCTGGAGGAGTTTGAGGCACAGCCTCGCCTAGAGGTCATTGACCTTTGCAATAAAGAGCATTTTTTGATTGCAGACCATTATGGGGTCTCTGTGTCAAGACAGGTAAAAAAAACAGGTGATTAAATCTGAATTGGTGTCCACCTTGTTCGAAAAGGGCATTTTGCCTTCTGCTTCAATCGTCAGCTTTCCTACCACACAAGACCCAGGCGAGTTGCTTCGTCTTAAAGAGCTTGAGGTTGAAACGTGTCGGATTGGGCTTAGGGAGACGGAGATGGCTATGGAGGTAGAACTGAGGAAGATAGAGGTGGATAAACAGCTTCGACTAAGAGAGTTTGAGTTAAATCATTCCTCCTCTACGTCTGTGTGTTAGCGGATTTGGTGACTCCGATGTAGGTAAATACACTCGTTTAGTCCCACCGTTTAATGATAAAGATCTTGATAAATACTTCACCTTGTTTGAGCGAGTTGCAACTTCTCTTAAATGGTCAAAAACAATCTGGACCGTGATTTTGTGTGAGTGTGTGTTTACTGTTAAGGCTCAAGAGGCTGATGTGTCTTTATCTCCTGATTTCCGTTTGGATTATGATAAAGTTAAAGCTGCCGTGCTGAGGTTCTATGAGTTAGTGCCTGAGGCGTACCGTCAGAACTTGAGGGGGTATAAGAAGGCTCCTGGTCTGTCTTATGTTGCGTTTGGACGGGAGAAGGAGGTCCTGTTTGATCATTGGTGCCGGTCTAAACAGGTTAATGATTTTGGTAATCTTCGTGATTTAATTCTTTTGGAGGAATTTAAGGATGGGGCGTTTGTTAAAGAGAAGTCGGTCTGTTATTATTGTAAAAAGAGCGGACATGTAATGAACCAGTGCTTTGCTTTGAATAAGAAATAAATCCCCCAAGGCTGTTAATCTCATGAAAACTGAAATATTACTGCCTTCGCCTGCTGCTCAGCCTCCGTCAGTTACAGCCAATCTTGATGTGTATGCACCTTTTATTATGAAGGGTTCTGCGGCAATGTCGGAGGGATGTCCCAAGGTCCCGGTAACAGTACTGCGTGACAGTGCAGCATCTCGGTGATCTTAAAGGGGGTATTACCGCTGTCAGAATCCTCGTCTCTTAACTCAAAAACTTTGGTGCAGGGATTTGGCATGCAGTTTGTGGGTTTACCTTGACATGCTGTGTACCTTGATTCTAACCTGGTAAAGGGACGTGTTGTATTGGGAGTCAGCGCACAGTTTAAAATGGATGGAGTGTCTCTGATACTAGGGAACGATTTGGCCGGGGGTAAGGTTTTGCTAAATCCAGAGGTAACTGCTGTGCCTTTATCTGAGCATCCGGATGAGCTGGGGAAA
The DNA here is from genome assembly GCF_963383615.2 of Lipophrys pholis. Classification (NCBI taxonomy): domain Eukaryota; kingdom Metazoa; phylum Chordata; class Actinopteri; order Blenniiformes; family Blenniidae; genus Lipophrys; species Lipophrys pholis. Next base: position 24,172,487 of record NC_137647.1, on the reverse strand, counting down.
CATGTCTAAAAAGAGCGAGACTGAGGATGATGAGGGTGAGGTGGAGCTGGCGGACAGTTTCATGGCAGACAGCAGGATTTTGACTCCCCCTCCTGTTGGTCCTTCACTTGTCATGGTTACTCCGCCGGACGTGCCTCCTGCAGCTCTTTAGTTTTGTTTGAAAGAGTTTGCGTCACGGGAGCAGCATATGAATGAGCAGAAACGGGATGCGTCCCTTGCTCTGTGTTTTGATTCTGTTGTCTCAGGGGATGAGCTTCAGGGCATGTCCACTGCATACTTTCTGCAGGATGACATGCTCATGCGCAAATGGACGCCACCACTCGCGTCCTCTCAGGATGAGTGGAGTGTTTTGATGCAGGTTGTAGTCCCACTTCCTTTTCGGACTGAAGTCCTGAAGTTGGCGCATGACGGCCCTTTTGCTGGTCATTTAGGAGTTAATAAGACCTCTGATTGTGTGTTGAGGTGCTTCTTTTGGCCAGGGCTAAAAAAAGATGTGAGGCAATACTGTAAGACCTGCCATGTGTGTCAAGTCTGTGGTAAACCGAATCAAACAATCCCTCCATAGCCCCTGTATCCAATACCGGTTGTGAAGGAGCCATTTGAACGTGTGATTGTTGATTGTGTGGACCCTTTTCCATGTACAAAGGCGGGTAACAAATTTCTCTTGACGATAATGTGTTCCACTACACGCTTTCTGGAGGCAATTACCATGAAGAAAATCACGGCCCCTGCAGTCGTGGTTACATTATTTTCTGTTTGGTTTATCTAAGGTAATCCAAACGGACCAAGGAAGCAATTTTATGTCACGGGTTTTTGCTCAAGTCATGAAACAGCTTAACATCCTCAATCAGATGAAGAATAACAACCAAAGGATCATGCGTTGGGCCGTCAGCCTTCAATCATTCAACGTGGAGGTCAGGCACATTAAAGGGGCAGAGAATGTTTTGGCCGACACGTTGTCTCGTTGTTTATGTTGAATACGTGTCTTGCGCGCATTCACCATCTTAGGGTGGGGGTGTTATGTGTGGCTCAGTTCTCTCCCTCCTCCCTCTGCTGACTGCACACCTGAGTGAGATCAGCACTCAGGTAGGATCAGGTGATCGAAGGCAGACGAGGAGGGCGGAGACTCTCTTCCTCCTTCTGCAGCACACCGTTGTGGGGAAGCTTCTTTGTTTGTTCTGTTGATTAACTTTTCTTTGTTTTTGTCTCCCTTCTCCTAGGCATTGGTCTCCCCTCCTGAGATGTCTAGGTTGCTGGGTTTTTCTTTTAGTTTGTTATTTTAGTTTAGGCTGGAGATCTCTGGTAGTCCAGTTATCGGTATTTCTTTGGATTCTAGTTTGTGGGTTTCATAGGTTAGGAGGAGGCGCTGAGTCCGACGGGCCATTGCGTGGTTGGCTCAGTGTCTTCTCATCCCTTAGATTATTTCGGCCGGGGTCTCCAGCCCCTTTCTTTTGTTCTCTAATCACTTTGGTTACCTTGTTTAATATTGTTTTGGGATAAATAAAAATTTTCTCAATTTTAACTTGGTTGTGGTGTCCCGTCAATATGCTGCGGTCTCAGGGTTTTTCGAGTCTTTGTATCTAGGAGACGGTAACAGACACAAACTAAAAATAAATGATGGTGAGAAGTAAAAAAGGAAAGCCAAACATGAGGAAAAAGGAGATTCATGACCTGCCAGCTTGTTACATGCTTTCAGAGAAAGACTGACAGAGAAGAGGAGGGGGTACAATGACAACAGCAATGTTACTTGGTAGAACAATGAACTAGAGTGATAAAGTACATCCATTAAAGTGGCGTCATACACGCTCCATCTTTCCGTTGGAATGACTCACTTTGCAATGAACCATAAGTGTGTCAATGAAAAGCAATAAGAAAACCAGCACTTTAATCAAAGCAGTGTGACTCACAGAGTAAATGTTAAACCTTTCTGTGGTTTGTGATAAAACGGCAGCTATTCATTTCTATTGCACTCCCAATAAATGTGCAGTGGACTTACAATATTCCATGGAATACTCCTAATGTTTTACAAAACCTTTCAATTTTACTTTAGTGCCATGAGATAGCAATAAACTTCTCCTCTACGTGAAGAATATCAGAATCTCCAGGTCAGCAGTTAGATTTGTGGACAACCTCTTTGTTCCCAGGGGGACAAAGACTTTACAGGGTAAAATGACTCTGCTTACAGAACCAGATTGCCCCGTTCTTTATATTGACTCATCTGAATGATTTCACAACCCAACTCATTGTTCTAATGGTGTTGACTGATCAGTTTTGTGTATTTGCGTTTATCAGAGTGTAAACGACAGTGAAGCTACTTCATCATTTACCAGGAAATCATCAAAAAACAAAGCAACATACTTGAGGAAATACAACAAGCGTAACAAACTGACTTGTGCGCGCTTTAAGTGTGACAGGTGATGAATTTGACTGAGTTTTTCTGAGAGCAACATTAAAGAAGTGTAAGGCCCCGACGGGAACTGTCAAGTGAAAACAAATTTTTTTTGTTTTTCATTTTAGAAAAGTTTCATGTTTACAGGGCATGCTTACAGCGTCTGTTTACAAGGAAATGGCAGAAACGCTAAAAATGATGTAGTTAGCATGTTGGGTCTCGAGTTGGCGCTGTTGTTTTTGTAATGAAACCACACACAGAGCAGTTATTACAGTATGTTATTACAGTGACTGTCAACTATAAAACTTCCATTATCCCAGGAGAACATGCTCTGGGAGGCAGGAGACAACGGAGGAAACATTGCTCTTTGTCCATCTACTGAGCTTGTGCAGAAGAACTATTTAGTCTGGCCATGGTGTGCATGCACATTAACAGCGTTTCCCCCCGTTTGCAAGGATATGGAATGAGTGTTTTCAAAAAGTTGCGTTTTCAGTGGCCCCGACAACCATTCTCGTGTAAACGGACACCCAAAACACTATAAACTTTTTCCATTTTACTCGAAAACATTGCGTAAATGGGGCCTCGGAAACATTAGCATTAGCCTGTAGCTATGGTAGCTATGGTACATTAGCAGCCTGAGATAAATGCTATCGAGCTGTCTGCATGTTGGTACTTCAACTCAACAATCTGACTGCTTCTTTTCATTGTCATTCATAATTTATCACCCTCATTCAAGAAGCATTAACATTTAGACTTTCTCCAAATGTCTTTTGCCATAATTGATATATTCACAATCATCAAATAGAGTCTGGTGTGGTTTAGGTATGATGACAAGTTGGGTGAGTGTAGGGAAATATGTATACAGAGTGCAAACAGTCAAATGATCCAATGATTTATGAAATCCAAATAATAAGTGAATGAAACTGTACTACCCCCGGCTAGCTCAGTAGGTAGAGCATGAGACTCACAATCTCAGGGTAGTGGGTTTGTCCCCCACGCCGGGCGCCACCTTCCCATGGGCTCACCACCTGCAGGAAGGTTCATAATCAGGTGCAATGTGATCTGGGTGACGGTGCTCAGACTGTCACCCCCGCAACCCGGAAACAGATAAGAGGGAGAAAATGGATGGATGGATGAAACTGTACTAGATTCAAACCCATTTCTGGCACTGTCGCTTCTGTTGAACCTCGATTATGAACAAAAAAAACATCAAATATCTCTCTGCTTTCAATGGACATGGGGGAGAAGAAATGTTTCTTCACCTGAAGAACTTTTTGAAAGCTTCAACTTATTCATCCTGAGGTCACACAGGTCTACAGAAGGACGGTTAATGCACACTGACAAGATCTGTTATTTTCACTGCAAAGTAAATGAGTCAAGATCAAATGGTGAACATAAGATCCGGATTCTCATTATTTCCACAGAGTTCGAGCTGCACTCCGCTCAAAAATCCTGTGGTAACTGTAAGCCTGACAATCCTTTAAGATATCCTCATTTTGGGGATGGATTGTTCATAAAATCTCTTTGACGTGCTCCTCACCGCCTGTCTAGAGGAGATCGAGGTGTGTATGAAAAAATACTTTCCTCAGCAGTTCTGAAACTGAAGCTGTCCTTATTGGAACCCCTCACCAGCATCACCTTCTCTGGCCCTGTCCACTACAGTAACAGGTCTTGGGGTTACCCTCGAGCTTCAGACCGGCCCACTTTAGATCACGACCTATTAAAATCATGTACACGTCTCTAAAGCCTTGTAATTCAGTGTATTTTACTACATTTAGTGGAGGTAAGGGTTGTTTCACAAAGTAGATTTATCCATCCTCTGACTTTTCTGTTTCGCACCACAGTTCTCTTCAGGGAAAACCATTTCGTTTGGGCAAAGTGAACGCGCCCACAAACTCTGAACTGGATCTACCAAGTGAACTCTGGTCTCCTTGAAAAGCTCAGTCTCGGTTCGCTTGCATACGATCTTTCCAGCGTGCGGAGTGCGAGGATGTGATGTAGTGCGCAATGCATTCTGGGTAGTAAACAAACAAAGCTAACTGCGCAAAAGAAAAAGGGGGAAAATATCTCATGGGCAGACGTGGAGTAGAGAGGAAGAAGTAGTGAGGAAGACTCTCATTGATATCTGGTCTGAAGACTATAGATCGTTTGCACTGAGGACATGAATTTCCCATGATCCTCCCTGATTCGCGAGTGTCCGCCATCTTTTATGACAGCTTTTATTTACAATACACCGGGAACTGTTGAGGAAGGCACAAAATATTTCATTTCATAATGTGTTTTCAACATTTTCAACACAGAATGATCTAATACATAGACTTGCAGTAGTAGACCTTAACTAGATTGTAGACATACTCTTATAGATAGTTAACTATACGGTGTAGACTGGAGGCTCTCTACAAATATAGTAAAGATCTACTAGCATATGTCTACGCTGTCGGCTCGTTGGAGCAGACATTCACTACACAGGACAGATTGACAGCAGAGTTAATTTATTAAAAGTCCCTCATTAGTCTTCAGACAGGACATTTCTTCACCAAATGGACCGTCTTCAGTAGCCACACAGGGTGGTGCTCTGGAGGAGGTGATGGAGGCCGGGGGTGTAGCTCAGGAAGTTACGTGCAAGCTGTATTGACTATCGGAGTAAACCGGAGTACCGGAGGAAAACCAGCACACATGGAGAGAGAGAACATGAAAACTCCACACCGAAAGGCTCCTGCCGGGATTTGCACGAGGACCCTTTTCTTTTTTAAAAACCTGAACTGAATGAAAGTGTGAAAATTCTGTCAGAGGGAATTTGTAAAAACATGCATGCAAAAGCGAGTGCTGTGGATTTCAATGTCATTCAGTTGTTGTGTATTTCTGCATTACTGAGCAGCCGTCTCTGTGGCAGTGAGCATGAAGCATCGTTCCTCCACACATAGTGACGATCGTCACTCTCAACAAGTCTGCAATATTAAACTCTCCTCTGTCGTAAACCCTCCTGTTAATGTTCACATACGCCGCTTTGCGCACTCTGGTTGTTTTGTTGACTGGGTTTATTGAAATGTCGGCGTTCCACAGCCCCGCCGTCTTTCGACGAGGTTCAGACGCTCCTCTCAGTAACAGGAGAGGAGGAGATCCGGGATCTGGATGCTGCAGTTCGGATTGAGAATGTTTTTTGCGGTGTCACAGATAAAGGAAGCTCACGGCTTCGGACGGCCGCGGAGCTGCTGCAACTTCCATGTTTTCATGCCACTATTGTTAATGACGTTACATCCCAGCGTCGTTCGCGACCTACATTTTACTGCACTCTCTGTAGTGGGACCGTTCAACACAGTTGGGTCTGGGTTCGCTTTGCCTTACCATACCGTCCCGGCCCGCCCTGCTCAGGGATGTCCTGCAGGGGGCTCACAGCTCAAGGAGCCGCAGCAGAGGGACGAAAGAGCAGCAGGTTGCTGACCCCTGGTCTACACCTTTCTCTAAATGTGGGTGACAGGCAGGGGGCATCCTAGGCATGTTACTGGTTTATCACAGAGAGCCAGAAAAGCTGAAACACCGTCCTTCACAGGCAAATTAAAGACACTAATTTAGCCAATCAGTAAATCTTTATACTGTGAAAGGTAATTTGAGTATGCACAGAAAAACTAATGCAGGAAAAAGGAAAATATTTAAAGGCCCTATCCTGAATCAAACACAAAACGAAAGCAATGGTCAGTTTCCTCGGTCTACTTCACATTCTGCACAATCTTTTATTGTGCATCATTAATTCTACACATCTCAAATTAATCAGGGAAATCATGCAAACTCCACCCAGAAAGACCAGGAATCGAACCACTGTAAACAGAGTGCACTAACCACTACACCTCTGACTGGCTCTCATCATATTGAGCAGTATTGAAAGTGACTCGTGTTTTCGAGCTGCTCCGTTGGAAATGTTTGTGTAACGAGTTGCTGCTGCGACGCACCGCAGCTTTACTAATGCTCATATTCAAAGTGTTCAGCATGTGAACATAAACAGAGCTGTTTTCGAAGAACGGCTTGATCCGCAGCAGCGAGGGAAGTCTTATTAATAAGTGAGGACATGGCTCGTTGGCCTTGGAATGCCTGAGGTTAGAATCACAGTGCGGCAGACTGCAGCTGCACATATAATTAGCTTCCTGGTAACTGACTTTATCTTGTTGGTGATGCAGTGTGCCGCACTCAGGCTGGATTCTGTGTCTGCTTGGTTTTTGCTGTTCAAATGCATGTGTGTGTACAGAGGTGGTATATTTTTGCATGCCTATATTTCCCTGCCCTTAATTCCCAACTACAGAGAGCCCAGATAAGGAAGCCATTACCCCGACAGCCAGACTATCAGAACGGCTGGTATTTTTATACTCAGAGAAAATAGATTTAGTTTTATGGCATTTCTGCTTCAGTGGAGGAGTGGAGATTGGGTGGTTAGAGGGTAGAACGCCTCCTCCTCCTCCTCTTCCTCCTCCATACATGTTAATGTGTTGCCATACAAGTGAGTCTCACTAATAGGGAGATTTTCAACTTTTAAAAGCAATACGCTGTTAGAAATGAATCTGTGTTTTTGGCTCTCAGTTGTTGTGGCTAGAAATGTGTTGTTGCACATTCATCAGGTCTGTTCTAGCAAAAACACCAAACAATCCTCTACACCAGGGGTGCCCGACCCCGGTCCTCGAGGGCCCCTGTCCTGCATGTTTCACTTCTCTCCCTGCTTCAGCAGACCTGAATCTAATGATGATGTCATCACCAAGGTTGTGAAAAAGCCCAATAACGAGCCGCTCATTGCAATCAGGTGTGTTACAACTGGGAGAGCTAAACTTGCAGGACAGGGGCTCTGGAGGACCGAGGTTGGACACCGCTGCTCTAAACCAAAGAAAAGTATAAATAAGTAATATAATTCCTCAGTTGGACCCAGTGACAGGTTTCTGCTGTCACAGCCTCACATTTCTGCAGTTCAGTGGCGTCTGTTCACTGAAGCTCTTATGCGCTGGGTTAATAGTTGCATGTCGCTCCTCCTCGGCTGCCACTGCTCCCTCGTGCTGCCTCCATTCATCTGACTCCAACATTTTCTCCTTTCATCTTGCACCAAGCCCTGGACCGGGGGCAACAAGGCCCCCTCTGTGGAGTCCGCTCACAAAAACACAGCGGTGGCTGCCACAACCTGCTCTCACTGGAAAAATCCCACCAAACTAACAAAACTAAAGTCTCATTCTGCACTAACTTTTCTCCTGCAAATGTTTCTGGTACTGGGATTTTTAACTGACCTCCAGTTGAGGAAGCCGGTTTCCACTGTGTCCCACATTTGTATTTATGAGTATTTTAAAAATGTGCCACAGTTTAGTGCCTGGTGTGTAAAGATCTCACGATGAAGTATGCAGTTCAATTCAATTCGATTTTATTTGTAAAGCTCTAAATCACATCAACAAACATCTCAGAGCCTCTTACAATGATAGAGAACAACAGAACCCAACTAAACCTTCCAGAACCTCTTACAATGATAGAGAACAACAGAACCCAACTAAACCTTCCAGAACCTCTTACAATGATAGAGAACAACAGAACCCAACTAAACCTTCCAGAACCTCTTACAATGATAGAGAACAACAGAACCCAACTAAACCTTCCAGAGCAGCAGATGGAACAAGCAACAGTGGAAACCAGGAAGAACTCCCTCTCAGGAAGAACAGTTCATAAGAAGTCCCTCTTCAGGAAGAAAGGGGGCGGAGCCTAGACTCTGGAAGGGGGGGGGGACATCCGCCTTGACCGGTTGGGGGGAGAAGTACATGGGATAGGACAGGGAGAGAGAGGAATAGAAGAGGGAGAGAGAGAGGAATAGAAGAGGGAGAGAGAGAGGAATAGAAGAGGGAGAGAGAGAGGAATAGAAGAGGGAGAGAGAGAGGAATAGAAGAGGGAGAGAGAGAGAGGCAGACAGGCCAGAGAAGTACAAATACTAAGAAAAGTCTCTGATGAGCGTTGGTCTGATGATGAACCAATCTCAGTCTGGAGTTTAAGGGCCGTGCCGTTGTGGGGGGGTCCCGGTGCTGCGGTGGGGTCCCGGTGCTGTGGGGGGGTCCCGGTGCTGTGGGGGGGGTCCCGGTCCTGTGGGGGGGTCCCGGTGCTGTGGGGGGGTCCCGGTGCTGTGGGGAGGTCCCGGTGCTGTGGGGGTGTCCCGGTGCTGTGGGGGGGTCCAGGTGCTGTGGGGGGGGTCGGGTAGTAGGACCGTGGTAACTCCACTCTAGGAGTCTTGGGTCTGATCCCCTGGATCCTGCTCCCCTCCTGTCAGGATCTGGTGGCTCCAGTAATGTTGTTACACAGAGAGAAAGAAAGAAAGACAAGAAACAGAAGCTCCAAATGTAGAGTTCCTCCCTTTAACGGGAGAGAGGAAATCCCCTCAGCAGTCTAGGCCTAGAGCACCTCAACTTAGTGCTCCTATTTTATTCCTAATGAGAAGCTCTATCAAAGAGGAAGCTTTTTAGTCTCCTCTTAAATAAACTAATGGTGTGGGCCCTTCGGACCGAGGCTGCTAGTTGATTCCAGAGTAAAGGAGCCATATGGCTGAAACTCCTGCCTCCTCTTTTACTTTGAAGGACTTTAGGGATTACCAACAGTCCTGCATCCTCAGAGCCAAGGGCTCGTGGAGGGTGAGACCCTTCTAGAAGTTTCTCCATATAGGACGGAGCCTGGTGATGAAGAGTTTTAGATGTGATCAGAAGGATGTTGAATTCTATTCTAGATTTGATGTGAAGCCAGTGTAAGGATGCTAAGACTGGGGAGATGTGCTCTCTTCTTCCAGTTCTGGTTAGTAAACCTGCAGCAGCGTTCTGCTCTAGCTGGAAGATCCTAACAGAGGAGTTTGGACATCCTGACATTAGGGAGTTACAATCATCTCATCTTGAAGTCACAAAGGCAGGAAGCATTTGTTCTGCATCTTTGAAGGACAAGAAGTTTCTCATTTTTGCAATATTCCTTAGATGGAAGAAGGCTGTCCTGGAGACATGTTTAACATGGGACATAAAGGACAGATCCTGATCAGAAATAACACCCAGGTTCCTAATATCACTGTTAGAGGTTAAGGTAATATTATCTAAGGTAATCAGACTATCTGAAAAGTAATCCCTGAGCTTTTTAGGACCTAGGATTAGAACCTCAGTCTTGGATGTGTTGAGCATTAAGAAGTTGATAGACATCCAGGACTTAACGTCCCTGAGGCAGGACTCTAGTTTAACAAGTTGGTCGGCCTGATTGGCTTTAACTGATAAATAGAGCTGAGTATCATCTGCATAACAATGAAAGTTAATGTTGTGTTTCCTAATAATATTTCCGAGTGGTAACATATAGAGATTAAACAATCTGGGTCCGAGGACGGAGCCTTGTGGTACTCCACACAGGACCCGTTCATGCATTGAAGATTTGTTATTTACATGAACAAATTGAAACCGGTCAGATAAATATGATTTAAACCAGTTTAAAACTAAGTTTTTAATGCCGACGGCATCTTCTAATCTCCTTAAAAGTATATTATGATGGACAGTATCAAATGCGGCACTAAGGTCCAGAAGAAGTAAAGCAGATAGAAGAGCTCTATCTGAGGCCATTAGAAGGTCATTAGTTACTTTTAGCAGAGCAGTCTCTGTACTGTGGTTCATTCTGAAGCCGGACTGAAGGTCCTCTAACAGATTATTCTCCTGCAGATAATCCTGGAGTTGTTTAGCCACTACTTGCTCCAGAACCTTTGACAGGAAAGGAAGGTTGGAGATGGGCCTGTAGTTTGAGAGAAGGCTTGTGTCTAAGTTTGGCTTCTTAATGAGAGGTTTAATAACTGCTAGTTTAAAGGATTGGGGCACATAGCCTATTGATAGAGACTGGTTAATAATCGCCAGTATAGAATTATTGATTAGTGGCAGTGCCTCTGTCAGAATTCTAGTAGGAATTGGGTCCAACAGGCTAGTAGTTGGTTTAGCAGAAGAAATAAGGGAGTTTAGTTGGACTAGTTGTATTTGCTGAAAGCATTCCAGATGACTGTTAGGTTTAACCAGTTCCTCTGTTATGGGGCTAACGGACGGTAGGGTTTGATGGATGTTATCCCTAAGCGTTGTAATTTTATTTTGAAAGAACTTCATGAAGTCCTCACTACATATATTGATAGGAATGGTAGGCTCAACACTATTTTGGTTCTTGGTCAGTTTGGCTACAGTACTGAAAAGAAACCGAGGCTTGTTTTTGTTTTGCTCTATTAAGGATGAGTAGTAATTAGTTCTACTTCTACTCAGAGCTTTCTTATAAGTTTTGAAGCTATCCTTCCAGGCTATATAATCTATGTCTGTTTTTATTGAACGCCAAGTTCTTTCTAATCTACGGGAGCGTTGTTTAAGCTGGCGGGTTGATGAGTTAAACCATGGGGAGGACTTTTCCTGTTTTTTCAGTTTCATTTTTTGAGGAGCTATGTCGTCTAGCGTTGTTTTTAGCATATCTGTCAGACTGTTTGTTAGGTATTCAATGTCTGAGCTAGCAACAGTATACGGGTCAGGAAGATTCACTACTGATTCTATAGCAGAGGGAATTCTTTCCTTGAATTTAGTTACTATGTTATCAGAGAGAGACCTGGTTAACACGGCTTTAACCGGAGGGTTAGAACTATTTAGAACAAAGTCAAAGGTTATTAAGAAGTGATCTGACAGGAAATCATAGTGAGGAGAGATGGTCAGATGCTCTATATTCAAACCATAAGTTAGAATAAGGTCTAGGGTGTGGAGATGTTTCTGGGTAGGCCCGTCTACTACCTGAGAGAAACCTAGAGAGTCAAGTGTAGATCTAAAGCTGCACTGAAACTATCATTTTCTAGGTCAACATGAACATTGAAGTCTCCTACCATGATAACCTTATCTTTAGTCAGGGCTACATCTGACAACAATTCAGAGAATTCAGTTAGAAAAGTTGAAGAAGGTCCAGGAGGACGAGAAATGATTACAGATTCTACAGAATTTACTATTTTATTTGACGGGTGTGGCATGGTCATGCTCAGACTCTCAAAAGAACTAAAGTTGGATTTTGGGTTAATATTAATTAGTAACAGAGTTCTAGATGGCTGCCTCCACCCTCCTCCACCACTTTCACCAGCTATTTGAGTGTTAATATGACTTGGAGGGGAGGCTTCATTTAGACTAACATACTCATCTTTACGTAGCCAGGTTTCTGTTCATCCAAAGAGATCAATGTTGTGTTCGCTTATCAGATCATTGACTAGAAGAGCTTTGGATGATAAAGATCTAATGTTTAGGAAACCACTTCTCATTTGTTTGTCTTGATTTTGTCTAGTTTCACACTTGATACGGATGAAGTTTTTGTAGTCATTAGAAGTAGTTTTCCTAGGTTTAGATAGTTTTATACTTGTGGTGGTCCGAGGGATAGACACAGTCTCTATGGGATGTTTAACTAAGTTAGCTATGGTTGGTGACTGCCCAGAGGGAAACTCAGAGAGGCGTGTAGGACTGCCACTCTGTTGCCTGGTCCCCACTCTGGTGCGTCAGGATGGAGGAGCTAAGCTTTTAACTCTGTTTCTAGATAAGAGGTACGCTCCATCCAACGTGGGATGGATGCCGTCCCTCCTGATGAGACCAGGCTTGTCCCAGAAGGACTTCCAATTATTAATGAAGCCTACCGAGTTACTGGGACACCACCCTGACAGCCAGCGGTTAAAAGATGACGTGCGGCTAAACATCTGGTCCCTGATGAGGTTTGGGAGGGGGCCAGAGAAAACTACTTCGTCTGAAATGGTCCGCGCGTATGTGCACACTGCCTCTACGTTAGCTTTGAGGACCTCAGACTTCTTCAGGCGAACGTCGTTTCCACCGCAGTGGATTATAATCCCTTTAAATCTCCGTTTACTCTTGGTCATTAGCTTTAGCTGGGACTCAATGTCGCCTGCTCTGGCCCCAGGCAGGCAGCTAACTGTGGCCGCTGGTTGTCCTAGGTTAACGTGTCTCACTATAGAGGAGCCAATAACCAGAGTGTCCTTCTCAACCAGCGTGCTGCTGAGTGGGGCAAACATATTGGAGACACTGACGGAGGCCTGCGGGGTGTAGCGGGGGTGTCCGGTAGACTTCTTGCTGCTACGTTTACCCCTGGCAGTCACCCAACCGCCCTGTTCCCCCGGCTGCTCGGGGGCCACTGAGGGGGGGCTAGAGTTAGCAGCTACCTGCGCTGCTAAGCTAGAACGCTCCGCTCCAGCTAAACCTGGCGGGGGGCTACTAGCTACAGGGCTAGCCCTAAGCTGGACAGAGAGGAGACGTTCCTCAAGCTGACTCAGCCTCGCCTCAAGTGCTACAATAAAGCTCCAGGTCACAGGTCCATGAGTCAGTAACTGAGGTGGAGGTGGAGCTAAACATCTGACATTTGGAGCAGGAAAAGATAGGATGAGAGGAGGGGGAAGCCATGACGAGACAGGTGCTAATAGGAGCTAAAAAGTAAAGCGAGCAAACAGAGCACAAACAGAGAGAAACTGGAAGGCAATCACCTTTTCGGTTTGGGAATCTGGTTCTTTCCGTCCAGTAGTTGGTTTTAGCCGCTCTCCGGCTACCTGAGCACCGCTCACCTGCTCTGAGCAGTGTGATAAATTACATGCTCTTACAAATAGATTGAACTTTCAGTTTGCCTGGGATAAGGGGATCTACTAAAAGGATTATTCAAATGAGGATTTTTGTTTCTATTTACAGGAAAATGATGATTGTTCACTCGTCTTTGCCAGAAAATGATTGGACAGAGTGTTGATCTGCATGTCTGAGCAAGTCATAAACAAAAGTTTTCAAACAGTGTAAATCACATGGATTAAGATGTTGGTGGTCTTAAAGATGTTTGTGTCCCTACGAAATTTCAGCTCGCAATTAAAGCAGCCAGGAACATGTCCAACTACAACTCAAGCAACTGTGAATACGCAAAGCCATCAACTGCACTTAACATCGGATTTTCTCTCAAAGGGGCAACAGAAGCCTGGATTGGACACTGCTTAATGACCTCAGATGTTTTCAATGAGAGGAAAGGAAAGAAGTTCAAGGAGTTGCTGGACATGTCTTGGTCCAGGTATGTTTCTGCAAATGCTCACAGTATAATGGAGCAACGAAAATGGAAAAATGAAGACTGTGTACCTTTGACAGGGGATGTCCAATGTGGTGCGCTCTATCAATCACCAAAGGGCTCTGTGATGTGTTCAGGTCAAGTACATCCTTTTTCCAGCTTTCCAGAAATCCACGTGTCCACGCCCTCCTCACCCTCTGGAACACCCACCAGTCGGAGATTATTACGCCAGGATTTTGTTTCCAAATCTACCAGTTTATCCTCCAAGGTCTAATTCTTTTTCTCCAAACTTGTTATGGTGGCCCCATGACAGCATGCTCATCCTCTATATCTGAAATGCATTTATCCCCCTGATCCACTCTTCCCACACAGTCCTTTTCTGCTTTGTTGGAAAACTTGGCCACAGCGCATTCCGGCTTGTCGGCAGAGTTCATTTTGTGAGGTTGTAAGTTGGATTTGAATACAGTAAAACCTCTGATGGAGAGACGCTCTAAAATCCAAGGGCAGGTGTCCCCTGAAGACAGATGTCCTCTCTTCGGAGGGTCACAAGGACAAATTGTAGGACCAGTTGATATTGAATGAACCAAACATGTTATTTAAAAGCACATCACTGAACCAATACAAAGATGTATTAAATATATATACACATAAGATGTATACAAAATAATTATGAAACATTTAATTTACTTCAGGACCACATACAGTCCAGTTTCGTCCTGAGTGGACCAGACTAGTAAATTATTACTATAATGACCTTTAAATTTACACTTGAAAGTTTTTCTTTGTTGTGGTCACAGTGGATGTAATGAAATTGTCTATATTTTTACAAGATCAAACAGTTAGTAGTGAAAATGATTACAATCTCAACATAAAGTCAATTTTAATGAAACATTCTGGTGCAAAATATAAAGTTTGTATTACAAAAATGTATGAATTGTTAAAACCCAGTGTACGTCTAGGGGTAATGGAAACAACATAAAACCAAATAAGGGACGTAAGGTGAATAAGGCAAGCTGCCGTTTATTCATACACAAAATAATGAAACTACGTACCACACGCTTTGGTCAAAAAGCGGCACAGAAAAGAAACACACTCGCAGGCTCTGTAACACCACCCGGAAATCGGGCTTCACGAAGGGAGCCTCGGAGGTAAATTACCTTTAAAGTATAATAATTTCAGGGAAGGGCTGCGGGTGACGGCAAACCATAAAACAATTCAAACAAAACTCTGCCCTGTCACCAACACAATAACCCCGCCAGCTAACTAATTAAGGTGGTGGAAGGCCACCCAGAATAACAAAACTAAAATAAATCTGCCTGTTTACTCTGTGACTTACCTGGCAAAAAACAACACTCAAAACCGCCACCCATAAACTAGAGATCTACTTAATCAATCTATGAGTGCGTGACCAAGCTAAATCCTAAAGATTTCCTAACACCACACGACAACGAAACAGGAGAAAACCCACAGGGAGCGAGGCGGACTGCTCAGGTTAAATCACAGCCGCCCTTGCTCTTGACTCTGGGCAGCTTTTAAAGGGTTGAGACGAGGGGCCGGTGAAGCGGTGATTGGCCAGAAAGATAACGACAGCGAGGGGGCCGGCCAACCAGCAAGGTTTGTCCGACCAGATCAGAGTGTCTTGGTTGGTTTTGGCCCACGGGCCTTATGTTCTCTGTTGTTAAGGGAAAGTGAAACTAAAGGAGAGGAGATCTCAAAACTAATCTCCTGGCACAACGTCTGAATATTCCAATAATCGGGTCCAGCCAAAGTATTTTGGCTGCTTTAGTGTCGCTGAGCTTGAAATTTGCCAGGAGAACCAGTCCGTTGTCCTCGTCAGGCAGGTTGTCCTCATTAAGGTGTGTTAACAGATAAATATGTGTCCGTGTACAGTGACGTGTCATCAGAGGTTCTTCTGTACTCACATGGCACGCTGCAGTCCCTCCTCCATGTGTCGAATGCACCTGCGTTAGCCTGCTTGCTGGCTGCGCTAGCCTCGGGAGCGCTAGTTTCAGCGGCGCGAGCTTCGCTGCTAATCACCGACAGCTTAGTTTGCGTCGTGTCTTTGTTTAATCCTTATTCGCTTTTCCAGGTCCAGGCATCGAGGGTCAAGACAGAACTCTGTTTTCGTACCACGGAGCGTTTTGTTTTAGTAGAGTTACCTCATGTTAGGGCTGCTGAAAAAATCCATTTCATCGATTTATTGAATTTGTAGCTATTTGTAGTTTTTCTACATTTTTCGCGTTCTGTTCTACTTGTCTCCCTCGTTGCTGTTTCACTTTTGCTTAAACCTGGTTTAAAGCTTGAATCATTTTTATATTTATTCATTTTAACTGACGTACTGTAAATCCACCACCACTGCAAGTCTCCACCTTCACCACGGTCCTAGACCGGGTCCAGTACTCGCGAACTTGGTGCCTGTTGGGTGAAAAAAATTGATGGAAACAATTAACATTGGCCCAATAAAATCCCCAAAATGTTGCCAATGAAACAACAAGTTGAGCTTTTCTAGAACTGAATATACACACTTTGAGATGCTTTCAATGATTAGAATGGGACCACATCTAATATTCATTAGATCAAGACCTCAAAAGAAAAATAAACAAGTAGAGTTGAATTACGTAGTTTAAAACCCCATGCCAATTAAAATACAACCACTCCATTGACTAGGTGCTGCCACTTAATCCACATCAGTGGTAAAACTTAAATATTACATACTTTAAAAAAGTATCAGCAATGTTCATATTGGAAGTTCCTGGTTTGTAACGGAGTTGATATTTTTAGTTGGTCTTGCATTCATGGTCCATCCAAGCCACAATGTGTCACCATATTACATTTCAGATTTCATGACTTATATGTGCACAGAGTCCTCATTGAGATGAGGGACTGACACATTAAACTGCAGTCAAATTAACCTACAAGTTTAATGAAACCCCACTGAGTGTGTCTGAGGATGGTTTTGTTCCTGCTGAAGTGCAGTTGAAGCATCGTCTCCATGTTTCAGTATAAACCTTCACATCACAGTTTCTTCTTCTATTGTCCACTTTCTGTCCATGTATCAGACACTCAACTGAGCATTGCATTTCCACTTATTTGACAATTTCCCCTGATGGATTATAAGTATAATACCTCATCGAGTTCAATTTCGAGCCAGACTGCAGTTCAGATTGTGTGCAGATTATTTAGATGGATGATTAACCTGCACTGAATCGACTTCTCACTGATCAGACAGACTACGCACCCACAAAACTTCAAAATGTAAATGTGGCAACTGACCTTAAATGCATCACAGCCCAGCTAAGCCTGGATGAGAGGCAGTGAACTGGAACGCATCAGAATGTCAAAACACATCCAACGAAGGGAAGAGAAACGAGGACCGGGGACCGACAGGTGGAGAAGGAGGCCTGGAAGGTGGAGTGAAGGTGACAATGTAGGTACGAATGGAGAAGTACAAGGATAAATCAAGAAAAAGGCTGAAGAACTAAAGTTTACTGGAAATGAGGAAATTTCAGGGTGACAACTGCTGTTAAAGTGAGGATAAAATCAGATGAGGGTAAATGTGTGTGTGTGTGTGTGTGTGTGTGTGTGTGTGTGTGTGTGTGTGTGTGTGTGTGTGTGTGTGTGTGTGTGTGTGTGTGTGTGTGTGTGTGTGTGTGTGTGTGTGTGTGTGTGTGTGTGTGTGTGTGTGTAGGTCAGCTGGGACAGTGTGTCCCAGGATTAAATAGCCTCAGACATTCAGCAGTGCCGCACCATAAAGCCCAATGACATGAGAGAGGGAGAAAAAACCCCAATAAAGACAAATGTCAAAGGATGAATGAGTGTCACACATGAAATGAGTGTGTGGAAGCGGATGCAAAAGGTTTACGTTATATAGATTGGCTACAACCCTTTAATGTCTGAATTCATTTTTTAATTATATAAATAATCTAATTATTTCTGTTTTTGCTTTCAAGCTGATGCTAAATTAAGTGGAGATTGTTAATTTGTTTATAGCACATAGAACAGATTTAAATTTAGTCGGGCTGTCAAACAATAACAATTCTTAATCTTATGAATCACAAGGTTCCTGTGAATTAATTGTGAACAGGCAATGATGCCATAAAATTGTTTACAACTATTTACACTATAACACTGATTAGAGATGAACTAGAACAAACAAACAAACAGTCTGTCCACTTTTCTGCAGCCAGATTAAACCCTTAATCCTGGAAAACACGAAAACAGTTGAATCACAGGGTTAGCATGTAACCAACCGCTCGCCAACCGAGAAACCAGTGCTTATATATATATATATATATATATATATATATATATATATATATATATATATATATATATATATATATATATATGCAATATTGATCCAATACAAGCTCCTCCTCCTCACCTAGTTCCTCCATAACCTGGCCCCTCCCTACCTCACCCACCTCCTCCAACAACACCGCCCTCACATCCATCACCCACACGGAGCACCGGACCTTGGGAGAGCGAGCCTCCACCGCTGCTGCCCCCGCCCTCTGGAACTCACTCCCTCCACCCATCAGGAACACGGACTCGTCACAGGACTTCAGATCACTTCTCAAAACCACCTGTTCAAACGTGCTTTTCCTGAACCTCCTCATTTCATTTTCATTTTCTTTATTTTTCCAAATTCATTTATTATGAAGCGACTTTGAGTTCACACAAAAGTACTATACAAGTTCGATGGATTATTATTATTATTATTATTACACTATAAACATTAACGATGGGAGAACACAGACTTTTATATGGACAGACCACCAAGTTATTACAGTGACAATCTACAATCAAACTACCAGGTCCCAGGAGAATATGGACTGGGAGTCATGACACTCTGGAGGAAACATTGATCTGATAATCCATCTAATCTCACATGAGCAGAAGAATAATTCATTACAGCTCAAGTAAACAAGCTCAAGTAAACAAGGCCTAAAAGTTGCACAAATTCAGTACTTTTTTAAACCCACATTTCTGATCCGTTGTTCCAGTGTCAACTGTCCAGAACTTGACTTTCCATTCAGCATCTTTTCCTGTTTCATCCACGTTATTCTCGTAGTTGATTCTAATCCAACATTCAGCCAAAGGTAGGGGAGACTACGAACATTCAAATGAATGTCTTTTAAAAGGTGTGCACTGTGACCCGTACTAAAACCATTTAAAGCATTAAAGCATGCTGAAGCTTAAATAGCTCATGAAAACTAAAGGATCCATAATAGGTGATGCACGCCAAACCCTTAATGCTGAATTTTGCATTACGCCTGTTTTTATAAATGTGCTTCCAAAGTGTTTCCTCTCTTGCGTTTCCTTTCATGCACGTGTGCTTCCTTGTTCCCTCTTTGCATGTTAATCAATGTTTTCCTCGTCTCGATCGAGTCGTCTGTTGATTTCCCTCATGTATTCTGTTGCTGTTTCTGAAAGCTCCGCCGTCTTATATCATCGAATTTAATTTAACACTAACCCTAACTTCTGCAATGACTTCCAGTATTGTAGTTTTTTGACTGTTTGATGTGTTTGGATCAAATCACCTTTGTCTTCAGTTTAGAAGGAATCTTGCACAAAGCTGCTTTTCGACTGTGTTGTCCACTTTAAAGAATCCTTTGGAAAAAGATCTTCTGAAGATCTGATCAATCAAAGAGGATGAATCACACACAGGGGTTCAAATAAACATCTTGGGATTTGGATGTGAATGTATGTCTTGACAAAAATGTTTCTCAAATCTAAAAATAGTTTTCTTACTTATAAAATCAAAAGAATCTACACATTTTATACATCTGAGCCAAGAAAAGAATGAATGGCTCACATGTATAGTGTAAAATCTACTATATGTATCTGAAGGTATTTGGAAATGTAAAGATATGCACATGTAGTCACATACAACATGTTTTCATTCAGTAAATATCTGCTTTTATGTTTCTTTATCAGATCACACAGTCAATCAGATCTTTAAGTGTGAGAAACATTGATTGGGCATTAATCATAATGCTTATGAATTGTTTGTAATGTCTATAACTTTAACATGTAAATTATAATAATTCAGCTCCTCGTAATCTGTTTTAACTGTCACAAAAAAGTTTTTGTCTCAAATGTTCCTGCACGAGTGTGTTTTATAACACAATTAGAGGAAGTTGACTGCAGAGGACCTGGTGAAGAGTTTTTCTCCTTGGTTCAGTCAGAGGGAAGATCTACATGCATCATAAAATATAAACAGCTGATTTTAGTCACTGGTCACAGATTGTTGGTTGGGGGGACCAGTTACTGTGTTACTCACTTCACAGAGGCGTTTTCTACACTTATGACAGAAGTTTAGTCCAACCTGGCTTTGCAGAATTTGAAACAGCAAAAAAATAAAGGTGTTATGCAATAAAAAGTGAATTATGATGGCTGTTCTCAAACTTATCCCAGTGCAAGAACGTTTTGAGCTGTCGCCACGATGAAAAGCCCAGGTTGCAGTTATACAGTCAGCTATGGATCATTTACAGAGGAGAGGAGTTACGAGGATTATTTATTGATCATTGTTACTGTGCAAAGCAGCAGCTTCATAACAGACACTGAATCCTAACAACCTGCAGCGCCTCGTCTTCTATCAGCAACAATGTGAAAATGTCATCTGTTTTCAGAAAATAAAGGTAATAATTTAGAGAGATTTAAAGAGATTTAAAGAGATTTAAAGAGATTTAATTTTAAAGAATTGTGTCTTTCCTCTTCACTTCAAAACTTCAGAGGTAAACTTTCAAAAGTCCTTCAACTGGATCTTTTATTTGTTGTGTAGTTGCTTAAACAAACCCCTAATATCTTTTAATTGCCCCCCACCTCTTTAATTGATTGATTGATTGAAAAAAGGGGCGGGGCTTCCTGCCAATATATCCTTTTACTCAGGCAAATTTAAAAAATAATGCAACATCTCAATATTAAGATTTATTGATGATGTTTGTTGGTTCCGATTCTTTTGTGTTACGTCAACGCATCATGACAGCAGGTTGGCCTGTGATTGGCTGACAGTGGAGAAGGGGGCGGGTCACAAAGAGCACAAAGAGAAAGGCGACTGCCAATGGTTGCAGCAAATGCCTGAAATTAGACAATGTGATGTCTGTTGTTGTGAAATGCATCAATCTAACCAGATCCAGGGGCTGACAGCACAGAAGGGTCCGTTATTTTAGAGGGATAAGATTAAACAAAATCACAACTGCTTCAAAATTGTAGTGAGTCATGTCTAGGAACTCAGGACGTTGAGCTTATATTATATATTCACTGTAAGCGGCGCAGGCTTTTATTTTGTCAAAAACCAACAGGAACACCATGGCAGGAGGAGACTACACACAAGACCTTCTTCACTCCCAGTTGCCAACTTACAACTAATAAACTAAACTAGATGAACTAACTAACTACATGAACTAAGCAACAGAAATCATTACCAAAAGTACAAATTTAATATAACCCCCCAATATCTACAACCCGACGATCAGAAACTCCCATAATGCATTGCAGCGATCAGCTCCGTGACGCTACATATTATTAAAACAGGAGATCAGGGTTTTTAGAACCATGAGTGTGAGTGGAGTGGCTTTCAATGTTGTTCAGTTGTTGTGAGAATCACTATCATTCAGAGGTAATAGAACATTTGCCGCTCTCTGTGGCTGTGAGCATCAGCATGAAGCATCGAGTGATGATCGGCACTCTCATGCCGTATTGGTCACATACGCCGCTTTGCACACACTGGTGGTTTTGTTGACTGGATTTATTGAAATGTGGCACTCCGCAGCTCCACGGTCTTCCGGAGCTCACAGCTTCTCACAGCTTCGGGGAGCTGCGGATCCGGCTGCAAATTCCACGTTTTTTGCGCCACTATTGTTGCGGAAAAAAGTCCCATCCCTGCGCCGTTCACTACCCCTTACCGTACCGTACTGTACCGTACCGTACCGTACCGTACCGTACCGTACCGTACCGTACCGTACTGTACCGTACCGTCCGGCCCACCTTCCAGTGGAGGTTTTGGTGACTGGCAGCAGGAGGTAGTGTCTTTGTGTTTGAGGCCTAAATGAAAACTTGCTGTGTGTTTTGCTTGCTGCTGCTGTTGAGGCTCCATCAGTGACATTCTGCTGTTAAACTCACTACTGAATGTAAACTTTAAGTGGCAGGCTGGTAAATCTTTCATCTTTATCACTTTAGCTAAATATTGTGTGCATTGTGTCGCATAATATTGTTTTAAATAGCAGAGCTTTTACTGTATGTGCTGCACGGTGCGGTGCGCACATATTGTCGGCGTTACAGTAGGAAATAAACTACAGATTCCTAAACTCCCCACTGAAGGATGGAGCTGCCCCAGAGCACCTGCAGAAAAAAATATGTGGCGCCGCCACTGGACTGAAGTAAACTGGGTCTAATGCATGAACACTCAATGGCACTGCTCTTAGTTAATTAGCTGCTAAATATACGCAAATAGACACTGCAATTTAGCACATTTTATGCTGAATCTTGGTAAATCAGGCCCATAAGTCACTCCGGCAACTTTCTAATTGAATCACCGTGTAATGTGTGGCTTCACATTCCGGCAGAAATGTTCACCTTGACCTCTGACCTTCTAAAGGTGGGATCCTGCCTGGAAAAATACAAGAAGAAACTTGTTTTTTATGTGAGGTATAGAAAAACATAAAACAACCCAAAAAAATCCCAATAAACAACTGCAGGGGAGAATAAAATCTGATTAGTACTTTCTAATTGCTGTTTACATTGTCAGTGAAAGCTGCTTTATTCCCCTCAGTATTCCATATGGGAAATGCAGCAATAAACCCTCCACAGAAACTTCACCTGTAATGTCGGTGGTTTGTTGGCAGTTTAAACTCTACAAAGTCTGAGAGAAGAAAACACACTGTAGTATGAGAGATGGATAAGCAGCAAACAGCTGAGATCAACGGTAACTTGGAGGCATCAATGGAAAGGGAAGATAACATCTATCTGAAACTGCTAATGCACTACAGACTATCTCATCAACAAAAACAGGACAAAGCTTCATGCTGATCAGCTCGTGATTTGGATTGGTACTGACCGTCACAGACCTGGATCAACATGCAAACACTGAGGCCCAGTTTAAGGGATCAAGCCTAGTTCTCAACTAAATCCCATTTTAAACCAAGACTTACTGAAATGGCTTTCTCAGACTTGATTAAAATAGTCTCAGACTTGTCCTAGTCTTGAGTTAAATAATCTCCTTTCTTGAAGGGAGACTGGAGCTAATCCAGGTCTAAATCAGGGCTTAAACTAAACCTGGCCAGAGGTCAGTTTAACTTCAGATTAAAGACTGTATGTCTCATTGTGCATGGTGAGAATGGATTACCTTGACTACATCAATGGCGGTGAAAGACAATTAATAATAATAATAATAATAATAATAATAATAATAATAATAATAATAATAATAATAATAACAATAATAATAACAATAATAATAACAACAATAATAATAATAATAGTAACAGTAGATTTTATTTGTATTGCACTTTATATTCAAGCAATCTCATAGTGCTACAGAAGTCCTCCACCTGTCTTGAAACACTCCCTTCAACGGGTCTTCAACCTCAGCCTGCAGCGAGGGACAGTGCCCACCCTCTGGAAGACGTCCTGCATCGTTCCGGTGCCTAAAAAGAAGCGGCCCAGCAAGCTACCTGGGACTGTGGCTGGACAACAAACTGGACTGGTCAACACACACCAGCCACCTGTACAGGAAGACACAGAGCAGGCTGTCCTTTCTGAAGAGGCTGCGGTCCTTCAACATCTGCAGCAAACTACTGTGGATGTTTTATCAGTCTGTTGTGACCAGTGTCCTCTTTCACACCGTGGTGTGCTGGGGACAGCACATCCAAGAAGGACACGTCCAGACTGGACAAACTGCTCTGTAGTCGGCATGAAGCTGGACTCTCTGGTGACGGTAGCAGAGTCAAGAACGCTGAAGACACTGCTGGACATTCTGGACAATACCAGACACCCTCTGCACACCGTCATCAACAACCAGAGGAGCATGTCCAGTGAGACACTGCTTCTTCCCAAATGTGGGACTAACAGACTTAAGAAGTCCTTTGTCCCTCAGGCCTTCAGGCTGTACAAGTCCTCACTGGGGGGGAGGAGGGGACAGAGGACAGAAGGGAAGGAGCAGTAGCCGCCATCCACCTCATCCACCTCACCATCCTACATCTCACATCCCATAATGCAAAACTGTGTAATATCTAATTGTCTCTTCACTGCTAATGATCATACTTGTGCAATAATTCTTCCTGTAGCCACAGAGCAATTTAACCTTCGGCCACTTTCACTCCTAGATTTTGTTAGGAGTCTTATTCTTTTTGCCATTTCTATATTTAGTTAAGTTAAGGTTAGTTAAGAGTTTATATTATACTTTGTACTTTTTTCTGTAACTTATCTTTGTTGTCCTCTGTGTGCTGCTCCTCTTTTATTAAGCTGCTGGAACTTAAATTTCCCTGACGGAGTCGTCCCAAGGGATAAATAAAGCAAAGTCTAAAGTCTAAAGTCTTCCAACGATGGCTGTTGTCTTCTTCAACTGTATGTCAATATTCTTTAGGACCTTTAAAAGGCAATATAAGAATGTGTGTGTGTGTGTGTGTGTGTGTGTGTGTGTGTGTGTGTGTGTGTGTGTGTGTGTGTGTGTGTGTGTGTGTGTGTGTGTGTGTGTGTGTGTGTGTGTGTGTGTGTGACACTGGACACAAATTTAAATTTTTTTAATCTTAATATTAAAAATTGTATAATTCTTTGTGACAAATAAAAGACTTGACTTGAAGACAAACATCATGATTCAACCACAGATACCAAAAAAAGGAAAGCGTGGACTTACATTATAAATGAATATAACTCAAATGAAAAACTACCAACAGGATCTTCAGACAAGTTCAAGTTCAGCTGAGATTGATTTATATTATCTATGGTGGCTGGATTGTCCTATTCAGTGACTGTGAAATATGTGTTGCCTCACACACACACACACACACACACACACACACACACACACACACACACACACACACACACACACACACACACACACACACACACACACACACACACACACACACACACACACACACACAGTCCTTGATTAGCTTAGTCTGGCACGCTGTAGTCTAGTTTATTTGAAGTTAATCCACATCTCAGAAAGCCACTGGATTAGTGTGGATTAATTTGAACCAGATTAGTTTAGTCCTGCTTTTATTCAAGCCCTGAATGGGAAACCGGGCCTGAGTGTCTAATTAATCCATTAGATTATGTTTTTTAGACGGAATGTGATATGTTTTTACCAGACCAGTAAAAGTGGAAATTCACCAATATAAATTACGTAAACTGGTGCAAAATACTGCACCTTTTTTCAAATCAACATTTTCCTTAATCTATTTGTTGAAACTGATAAAACAACAAATGATTAAAATTTCTCCTTCTTCTCTGTGAAAATGTGTGACACTGTTTCTCTTCAGGTTGATAAAAGAAAGAAAATTAGAATTAGTCACTCAGCAGATCGCAGACCTTCGTCAACTCCACATTTGTTTGCGGAACTTAGTTAGCATCGCTAGCATGATAGCCGTTAGCTCATATTGATGCATATCTGATCTCCTTTGATCTCCATGAGGCGCCTCTTCCATCCACTTTGTATGGGAAATTTCTTCGCAGTTTTGGGAATTTATTTTGAAATACTTGGCCGCTAACATCCTAAAATGTAATTGATTGTTCTTTGTATGATGACAAATCATCCCTGAAAATTTCATACAATTGGGGTGAGTCGTTTCTGTGAAAAGTTTGTGAAATACATACTGTACACACAAACCAATCAATAAATAGATAAATACACAGACAAAAACATAACCTTTCGTTGGTGAAGGTAATAGGTAGATAGATAGATAGATAGATAGATAGATAGACGCAGAGGAAAACATAACTTCCTCGGCCCAACTGTCCTTGGCGAAGGTAATAAAGCATGCTTCATCAAAAGCCTTGGTGAGTTAGTTGACCTTCAGTTGGCAAAAGCCTGAAGCATCTGAAGATGGAGGAATCCTGCACCGTCCTCCATGCATGTTTCTACAGATTAACAGTGTAATAACTTTTACTAATAAGAAAAGAAAATATGAAATCACTCAATCACTCATTCTCCAGTGAATAAAAGAGAAACAAGGCTAAGTTCAATTCAAAACTTTAGGTTTTCTTTGTAATTCCCACATTGTGAGTCACACTGGACCCTCTGGGGGGCAGGCTTTGGCCTACAAGCCACAGGTTTCGCACCATCCTGATCATTTGGCCACTCTTAACCCTAAATGTACATCATCTTTTTAATGTGACAACCAACCATTAGACAAACCATGTACAGCTCCAGATCCTTTATCAAACTGCAGAGATAGAACGTGGAGATCATTTGGCCTATTGAGATTGTGGAAGAGTTGCCCTTCTTCACTATAAATCTTCCAAAAATGAGCAACCCTGAAGTGAGGACAGCTTCCTTCTACGTTGGTATGTCCCTCCTCTCTGATGTCTTTCATGTCTGCCTCCACATTTTCCTCCTTCACATTCCTGCAGAATCTTCTCTTTCCATCCTGCTGCCTTCATTCAGCCGAGCATTTCATTGGCTGATTTCCTCGGGTGCCTCTGTGCCTGTGCCTGTGTGTGTGTGTGTGTGTGTAGAGAGACACTGACAGATGGAGTGTTTATGTGCACTGTCTGTTTGGATGTTAAAGGAAAGGTGCGTGTGTCGGGTTTAAACAGCCTCCAAAGATGGGTAAAAGCCAAACATTGAAATTGAGAAAGAAACTGTGAAGTCAAAGCTTCAGAAAAGAAATGGATTTTAATCCCGATAAGGGAGCTAACAAAGGGTCTCTGGGAACTTTCTCCGTTCCCAGCTGCATTAAAACACTTTTATTCAAGTTGCTCCTGTCAGGAACAGGTTTTGGAAAAAGTGCCCATCAGAAGATGTTTCTTGTGAATCAAAATCTCTTCAAACCAAAGCTGGATGTATTGTCACATCTCAGGCTCATTAGTCTGAAGGCTTCACCTTGTTTTCCATCAATTCTTTGAATATTTCAAGGGGCCATTGTTACGGGTCAGGTTCTGAGGCTCAAGTGCTGAAGACAGACCAGGAAACAGGAATTAAAGTTCAAGGATGTTTAATGGAATAAACCCACAATAATTGATGTCAAGGCTGAGGGATCCCAGGAGCAGAGCGGGTGTTGAGCTGAACAGGAGCTGAGTTCAGACAGGAGACATCTGTGGACCGAGCAGGTACCGGAGGGCGAATGGCTGAGGTGGTGTCGGACACATGTAGCGGGTGGACCGATGGCTGTGGAGCCGGAGTTAAAACAGGAGCTGAGCGGGTCCAGAGTTTACTCACAGACGTTGAAAACTGACTGTTGGAGTGCAAGGTTCCAGCGTCGAGTGAAGTCAGGAGTCCGAATAAATAGCTGAACTCCAAAACAGTCAAACGATCTTCACCTGGTGACAGCAGCTGCACAGAATCTCCCGTTAGAGCCAGCAGCTCCACACCTCTGAAGACACACCACCTCGCTACGCCCACCTGAAGATAGAGGAGAGAAACACAACAGCAGGGCAACAGCGCCCCTATGTGGACACTGCTGTGCTGGGCGCGTCAACCATATGTCGCCAAATTCACTTTCTAAAGGTTTTCCTCACTGCCGGCTGCCCTCCACTACACTGGAAGGTGAGTGAGGGTGTGTGTGAATGTATGAGAGAGAGAGAAATCGTACCGCACCCTTGGTCACGATACTGACAAAAGAGGGGGAGAAACTGGCTTGTATGTGAGTGCAGGATATTGCAGAGTAGGTAAGTGAGTGTGTGTGTGTGTGTGTGTGTGTGTGTGTGTGTGTGCGCGCGCGTTACGCGGTGGGTGCGCCGCGATGATATGTGCCTCGTCAGCGCGCGTGATGGAGCCGCTCCATCACATCATCCCCCTCCTCCCGGAGGTTGACGATGTGTGGCAACCTAGAAAGGTAATCTGCCACCACATTTGCCTGGCCCGCCCGGAGCCGGATTGTAAACCGGAATGGCTGTAGCGAGAGGTACCATCGGGTCAGGCGGGCATTGTGGTCTTTCATGGAGTTAATCCAGGTGAGTGCTCGGTGATCAGTTTCCAGATCAAACTCCCATCCCAGTAGTTAATAGCGCAAGCTCTCCAGCGCCCACTTAATGGCCAGGCCCTCCTTCTCCACTGTGGAATACCTGGTCTCCCGTGGCTGGAGTTTCCGGCTAAGGTACAAGATTAGATGCTCCTCCCCTGGGTCCCCTTGGGCCAAAACCGTTCCAAGGCCGACTGCTGAGGCATCCACTTGAACCAAAAACCGTTGGTGAAATCGGGGCTCTTGACTACTGGGGAAGAACATAACCTGTCCTTTAGAGTGCAGAAGGCTGCCTCGCATCCTGCAGTCCACGTCACAGGGTTCTTCTGGTCCTTGCAGGTCAGGGCAGTCAGTGGAGCTGCAACCGTGGCAAACTGGGGCACAAAGCGTCGGTACCAGCCAGCCAAACCCAAAAAGGACCGTACCTCCTTCTTGGTGCGAGGTCGAGGGCAGTTGCGGATAGCTTCAACCTTATCCACTTGAGGTCTCACCTCTCCTTGTCTCCTGATGGGCCCACTCACACTTGGAAGGGTTGAGTGTCAACCCAGCCTTCTGGATCTCTCGCAGCACCAAGGACAGATGTTGGACATGCTCTTCCCATGTGGGGCTGAAAATGACAACGTCATCCAGGTATGCTGCACTGCAGTGGTCCAAACCTTGAAGGACTTTATCCATCAGTCACTGGAACGTGGCGGGTGCTCCATGCAGACCAAATGGCATGACAGTAAACTGGAACAGACCAGTTGGTGTCTGGAAGGCTGTATACGGCCTGCACGTCTTCTCCAGTGGCACCTGCCAGTATCCTTTACATAGATCCAAGGTGGTGATGTATCTGGCGGCTCCAATCTCCTCCAGCAGGTCATCAATCCTTGGCATCGGGTATGCGTCAAACTCTGAGATGGAGTTGAGTTTCCGGGAGTCAATGCAGATCCGGAGCGAACCATCCTTCTTAAACACTATAACCACCGGACTGCACCACTCTGAGTTTGAAGGCTCAATCACTCCCAGCTTCAACATCTCTTTCACCTCCTGCTGCAGCCTCCCAACCAGATGTTGTGGAACCTGGTAACAGCGTTGGCAAATGGGCTGTCCCTCCTTCAGGCGAACGACATGCTCAACCAAAGTGGTCTGTCCTGGCCTGGACGCAAAGAGGAAGGAAACCCCCTAAAAAACCGGGAGAAGCTGGGCTGCCCTTTCTGGCTCAAGATGTGCCAGGACTGTACTGGTAGTTCTGGTTAGGTCCTCCACGCCCTCCAGGTCCTCCTCCATTTCCTCCTCTGGCTCCACCTTCCTCACCAACAGCGATTGGACCGGAGGCTGATACAGACGCTCCTTCCACTCTTTCAACATGTTGACATGGTAAGTCTGTTTGGTTTTTTTCTTCTCTGGGTGATGAAGCTCATAGGTGACTGGGCCCATTCTACAGCTGACCACGTATGGCCCTTGCCATTTTGCCAGGAGCTTGTTGCTGGAAGATGGGAGGAGCAACAGGACCTTTTGGCCCGGTTGGAACTCCCGGTGTCATGCCTGCCGGTCATACCAGGTCTTCTGGGCCTTCTGGGCCTTCTGGGCCTCCAGCAGGTTCATCTCTGCCTCTTCCTGGTATTGAGACAGCCGTTCTCTCATCTCCAGAACAAACTGTACCACGCCTCGGTCACTTGGCTCGGTGGGTGGGCCCAACTATTCCGGATCAGATCCAACGGCCCCTGGACATCCCAGCCATATAACAGTTCAAAAGGGGAGAAGCCTGTCGACGGCTGGGGAACTTCTCTGTAGGCGAAGAGCAGGAACGGCAGCCAGCGGTCCCAGTCCTTGCCGGTGTCATCCACAAACTTCTGCAGCATCCTTTTGAGAGTCTGGTTGCAGAGATGCAGAGATGCCCGGTTGTTTGTTGAACAGTTGTATCAGCCTTGAGGTAAAGTTCGTTCCCTGGTCAGTCAGGATCTCATCTGGTATCCCCACCCTGGAAAAGAGTTGTAGCGATGCACGCAGAACATTAGAAGGAGTGATGGTACGCAGTGGGAAAGCTTCCGGAAACCGGGTAGGATAGTCACACACCACCAGGATGTACTGGTGGCCACTGCTGCTCTTCACCAAAGGGCCTACAATGTCCATGGCAATTCTGCGAAAGGGAGTGGATATTACAGGTAGTGGTTGCAGGAATGCTCGGGCTGACTTGCGGGTAGTACATGTCATCTGGCATGTTGGGCATGTTGTGCAATATTTCTGTATATTAGAGTACATGGATGGCCAATAAAACCGTGAACTAGTGCAGAGAAAGGTTTTGTGACGGCCAAGGTGTGCAGCCCAAGGGAGTGTGTGTGCAAGGTGCATTATCAGTGGTCTGCAACTGGCTGGAACTACCAGGCGTTTCCGATCCCCCTCTATTGCATACAACACATCCTGCTCAACAACAAACTTCTGCCGGCCCACCCCAGTTTCACTAGTCCCCTCCTCTACCTTAGCAAACAAAGGTTTCAAAGTGTCATCCCCTCTTTGAAGCACAGAAACATTTTCAGGTACAGTCCACAAGACATTTGTTTTTTCTGGCTCGGTCGTCCTCTGCTGCTTTTCAAAGCGGTGTTGGCGACGTGATTTTTTTGGCCCCTTGGTGCCACCCTCACACAGACTATGGTCAAAGACTGGGAGTGGTTGGACACCAACTTTGGCTTGAGCTCGGGTGATCACAGGACTAGACATGGTAACATTACATTCACTCTCATCCCCACAGTCTTTTTTTGTAAGCGGTTCCTGTTCGTTCAGTAGCTCCTGGAGTACTGGAAAGTCCCACCCCAAAATAGCATCCACAGGCAAGTTCTCCAACACCCCAACAGTCACCATATACAGTTGTTCATTGATAATAACAGTGACATCTGCTTTAGGGTAGGGATGCTTATCCCCATGAACACACAGTACTTCTTCCTGCCTGCCATAGTCCACACTGCTCGGGGGCACCATACTCTTTTTTACCATAGACAGGTAGCTACAAGTGTCCAACAGAGCAGTAACTTGCTGTCCATTAATAATGGACAGCAATAATGGCGATGATATGTGCCACGTCAGCGCGCGTGATGGAGCTGCTCCGTCACAGCGGCCTTCATCATGTGATGGAAATGCTCGCATGTCCATTCGCTTGCGGGTTGAAAGCCGTCGTATGGTGTAGCTGCACCCCCAGGCTCTTCGCCACCTCTGTCCACAGCTCTGAGGAGAACTGGGAGCCTCTGTCCGATGTGACGTTCAATGGCGTGCCGAACCAGGCCACCCAAGTGGAAATAAAGAGGTGTGCAATTTCAAACAAAGTCGAACCTTCTCTCATGAATCAAAAATGGCTCCAATGTCCTTGGTGTGGCAATGTACATTGGCCCGCTGACATGCCACACAGCAGGCTGCCCAGCTCCTGACATCCTTTCTAAGCCCTGGCCAGACAAACTTTGACACACGAGTTTGACTGATGCACTCACACCTGGATGTGAAAGAGTGTGTATTGCCTCAAAAACCTGGCGTCGCCAGCCGGCAGGTACCATGGGGCGGGGCTGTCCAGTAGAGACATCCCAGAGGAGCGTGGTCCTGCTGTCATGGAAGACCACATCCTCTAGCCGTAACCCCGTCGCGGCTGTCCTGAATGACTGGATTTTGGCATCTGCCTGCTGGTCAGTGGCCGTAGCAGGGTATTCCACACTCAGCTGCACAGAGTTTACTCGTGCCCAGGAGAGGCAATCAGCCACTGCGTTGTTTTTCCTGTGGTAAACTCTGAAATGGCAGAGAGGTGGCGCTGCTGCCTTGCAGACCACGGCTCTGAGGTCTTGGCCATAGCGAAGGTGAGGGACATGGTGGCCCAGAAATTCAATCTCTGACAGCCCAGACCGACATATACCCAGGTTCACGATCAACCCATGGTCATGAAGTCTCTCGAAGAGCTGTTGCAGGTGTAGCAGGTGCTCCTTCTCTGAGGCGCTGGCCACCAAGGTGTTATCTAGGTAGACAAACAGGAAAGGCAGCTCTCTTAAAGGGGACATATCATGCTAAATCCACTTTTTTAGCCCTTAAATGCATTTTGTTGTATATTTAGAGTGTTTAGAAGTACAGAAAAGTTCAAAGTAGTCTCTTCAGGTGCTCCGTTGATATCTTTATATTCTGTTTTGGTCATATTTTGCGATCGGTTTCGATTTTTCTATTCTCTATTACGTTTTTTGAACAATGACGTCACAGTATTCTCAGCGGAACTGCCAAATTAGGACATCGACATTTCGAGCAATCCGCCATTTTTGTTTCTCGCTGCGATTTTGTAGTCCAACCGAAGTTACGAGAGGATAAGTGGAAATGTTCGGTTGTTGGATGTAGTAACCCACAAGCTTCGTTACACCGTCTCCCAGCATCAGAACCTTTTCAAAGTGCCTGGTTGAGTTTTATTTTTCACAGAAATGTACCCACATCTGTGGGTAAGGTCATTTTTGTGTGCGCGAATCACTTTAAGGACGACTGCTTCAGCAACCTCCGCCAGTATAAAGAAGGATTTGCCGAAAGACTTCGTCTGATTGAGCGGTCAGTTCCTTCTATCTATGGAGACGACGAACAGAGCACTTCGGTAAGCTGTATATAACGCTAAAAAGTGTGATGATAAGACGTCCCTGTCATTGTTTTGTTAGCATTAGCAGTTGCACCGTCTTCATATGTTAGCGCTGTGTGCTCGTTTTAGATTATAATGTAACTTCTGTGTTAAATAGTCGTTGTAATACAGGCAGTATTGTAGTAGTGGGCATGGATGGAGAAGTTAGTGTAAATATAGTAACACACCATTGCGTTACATCCATATGAAGACGTTGTTCTGCAGGTGCATCATCGTCATTTTCATCTCGCTCCGCCGGGTCCGACTCTGGCTCCAACATGTATGGCTGGATGGACAAATCTTCCGTTGTTGACATTTTGTAAATAATGTGTGAATATAAAGTTTCTGCGCCGCTAGATAATTGTATCTGTTCTATCAAACTACAAAGATGGCCGAACAGGGTGACGTTGAACCGAGTGTCACCTCTGCAACCTGGAGAGGAGGAGGGGTATGAAGTGTCTCATTTGCATTTGAAGAGACCGCCCCAAAACGAGTTGCTCTCAGAAGCACATCAGAAAAGGGGTTGAAAAGGGGCCTGTGGAGCTCTAATAATGAGGAATTCAGACCCAAGCATTGCAGTTTCGCGTTGTATAGACCACAACTGTATGATTTATATGTAAAAAGGAAGGATTTAAAAGCATGATATGTCTCCTTTAAGACAGAGTCCATCAACCGCTGGAACGTTTGTGCTGCACCTTTAAGTTCAAATGGTGCCCTGAGGAACTCAAAAAGTCCAAATGGTGTGATGACAGCAGTCTTGGGCACGTGCTGAGGATGGACTGGTACCTGGTGGTAGCCTCTCACCAAATCCACCTTGGAAAAAATTACTTTCCCTGCCAGGTGGACAGAGAAGTCCTGGATGTGTGGGATTGGATACCAGTCATGCGTTGTGATATTGTTGAGGCGCCGAAAGTCCCCAAAAGGCCTCCAACTACCATCTGATTTAGGGACTGTTGGGGTCAGCGTTTGATCAGAATATGCAAATTACCCTAGTGATAGGCTACCGGACGGTTCTACACCATCAGAGGTAATTTATATATAAACGAATCATCAAACAGAAGTAAATTGTTATTTACGGGTTGACAATTACTGATCACTAGCGGTAGACCACCAAAGTAATGGATTACTGGAGTAATAGATTACTAAGGCAACGTACCAAGTGTAAGTTATGCAAAGCTATAAGGGTTGATTAAAGTAAATAGTCAGTTACTACCTGACGGGAGGCACCTCCACAGGTGCCAGATTGCTAAGGCGGTCCACCAGTGACACGACCTGTCAATAGGAGTGATTGTGTGAAGATCTCCAAATCAGAGATCTTCCCTTCTTCAGTCCTTCATCAAAGAACCCAGCTGCTTTAAAAGCATCAATAGAACCACGTCTCTGACAGCTTGGTGGGAATTTCTTAAAATTAATGGATCTTCACTCATCCCCTGCAAACTCACCCCCTCTGGAACAATCCCGACATCCTGCAAAGAAAGAAACCAATAAACTTCCGAAGATGGAAAAATAAAGGAATAAGACACTGAGAACAACTTATCTCCAATAACTCTTTTATTCCATTTAATGACCTAATAGAAACATATGGTATCAGTCAAAACAACTATCTGGAACATCTTCAGCTTAAGTCAATAATACAAACTAAGTTTAAACTAGAACAGATTAACCTGAACTTACCTCAGACAGTGACAAATCTCCTGAAGATCTCAGCACCTAAACCACTTTCTAAAATGATCTCAATCCTGTCAGGTTCAAATATCTCAATATCCCTTCCCACCTTCAAATGGGAAGAAGATCTCAACATCAACAGAGACCCAACGTTTTGGTCAGAAATCTGTACAAATACATTCAAAATGAGCAAAAACCCCAATATACAGCTCATACAATACAAGGTCCTTCACAGAGTTCATTACACAGGACAAAGGATGTTCAAGATGGGGCTCACTCCCACTAACATATGTTCAAACTGCACAGATGATCTCCCCGATACCTATTTACACACACTTTGGCTTTGTACGCCAGTCCAAACGTTCTGGCAAAAGATTTGTGAAGATTTATCGTTATGCCTGGGCCACCCTATTCCAGTCTCACCTTCACTTTGCTTGTTAGGAGATCTCACAGATCCCCGGGGCTCTTGGGGCCGTCAGTGGTTGGGGCGTCGTGGCTTGGGTGGTTGGCGGCTCTGCGGGCTCGGGGGAGGTCCTAGCGTCTATGCTGGGGGGCTGCGGCCTGGCCTGGGGAGTCCTGGGAGATGTGTGTGTGGGGGGGCTCTGCTCTGGGCCGGGGGTGCACCCGCTGGGGTGGGGTGGGGGGGCTGGGCGTCGGGCCCCGGCTGGGCCGTCGGCTGGGGGGGGATTGGGGATGGGGCATCCGGGCCCTGGGGGTGCGGGGCCTCCCCCTTTCTGGTGGGGGTGCCCGCTGCGGCGCTGGGCGTAGGTCCTCGCTCTGCCCCCCTCCCCCGGTGGGGCGGGCTGGCCCCTGCTGCCGCGCTCCGGGTCTGCCTTGCTCCCGGATCGTGGGGAGCGTGGGACAGAGGGGCTCCGGGTTCTGGATGGACAGTTGACTGAGAGTGACCTCCAGGGCCTGATATATGGGAGGTGTGTGTGTGTGTGTGTGTGTGTGTGTGTGTGTGTGTGTGTGTGTGTGTGTGTGTGTGTGTGTGTGCATGTGAGTGAGTGAGTGAGGGGGGGGTGCCCTAACCACTGGGCTCCAGCCGGGCTCGCACTGGGCCCTGCGGGTCTTAGACTCTGCTGTCTGGCCGTTGAGTGGGGTGGGGGCTCCCTGCCCGGGTCCCCTTATGGCACCTTGTCGGGGGGGGGTGGTTCCTAGGTCCTAGGCCGGCCGCTCGGGGGTGGGATGGGGCAGCGCGGGGGGTCCAGCTGGGCCAAGGTCCTAGCGACGGGCGGACCCCCTCCCTCAGAACCCTCCCTGCCTTACCTCACCTTACATTACTCCACAATAGGGAACAGTGGGGCGGTGCCTAGGGTGGGGGGTTCGGGCAATTAAACTGCGGTCTGGGTCCTCCCCCGACTTTGCACCACCCACAATTTTAACCACACTTAGTCACACAGGGTCTTGAGGGGGTAAGCCGCTTTCGGGGTTCTGCCGCTTGGCAGCGGTAGAACCCCCGCTCGGCCCGGGGGCCCTGCTCCAGCCTTTTCTCAGCTTGGCGGCTTGGGTCGGGGCCTGGGGCCCTGTGCCCTTTATCCTTCTCTTGTGGGCTCCTCTTGCCTGGGGGGGATTCCTCTCTGCATTCTCCGTCGGGTGCTTTTTGGGCGGGGGCGTGGCTCTCTGGGGTGGTCCGCCTCGGCCCCCGGGGTGTCACTACGGGTCCCCCCACAACAGTTCCGGCCACACCCAGTGGACAAACCACAAACACACACACACACACACACACACACACACACACACACACACACACACACACACACACACACACACACACACACACACACACACACACACACACACACACACACACACACACACACACACACTTCCACTCCTCACTAAAGGTGCTTCTGAAGTTGCTTGTTCTCTGTCATCATTTGCTCAAACTTTAAAAATCATGTTCCTCTTTTGTTGTTGCCTCTTTGTTAATTCATGTTCCTGCTTCATGTTACTGTCTAGATAGAGCTGCTCAGGCTGGTTTAGTCTAGAAAATCATGTTACTGTCTAGACAGAGCTGCTCAGGCTGGTTAATCTAAGAAATCATCTTACTGTCTAGATAGAGCTGCTCAGGCTGGTTAATCTAAGAAATCATCTTACTGTCTAGATAGGGCTGCTCAGGCTGGTTAATCTAAGAAATCATTTTACTGTCTAGATAGAGCTGCTCAGGCTGGTTAATCTAAGAAATCATCTTACTGTCTAGATAGGGCTGCTCAGGTTGGTTTAATCCAATAACAGTTGTTAAAGTATTTGGATCAGTGTGATAACTGCAAATAATATATGTAGCACAACAAGGATATTGTATGCCCCCCCCCCCCCCCCCCTCCTCAACTTCTCTTCTCTCGCTTCGCTTCGCTTCTCATCTCTCTCTCTTCGTGCGTTCTCCCCCGGTCGTGTACGGCAGCCATGCCAACTTCTGATGGAGGAGGCAACAGGAGGAGACTCCAGGTCTCTCCCTGTTGCAAGACCAAAAACTGTTCTGACTCCGAAGGTTCTAGATCACATCATATTGTTGCCCCAAGCTGCCGAACAGGACAAGGGCAAAAAAAAAAAAAAAAAAAAGATTAAAAGCAATCTTGATTATTAATTAAATACATTGATTAATTAATAAAGAATACGAATTATCTATCTGCAATGAAGTCACCGAACAATAGATTTAGAGGCAAGGGTTAGGGGCACCAGCTGAAGTTAGGGTCTTAAACTAAACATCAGTCTTAAAAGAAAAGTTCAATTAAAATAGTTAAATTATTATTCCTGATTGAAATGATAATCGCACTTCAACTGAAGCAGGAAAGGAAGGCTGTAAATCCGAGCACTGACTGTTACAACCAGCAATTGTCACTGAAAAGCACACAAAAACCACCAAGAATCGTTCAATTCAACATTCAAGTGTTTATTAACAAACGTCTATTCCTAAATCATCAATCTACGAATCACATCTAATCAATAAACATCAAGAAAGATCTCATAAAACAACACGATACAAAACAAAAGCCAGCAAATAAAGTGTGTGTGTGTGTGCGTGTGCGTGTGCGTGTGCGTGTGTGTGTGTGTGTGTGTGTGTGTGTGTGTGTGTGTGTGTGTGTGTGTGGATGCGTGTTCGAGTGTGGGGAGCGGTGTGTGTGTGTGCGAGTTTGCGGAGCGACTGGGTGGTGAGAGAATGTAATGACCACAAACGTCCACCAGAGTGAGGTAGACGTCAGCGGTCCTGTGCAATTACCCAATGTGGCCACTGGGTGTGCGACCAATGGCAAATTTTCCAGGGTTGAGCACATGGTCTCTTTGTTCTCAAAGAACGTGCCCCCCCCCCCACCCCTTCCCTCATGAGGTTGAGTGAACAAAGGATTTTGGCTCCAAACAGGACCATAGGTGAAGCCTATGGGCTGTCAGAGTGCTGCACAATCCCAAGCCGTTCCATAGTGGCAAACTCCACCTTAGCAATAGCCAGCTTAGCAGCATCCAGCCGGCGAGGACGTGCAAAAACCGGCGGCCCAGTAGTGGAGATTTAATGTTCCACACCGTGTTTAATTATGGCGGCTGAGAAGGTAGGGACTGTCAGTTCAGGAAACTCAGCCAGCAGCCGCTGGTACACATCTCTTGTGGCCAAGATATTGGCGAGGGATAACATCTCCCCCCTCACCAACGTGCAGGAGTAAGAGGAGAACGAGACTGTGTCCACAAGTCGGTGGTTTGCCATGTCCACTAATAGTCCGTGAGCGCACAGGAAATCATCTCCCAGGATTGGCAGGAACACAGCAGCCATTACAAAATCCCATCCAAACTGACGGCCATCAAAACACACAGACAGGAACCTGGTGCCAAAGGTGCGGATGGGAGTCCTGTTAGCTGCATCCAGAGGCGGCCCCTTCCTGCCGCTTGCGATGTTTGTAGAGGAGGCGGGGACTATGCTCCGCTGTGCACCGGTATCCACGAGGAAACGCCTCCTGGATAAAGTGTCTTTAATGAACAGCAGCTTATC
The DNA here is from genome assembly GCF_963383615.2 of Lipophrys pholis. Classification (NCBI taxonomy): domain Eukaryota; kingdom Metazoa; phylum Chordata; class Actinopteri; order Blenniiformes; family Blenniidae; genus Lipophrys; species Lipophrys pholis. The sequence goes on along the minus strand of NC_137647.1, from coordinate 24,134,652 downwards.
CGTGTTCCCAGTGCCCACAGCTGCTATCGAGCGCCAGGTCTGGCGTTTCCCGGCATGATGAAAGAGCAGGGCGGCGTGCAACGCTTGGCTCTGCTCCCGAAACGCCGGTGGAAGAAACACAGCTGGCCGTCATCTTTGCGCTGCAAAATCTGATCAGCTTCCTCCGCCAAACCACGATAGTCCTTAGCCTGCACCAGAGGCGAAGTGGCCAGAGCCGTGCGCACCTGTGGCGGGGGCTGATGCAGAAACAGCTGGGTGAAGAGGACCGAGGAGTCACCTGATCCCAGCAGTGCCAACATATTTTCCATCAGCTCCGTGGGTTTACTGTCCTTCAAACTGTTGAGTGACAGCAGGTGCTCCGCTCGTTCCACAGTGGACAGCTGGAACTGACAGAGGAGCTGATTCTTGAGAGCGGTGAATCTGCTTTGCGCCGGCAGGTCTCGCAGCAGCCCCATCACTCGGCGGGTGGTGGATGAATCCAATGCCGCGACGACAGGGTTGTATTTCGTGTCGTCCTCCATGATGCCTCGGAGCTGGAACTGGGCTTCGACATGCTGAAACCACGGCTCTGGGTCATGTTGCCAAAACTCAGGTAATTTGACGGTAGCGGCAAACATCGCAACCTCGCCGGCTTGTGCCTCCTCGATTGACATGTTCAAATGTCAGGGTCACCAATGTGAAAGCCGTGAAAGAGGAGACGGACAGAGTTGTCGAGTCGGTTTTCTTTGTTGCTTCACACAGCCGGACAGCAGACCTGTCAAACATTTTACCCGTGACATCACCGCACTTCCTCCTTTAACACCTACCGCATCACCAACACACGCCCCACACGTCACCGACACACCCCTTCTACTCTGAATGAGAGAACCACCCGCAAGGTGCACCACAATACAGATAAATATATTGAACGTTTTTGATGTATGTTATATTGTCTTTCTTACAGTCCAGTGAGGTAATCCGGTTGTGGGGGTTTGAGGAGGAATGAAGGGATTATTTCATTGTGTTCAAAAGTCTTATGGCCTGAGTGAAGAAGCTGATACAGAACCTGGAGGTTCTGCTACGAAGGCTGTGGAACCTCTTTCCAGAGTCTAGCAGTGAAAACAGTCCATGGTGGGGGTGGGAGGTTTCTCTGCTGATTTTCTGAGCCCTGGTCAGACAGCGGCTTTCTGCCATCTCCTGAATGGGAGGAAGTGGAGTCCTGAGGAGTTTTCCTGCCGTCCTCACCACTCTCTGCAGGTACGTCCAGTAGGAGGCGCTGCAGGCTCTGGACCATACAGAGATGCAGTTGGTCAGTAGGCTCTCTACAGTGTCTCTGGAGAAGGTGAGAATAGGAGGAGGGAGCTATGCTCTTTTCATCCGACGCAAGAAGTGCATGAGCTGCTGAGCTCTTTTTACAAGAGCTCCGGTGTGAAGGGACCAGGTCAGAGTCTGTTATCTGCACCCCCAGGAACCTTGTGGTGCTTCCTCTCTCCACTGCTGTGCCATTGATGAGGAGTGGAGTGTGGCTGGGCTGGCGCCTCCTGAAGTCCACCAGGATCTCCTTGGTTTTTCTACGTTCAGGATCAAGTTGTTGGTTCTGCACCAGTCAACCAGATGTTTCACCTCCTCTCTGTAGTCCATGTCGTTGTTGTCATGGATGAGGCCCATTACTGTTGTGTCAACCTCGAACTTCACGATGTGGTTAGCAGCAGTCATGGGTCATCATTGTGAACAGCAGTGGACTCAGGACTCAGCCCTGAGGGGCGCCGGTGCTCAGGGAGATGACACTGGAGGTGTTGTTGCCCACCCGCCCAGACGGGGATCTGTCTGTGAGGAAGTCAAGCAGTCAGTTACATCGGGGGGTGTTGAATCCAAGGGGACCAGTTTGCTCACGAGATGCTGCAGGATGATTCTACTGAATGCCGAGCTGAAGTCCAGAAACAACATCCGCACATATGTGTCCTTCTCTTCCAGATATTATAAGCTCGGGTGGAGGGCAGAGGAGATGGCATCCTCTGTGGAGCGGTTAGGGTGGTAAGTAAACTGGTATGGGTCGAATGTGGGGGGGAGTCTGGAGACAATGTGTTCCTTTACCAGACTCTAAAAGCACTTCATCAGGCAAGCTACAGATTAGACTTTAGACTTTGCTTTATTTATCCCTTGGGACGACTCCGTCAGGGAAATTTAAGTTCCAGCAGCTTAATAAAAGAGGAGCAGCACACAGAGGACAACAAAGATAAGTTACAGAAAAAAGTACAAAGTATAATATAAACTCTCAACTAACCTTAACTTAACTAAATATAGAAATGGCAAAAAGAATAAGACTCCTAACAAAATCTAGGAGTGAAAGTGGCCGAAGGTTAAATTGCTCTGTGGCTACAGGAAGAATTATTGCACAAGTATGATCATTAGCAGTGAAGAGACAATTAGATATTACACAGTTTTGCATTATGGGATGTGAGATGTAAGATGGTGAGGTGGATGAGGTGGATAGCGGCTACTGCTCCTTCCCTTCTGTCCTCTGTCCTCTGTCCCCCCCCCCCCCCCCCCCCCCCAGTGAGGACTTGTACAGCCTGAAGGCCTGAGGGACAAAGGACTTCTTAAGTCTGTTAGTCCCACATTTGGGAAGAAGCAGTGTCTCTCTGGACATGCTCCTCTGGTTGTTGATGACGGTGTGCAGAGGGTGTCTGGTATTGTCCAGAATGTCCAGCAGTTTATTCAGTGTTCTTGCCTCTGCTACCGTCACCAGAGAGTCCAGCTTCATGCCGACTACAGAGCAGTTTGTCCAGTCTGGATGTGTCCCCAGCACACCACGGTGTGAAAGAGGACACTGGTCACAACAGACTGATAAAACATCCACAGTAGTTTGCTGTAGATGTTGAAGGATGGCAGTGTCCTCAGGAAGGACAGCCTGCTCTGTGTCTTCCTGTACAGGTGGCTGGTGTGTGTTGACCAGTCCAGTTTGTTGTCCAGCCAAAGTCCCAGGTATTTGTAGGAGTCAACAGCCTCCACCTCCTCTCCCTCCAGTAGGACTAGTCTGGACTTTGGTCTGGACCTCCCAAAGTCTATGAGCAGCTCCTTCGTCTTGGAGGTGTTGAACTCCAGGTGGTTACTGCAGCACCAGACGGCAAAATCCCCCACCTGACTCCAATCCTCCTCCTCTCTGTCCTCCCTGATGCATCCAACGATGGCTGAGTCATCAGCGTACCTCTGTATGTGACACAGCTCTGAGTTGTAACAGAAGTCCGAGGTGTACAGGGTAAAGAGAAGAGGGGCCAGCACTGTGCCCTGGGGGGCTCCAGTGCTGCTGATCACAGTGTCAGACGTGGTGTCTTTCAGCCTGACATACTGTGCAGGAGATCCAGGCCACCAGGTAGGGGTCCACTCCCATGGTCTTTAGTTTATCCTGGAGCATGAGGGGCTGGATCGTGTTGAAGGCACTAGAGAAGTCCAGGAAGAGGATCCTAACTGTGCCACTTCCCTTGTCCAGGTGGGAGTGGACCCGATGTAGAAGGTAGAGGATGGCATCCTCCACACCAACATCTGGCTGGTAGGCGAACTGCAGGCAGTCCTGGGCATGTTGCACCTGGGGTCTGAGGAGGCTGAGGAAGAGCCGCTCCAACATCTTCATTAGGTGTGATGTGAGTGCCACCGGTCGGGAGTCGTTCAGGTTGCAGAGTCGCGTCTTTTTAGGCACCAGAACGATGCAGGATGTCTTCCAGAGGGTGGGCACTCTCCCTCGCTGCAGGCTAAGGTTGAAGACCCGTTGAAGCGGTTCCCCCAGTTCTGTAGCTCAGATCTTCAGTATTTTTGGACACACCTTGTCCAGGCCTGCTGCTTTCCTGGGCTTGAGCTTCCTCAGCTGTTCTCTGACCTGGTCTGTGGTGATGTGAGGCGGAGATTGTGTTGAGGGGAGGTGGAGGGTGATGCTGCAGTGTCTTGTGATTGTGTTGAGGTGTCTGGGGGGAGATGTGTTGTTGGAAGAAGGGGAGGTGGCATCAGCGAGGGTGGGGGACGTGGGGGGGGGGGGGGGGGGGGGTGGGAGGGTGGAGGACTGGTTGAACCTGTTGAAGAAGTCAACAATAAGCACCAACACAAGCGGAAAAGGGGCTTAAATACACGAGGGAAGACAGGTGACACAAATTAAGCACTAATCAGACCTGCTCAGAGGGAGCGTCAACAGGAATGAAGACAGACAAGATGGAGATTTCAAAATAAAACAGGAAGAGACAAACAGGTCAGTGATGCGGACTTGAGAGAGACGAATAGGACTCATACAATGGGTATGTCCGAATTGTCCCTCCTAACTCCTTAACTATCGACTTTTCCTTAACCCTGGAATGTTTTGCGTGTCGGCCATGATAATGTAGCAGGGTGGATTTTTCTCCGTCCTCCCTCTCTCTCTTCCTCATGACTGGTACACTGATTAGTGAGCGGTGCCCCTGATAGGAGTGTGTTTAGGCTCCTCCCACACTTGCGCCGCACTCTGACTTGGTGGATGCAGTGGCGTGGCCCGTGGTGTGAGGCTGCTGTGAATTGTGCTGTGCGAGTTTCTCCGTCACCTGCTGGGAGTCCTGTGCTGCTCCAACAGGTGAGCTTGGCCTCCGCCTCCTCCTCTGGTTGCTGGGACCCACAGCCCTTCACTCCATGTTGTGTGTCTGCAGCACGGAGCTTGTTTGTTTGGACGCGGGTGGTGCTGCGGTCTCTCCGCTCCACTCCACTGTCATTGTCTCCGAGGTAGGCTCGCTTCTTCTCTCCAGTTTCCTTTATTGTAAAATAAGTTTGAGCGCCATGCATAGGCTTTGTTTTCCTCCAGCTCTCTGTGCAGCTGTGAGCTGCTGTCATCACGGCTCCTGACTCCTCCCACTGCAGCTCACGTCTGTAAGTTGGAATCTTGTTATATTAAATGATGCACTGATGTAGCTGGACATAATTGTAAACTTCTTGTTTCCAGGCTCAAAGCTGATTAAAGCTGGCTGCCGCTCCCTGCAGACCTGCTGTTTTACTCTGCTGAGTTTTGTGCCACTGGGGTTCTACCTGCTCAACCCCTACAATTCTATTTTACCCAGCTCTATAGAGATCAGCTGGTTTTGATCTACTTCTTTTTTATGGGGGTTTTAATCCATTTTATTCATTTTATGTTTTGAGTCGTTTGTCCCCATCATTGTCTGTGTTTTACTGTTAATTTGTGTTAATTGAATTATTGGTTTCTTGATTTTTGTTTTTGTTTTCTATATAAATTTAGTGTTCTTGTATTTGATTTGATTCTTTCTTTTGTGTTCTTGTCCTATTACTGGGAGTATTTACCATTTGTTTTGTGCCTGACAGGAGCTGTGGGGACTCAGTGTGGCAGCCAGACCCCCTGGTGGTGGTGTTTGTCTTTTCTTTGCAGTGTCACTCCTGTTTGGTTGCCCTGGTTTTATGACTACAGTTCCCCTTTTAATTGATTGATTTAAAATAAAGTGTTTTGGTGTGGGAAATCACATCTCCAGTCCTGATTTGTGAGCGACTCTGTGTGTCCTTTTAATCTCCTGGGGCGAAATTCCCCAGGTGGCGTTGTCTGCAACCGAGTTAATAAAAACAACCCCGCCACAATAAGGACTGTCCGAATTCTCAATAAGCAAAAGTAAGGAGACTCGTTGCTTCCTTTAGAACCTCCTTTTAGGCCAGGAACCACTGATGCTTCCTTTAGAACCTCCTTTTAGGCTAGGAACCATTGATGCATCCTTTGTCAAAGGAGACCAGCTCATGTTCCCCCACAATTCCTTGAGGCGACAACATTTAAAGGAACCCGCTCATCCAAGTGTTCATGGAAACTCACAATGTCGGAAAAAGGGAGCAGATCATGTAAGTTACCAAAGCAATAATCTGCCTAGAACCACTTTAAATCATATAAAACCCAAAACCCTTTTTGTAGTCCATTTTTGAAAACTTCAAGTCTCTCAGCATTCAGTCCCTTTGCTCGGAGACAAACCTTGGCACTGAACTGGTTCTTTCCCCACCATGGTAGTCGTCACTAACTTGCGCTGCCGTCGCATTATTATGACATCACTGAGTGAAAGTGCTGCCTGACTGCCTCACCACCGTGATCTCCTTTACTAACTCCTTTAGGAAGCCTCCTAACTCCTTTACTAACTCCTTTAGGAAGCCTCCTAGCACCTTTCCTTACCTCCGATAGTTCAGGAGTTAGGAGGGACAATTCGGACGTACCCGATATCAGGACAATATAGACAAGTGTGCATGTGCAGTTTGTAGAAATACCTCTGTGGTGGTGTGGGTGTGGCCTGGTGGTGCTGCAGCAGAGAGAGTGAGAGGCGGGTGGAGGGAGGCGCTGAGAGGGGAGCCGACACACCTGAGGCCCATCGATGTCTAATTGTGTCTCTCCTCCCTGACAGTAGCGGCTGGGAAGGCTTTAAAAGGGGGATATACGCTATACTATACTATACTATACTATACTAAATGCAGATCAGATGACATTTTAGGAACAATTCAGGAAGAAAACACCTGCTGTTACTCCAGATCAGACATTTGCTGCGGCCTCTCCTTTTAACTGTGTCTAATCCACATTCACAGTTTTACAGACTTTTCTGGATAAATACTTTTGATTACACACTTGATACTCATTAAACTTTCAATAATTTTCGAAAAAATTTCATAATTGGTACCAGTAGGATAATAGTATCTCTAACATTTGACTAAAGAGGTATATTTGGAGTCTAAAAAATAAGTTTACAACCCCTGATCAAGGTCAAACATTTATAGAAAAACAATTGCAGTTTTAATAATCTGCCTCCTTTTACTGTCCAAACACCACTGGCATCTTTCTCCATCCTCCTTTGCAAAATTCCATTGAACGTTTTCTCTGTTATTCTTACACCTTGCAGTCATCCCGCAGGCTGTGTTGGACCTTGTGGCAGACCCGGTTTTGCCCCCAGGCCATATGTTTGACCCTTTTATGACTCAATGAAAGAGTGAACATATTCATTGACACGGGAGACAAGAGGAGGATTTTTAAACTTTAAAATTATTAATTTTCACTTGGGTTGTTTTCTTCTTGTAGTTGATGGAGTACACATGAAACCCTTGTCCACCTGTGCCCCAAGAAACTGGAAAAAAAGAAAAGTATGAATTGTAGAATGGTTATGAGAGGCCGGCCAAACAAAACAAATTGGTGGTGTACTGGGCCAACCCTGTACCGGGCCGGAGAAGCCAAAACCTACACCGAGCGAAGTGGGAAGTGGAAACAGGACGGCCGGTTCAGCCGAGCCAAAAGCTCAACCTATTTATAGGCACAGTATTTAAATAAGAAAATATTCCAACAACCTAAATAGACTCACCCAAATGAACAAGCTTAAACCGATTAATATATAATAACTGTATTAAGGAAATTAATTTCTCCCTGCAAGAGAAAAAAAGGGAAACAAAAGTACTGAAGACCAAGAAGACACCAGAGACGCTGACCCTGTGGGCGCTCCGGTGCTCCAGCTCCAACGTCACGTCAGCCAACGGCACCATTATTCAGCATCGCTAAGCTTTAATCACATACACGTGACAAAATAGCTCAGTTTCTTATCAACACTTAAATATGGGCGGAACTAAGATGAGCATGCCATGAGCACGCCATGAGCACGCCATGAGCACACCATGAGCACACCAAAAGTAGAACCTGCATTTGAGTCCCGGAAGTCAAACTGGGCTTGCTTCCCGGTTGTGGCCCACGTAGCATGCAGGTACCTCAGCATCAAGGCAGCGTCCTCACCCAAGAGAAAATGGTGCTGTGTGTGGCCCCTGAACTAAAACGTGTTTGACACTCCTGGTACAGATTGTGAAAAGGCAGAGATGCTTGTTTTTATCCAGAAAAATCTGCCGCTCAATATGGATGAATAGGTTTGTCTTGACTTGATCAACATGGCTGTCATTGGCTCAAGCTCAGGTAAGTACAATAACCTGAACTTAGTTTTCATTTTACATTTATATTTTCAAACATTGTAAAAGGATTTAGTATAAATGTTCTTGAAAAAAAATCCTTTCATTAAGTTACTACAAGAGTCACCTGCATCCAATTAATTCAGATTCATATATTTAGGTGTGGGAAATATTTGATGTTCTGTTTAAAGTGTAAAGTGCATTTTCATTATTCCTGCAAACACAAATGGTCATAAATTACAAAACATTTCATGCGTTTATCATAAAAATTAAAAAAAAAAGAAAGAAATAAAGTGGTTTCCATGTAAGTTGCATTAGTTTTCTTCTTTTAGTATTTGAGCTGCTGCAGAACCATCACCAGCTTAGCAATAGCATCATGATTTCATTGTGATTTAATGTTTCTGCTTCAGAAGCACAGGTGGATCATATTGTCAACGGGAATGGCCAAAATTACGTTTTAGAAATATTATTATTATATCACATATGTTCACATATCCAATATCGTGCATGTTTCCCTTTAATACAGTCAATCTGTTTCCTCCGTCACCAAATCAGGTTTATACGTACATTTTTTCTTTTTTTAAAAAATCTATCTGTATCACCCTTAACTGAGCTTTAGGGACATTTAGCAGCTTTAAAGTGAGGCTCAGTGAATTATCTGGTGGCTGTGGAGGACTTGGAGTGTGTTTGGGTGCAGCGCTGCCGGTAGAACTCACCAGGCGGTGCTGCGTGTGAGACTGACTGGAAACGGACTTCTATATCACGCCTCCAGCCTCCGCTCTGCCATTATTCCATTTCCCCTCTTTCTTGCCCTCCTCACACACACACACACACACACACACACACACACACACACACACACACACACACACACACACACACACACACACACACACACACACACACACACACACACACACACACACACACACAGAGTCATACTTTCTCCCTTATCGTTGCCTTCCACCCGGGTGGAAGAAAAAAAAAAAACCAGGGGGGCTTCATGAAGCCCTCGCTCCCTTCTATGTTTGTTTGCTCTCATCCCCATCGAGGCTTCTGGCAGCAGCTTTGTTTTCCTTCACTCTGCTTCACCATCTTCTTTCTCTCCCACTCCAGGTTGCTTTCTACTTCTTTATTGCTTCAGTTTTCTCCTGACAGTTCCTCAACCTCCCTCCTTCCTTACTCAACACTTTCCAGCCACTTCCTTCTTAGACCCTCTTTCCTTCCTTCATTTCTTCACCAGCTATTTTTTCCTCGTCGCAGCATCCCACTTTCTCATTTAATCCCCCGATGCTTCCTCTGTGTCTGCCTACCAATCCATCTCCTTTTTCCATTCTCTTATCCCTTCTGAAATCTGTCCCACCCTGCCCTCCTCTTTGATGAGGATGGAACTTCATGGACAGCCATTTATTTGCAGCATTGACAGTTTGGGAGGGACAAGAAAGGAAGGAGAAACGATGGCAGTCATATAGATGGAGCAGGAAACAAGCCCTCAGTCACCGTCTGACCGCCGAAACCATAGCAACATGGCAGATGACATGGGTGTCTGTGTTTTCTGTCGCCTCCCTTTCCTCACTGAGATGGAAACTAATCCTTCTAGGTTTGTTTATTTCCCCACAGACACAAGTTTGGGATTATGTTTTTTGCTGGGTATCAGCAGGCAGCATTCACGGCTGCTCGACAGAACGTGCAGCAGCACATTTCCTACGTGATTTTTTTTAATGCCAGTCTCGATTAGAGTCGTACTGTTTTAATTCTGTTTGATTACAGCTTGAATGTGTTCACAGCAGGGCTGCAAACTGAGCTCATGGTTTGGAGTCTGAGCCTGTCTGCCTGCAGTTTCCATGTTCTTCCTGTGCGTACATGGGTTTTCTCTAGATATTCCAGACAGTAGTTCGTTCATACCGAATGCCTGTCGGGGTGGATGTGAGTGTGTGATTGGTAACACGGTCTCTCTGTTACCATTCCATGGTGGTCTGTCCATGTTCTGACCTGGCCATTTCCAAGTCCTCTGATTTCCTGCCACAGTCCAATTAAATATGTGTTAAACTGCCTGTACCTGTGAATGTGTGATTTTCTGTCTCTCCATGTTGTTGGACTGGTGACCTGTCCAGGGTTAGGAAATAGAACTCGACATGGCTGAAGGTGTAATTCGATTGCTTGATCAGGAATGGTTGCATGATGAGAACAGGAAGTAAAGCGTCTTCAATCCAGTCTGGTAGAAAAACCAAAACAAAGACAAGGTGTAAAGTGACACAAAAAGACCTTCCCCATTTGTCTTGAATCCCGGTCCTCTGTGTTCTAAAGTTGTGAGGTTCAGATGTTTGTGTTTATATTGAGTAGTTGCATTGGGGTCAACCTAATTGAGACAAAACTGCCGGTGTGATGCAACTTTGTTCTTGTTTCCATGGACACCCTGTCCTAATTGTTCTGTACCAGAATCAAAACAAACATCAGCAGCTCGAAGTGTTTACTATGCAGGGAGAGAGAGAGAGAGAGAGAGAGAGAGAGAGAGAGAGAGAGAGAGAGAGAGAGAGAGAGAGAGAGAGAGAGAGAGAGAGAGAGTGTTCAGGGATCACTTTCTATAACAAAGACCTGAAAAGAATCCATCATAAGAAAACAGATAATACCTATGTATGTGTGTGTATGCAATAAAATAATCCCACGACTGTCTGTTGAGCCTCTCTCTATATCTCCATGTGTGTTGTTGAGTCTTCACATCTTCCTCAGATGCTTCATACAGGATCTTCTTGACTCAGTCTGTGGAAGTTTTTCAGCGACAGGCAATTTTGGACGATTCTTTCTTTCTTCTTCTCACTCAGTGGTCATGTAGTTTTTTGTATCATTAAGAAGATGCGGACGATGGACACTATTCGGACAAAAGCACTGTATTTGAAGTAGTTTTTTAAACCTATTTTGGGAAAGGCAAATCTCTTCTTTATTTTCGGGTTAGATTGCCGCACATTAAATTGATTTGTGACGGAACATAAAGACAAGAGACAAAGCATAAGACTCTTCAGGACCCCTCTGCAACACCTCTGCATAATCAAAGTCTGGCCTCTAAACTTAAGGTGGTATTGGTTTGTTGGCCTCCAATTAGAAAGTTTAGTGGTTCTGTCCATGTCTCCACCTGTCAGTGTCCCTGGACAAGGCACTGAACCCCAACTTGGTCCATATGGAAAACTTGAAAAAGTGTATCTTGTAGCTCTGTCATCAAGAAGTGACTGGTTTGAGCGTGACAATGGCCGAACAAGCAAATCATGTTGAGACTGACACAGTTGTGAAAAGACACTGGAGCAGTGAAGTCCAGGCTCTCCGTTAGGGCTTTTCCACCAAAAAGAACCAGATGCTAGTTCAGGGCCAGTTCTTAAATGAGAACTGGTTGTTTTTCCACCGTTAACAGAGCCAGTGAGAGCCACGTCATTGCGTCACTCCAAAACGTACGTCACTGATTTCACCAAAGTAGCGGTCAAACAGGAACGAGGAGACGGACTGTATTCATCGGTTTGGTCCGGGTCGCTCCATATTGTTGGGCCTGAACCCCCAGCAACGATGTGGGACCGGCTTAGCACCAGTTTAGCCCCTGATAGGCCGGGGCTTTGGCAGTGGAAAGACAAAGAACTGGTGCTAAAGCTGTCCCTGGCTCCAAACTTGCTCCTGGTGCTTTCCGGTGGCACACCACACTGGACCGCAGTGAACAAGACTGGCCGGGTACACCGTCTGTGTTCTGTTTCCAAGAATCTAAAGAGGTGAGCAGACCTGCTTTAGGAGAAGGAACCTTTGCTCTACCCAGCTGATCCATTTCATAGTTTCCACATCTAACCCTTTGAGTGGGAATTTATTCATCCTTCTTCATCATTTAGAAGACTATGATTACTATGATTAGTTGTGATAGTGTTTATGCATGAGTTCTCAAATAAACACCAGTCTGCAAAATATAATATTGTCTGTCTGTCGTTGTATAATTAGCCAACTATACAGGGTCTTTTAAGTGGTGGAGAGAGACCCAGTCCTGGGTAATGAAGCTACAGAGGACTGCACTGATCACACAGTGAGGCAGTATCTCTGTGCTGGTTAAGCCTTCACCTTTTCTCTTCCTGCAGCATTTTCTCAAAGGTGTTCCCACAGCCAACGATTGGTTTCCAAACCCACTTTCCCCTCATTCCTTCCTTGTACCAAAGGTAAATGGATTCACTTATTTTGCGGCAGCCACCATGCAAGGTGCTCAATCTATTCATTGTGAACAATTTACGTTTCGGTGTCTTGCTCAAAGACACTTAAAATATAAATTTGGGGTGATGAGGGAATGAACATGCCACCTTTAGATTGAAAAATTATCCACTCTACCAACTGAGTCATAGCCGCCCCCACCACATATCCTCCATCAGCGTCTCCATGAACCTCGTTAGTTTTTATCTAGTCTGGCATCTCCGTCCTCAGCATCCTTCCATATGCAGAGCTATCATCTTTCAACAATACATCTACAAACATCTCTCTCTATCTCTCTCTCCCTCTCTCTCTCTCTCTCTCTCTCTCTCTCTCTCTCTCTCTCTCTCTCTCTCTCTCTCTCTCTCTGTCTCTCTCAGTGTGAGCGGAGTGTTTGCAGAGGGACAGAGTGGAGTTGGTGGAGAAAAGTGAGTGTGTTTAAAGGAGTTTGTGGGCTTTGTTGGCTATTTCAGCTGTTTATGGTGTGTTAGTGTGTGTGAGGTGAGTGAGGGTGTGTTTTCCCTGGTTTGGTGAGGCTGTGGTGCTGTTAGCAGCAGTTAGCTGCTTAGCATCATGGCTTCCACCAAACTGACCGGGAGGAACGGGTTCCAGCTGAACCCCGGGTTCTCCTGGTCAGTGGAGGACTGTGTGAAGGCGGTGGCAAAGGTGGTCGGCGCAGCTAACATTATCTCTGCTGCAAGAATGAACGGAGGAGTGGTGATGTTGATCAACGAGGTGGAGAAGGCTGACGTGGTGGTTTCAGAAGGTGTTGTAATGAGAGACACACTGGTGGAGGAGATGCCACTGAGTACACTTGCAAAAAAGGTCATGTTGGGCAATGTTCCACCGTTGGTTGATGGTGCCACATTGATTGACCTGTTGTCTAGATATGGGAAGGTTGTTTCTCCTGTGAGGAAACTGTCTTCAGGAGCCGGAGGACAGGCATATTGTCTGTCACAGGAGACAACTGTTAATGATTATGAAAAACAGCAACCAAGAGCTAAATCTGAGCCTCAAAGTTAATGTGGAAGGTTTTGAGTATGTTCTGTTTGCCACCACGGAGAACATGAAGTGCTTCAGATGTGGACAAGAGGGGCATCAGAGGAGGTCCTGACCTGAGGAGGGGGGGCCAGTGGGGCAGGAGGAGGTGTAGTAAAGAGTGGGGCAGGAGCAGATGGGGTTACAGGAGGAAAAGTGCCAGAGGGGAGGAGTGATGGAGAGAAGAGTAAGAAGAGAGCAGAGGGTCCTTTAAATGGTGAAACAGAAAGGGTGGAGGTGGAAAAGAGCAGTGGGGCTGAGAACGCAGAAGAGGTGGTTGAGGTGGTGCAGGTGAAGAGGAGGTGGTTGGAGGTTCTGAAGGTAGAGGAGAGGTGGTTGGAAGTGGTGGAGAGGAGACTGTTGGAGGTGGTGTAGGTAGGGAGGAGGTGGTGTAGGTGGAGAACAGGTTAGTGGGGATGGGGAGCAGGAGGAAATAGACACGGAAAGTTTCATATCTGAAGGTGAAACAGAAGTGAGGGATGAAGAATGTGTTTTTAATGTCCCCAAAGCAAAGAGAAAAAACAAAAAAGCGAAAGGAGCATAAGCAAAGAAAATAATGGCACTGGAAAAAACTAATTTAGGAAAAGATTACTGTGATGAAGTGTCTACTTCAGACTGTGAACGGGAACCTTCAGATTCAACCGTCCTGGTGCTCAGAGGGAGAACGGCTCCATGGAGCAGACACTAAGGGTTCTACGTTCAACGAAGGGAAAAGGAGAGAAATAAGGAAGATTCCTTTCCAAATCTTTCTTCATTTGTTGCGTCGGCCAAGTGGCTGATGGAACTAGAGGTCCTGAAGGGTGGAGAAGACGGAGGTCTACTGCTGCAGAAAGTCAGGACACAATCGAACGATGTTTAAAGGACGGAGAGACAGAGAAAAAGGTGCTCCACACATTTTTTCTTATTTTTTTTGTTGTCCAATTATTTTTGATAATGAGTAGTTTTAAAATCTCATCTTTAAATCTTAATGGGGCAAGAGATGTTAAAAAGAGAGAGAGAGAGAGAGAGAGAGAGAGAGAGAGAGAGAGAGAGAGAGAGAGAGAGAGAGAGAGAGAGAGAGAGAGAGAGAGAGAGAGAGAGAGAGAGAGAGAGAGAGAGAGAGAGAGGGATGGAGACATTGTCTTCAGTCACAGTGCAGGAGTAGCAGTTCTCTTTTCAAAAACGCTGCCATTGTCCTACGAGGTGGAAGAAGCAGTAGAAGGGAGATTACTCAAAGCTTCTGGTAAACATGAAGAATCCACTATTGCTTTCATCAATGTGTCTGCCCCGGTTAACCCAGGGGAAATGTGTGTTGTTTTAGAGGTTTTATCACCAAGCACTGTCAGCCTGTGCTTCAACAGACTAATTGATTATTGGAGGTGATTTTAATTGTACTGTGGGTGAGTTGGACAGGAACCATCTAGAACCAAACGGCCCATCAAGGAGGAAGTTAACATGTATAATTGAGAGCCGTGAGTTGACTGATGTGTGGCGCTCCAGGCATGGTGACAGCAGGCAGGACTCATGGGCTCACATGAAGGACAGTCACATCTCTTTGGCCAGGTGAGACCGATTTTATTGTTTTAAACATCATGTGCAAACTTTTAAATCTTGTGTCCTTTATCCAGTAGGGTTAGTGTGACTGACCCTCGGCTCACTTGTTGGGAGTCGTGAGCACTGGTTTCATATTAGATGTTATTTGGACAATTAATTCTGTGTGTTTGAGACAACTCCTCCCTGCAGTTACCTGTAGCCTCCACTGGGCATCAGGATTCCTTGTCTGAGCGCCTAAACAGCATGGGGTTTAGGACCCAGCGGCACTCTTACCTGTGCAGGCAGAATAAAGGGGGTGTCGAGCGGCATTTTTTCCTGGTATGGAAAGTAATGGGAGGAGCTGCCAGCGCGAGCCTTCAGATCGCGCTGCCAGAGCGAGCTGTCAAACAAGAGTAGTGCGCTCAGAGGCAACGTGATTCGTGAAAGTGGTGCATCTACAAGTCGTGGTGCTTTCAATTAGTGGTGCATCTGGAAGTCCAAGACAAGTCCCCTACACTATGAAAGATTCCTTTCTTTTTTCTAACGCCCTTGGTGCGCGGAATGAGGTACGTAATGCAGTGTCTTATTTGACCTCTTACTGCAAGTGAAGCGGGTTGTGTCGTCTCATCTTTAAATACAGTTGTTGCATTTATTTAGTCTGTTTATTTATTTAATATTAAGGTTTAATGAATGGTACAATATTAAAGATTGACAGTTATTTGTGTCTGGTTTTAGGCAATTGAAATGGTTAAATAAAGTATGTTTATGAATTGTTTGCACTGTATGAGAATATTTAATTAAATAACTTGTATTTTGTACTGTCTTATAGTTTTCACGGTGCTCAGCTATGCTCAACTGCGAAATAAAAGGGGCAATGAGAAGCATCAGTCGAGACTCCAGCGTCTTGTTTTGTCAAACCCAAGGGCCGTTACAGTGAAAACTCAGCGCCATATTGGGATCGTCTACCCAGCTCGCCTCGACATCTACCCCCAAGACCCAACCCAGTCTACATTCAACTGAAGGAAAAGGAAGATAAGGAACTACTAATCCACACACACACACACTTTCAGATGCAATGAAAGACTTTTAAAAGAGTATATGAAGGATATTTGATTTGAACATTGATGGTTATTGCCATAAGGTTTGTGTGTGTGTTTTTCCTTTCTTCTTTTTTTTGGGAGGGAGGCATTTGTGAAACTCCAGATTTGGCAATGAGTGCGCCTTATGTATTTTATATTTATAACATAATTCTTGGCATTTATAATTAGAAATTGTTTCAGCTTCACTGTGCACTGTCATGACCACTGCTGTTTTTGCTGCATTTTGTTCTTTGCACTAAGCCCTCCTGAATGTCCAAGTTTTTTGTTGCTTTTGTTTTTTTTGCTGTGCCGTATTTAGAGCCTCAGTAAGCAAATGAAGTACAGTTTAGGTGCATATTCAAACTAAGCGCATTAAAGTTAAAAATCACACCATGTCACTCAATGCCGAAACCAGTGAATCTTTAGACATACAACAAGAGATAAAAAGTCCTCGTCACAGAACGTTAACTCACAAGGCTAAGGAGATACGCGAGCAGACTGTCAAAGATAGAAAACAGGCTTTTAATAAAGACTACAATTCTTGGAAACATGAAGCAAAGGGGTGTAGAACAGCACTGAAGTCAGCCTGCTCACCAGACGATCTCGTTAAAATCGAAAAGGAAATTAGCAGGAAATACGATTTGATACGAGACCATTATGAATCCCTCTTACGCAACCAGTCCACCACTCCAGAGATTGTTGCCAGAATGGACACTTGTGCCATGCTGACTGAAGAGACGGTTAAATTGGTTAATAAACGACGAGAAGCGATTGAAAAATATAACGAGAGATTTGAAAAGGAAAGAGTGAGAATCATTTTAAACAAAGAACAATATGGGTCAGTTTTTGGGCTCACAGACACAGAGACGGTAGTCTCAGAAGCACGACAAGAATCGGACTCCTCCAGCCTACTTTCCAGTAGCTCTAGTAAAAAACTGGATGCAGAAGCGGAACTCGCAGCCACTCGTGAAAGAGCAAAGGCGATGAAGGACATTCAGGTTCAACAATCACAGCTCCTTAAACTGGAAAACGAATTTAAACTTGAAGAGGCAAGGTTGGTGGCAGACTTAGAGCAGAAAAGGCTGGAGAGACGATCAAAATTAGAGGAGGAGCGAACAAAGCTAGAACAGCTGAAGGCAGAAAAGGAAATCCAGGTAGCAGCTGCTCGAGTGAGAGTTTATGAAAACCCCGAGAGTGATTTCAGAGAAGTAGAGGTTATACACCCAGGAACTGAATACGTAACTCCATTTAACCCAAATGCCCATGCATTCCAACCTCAACCAGCACCTTTGGGAGCGATGGCGGCCTTTGATGCTACAAACTTAGCCCAAGCCTTGGCAAGTTCATTAAGTGTGAGCCGTTTACCAGTCCCTGAACCGACAATCTTTGATGGAAACCCTATGAAGTTTGTTGACTGGAAAACATCGTTCATGACCCTTATTGACCAGAAACCCCTCCCTGCGAGTGAAAAAATGTTTTATTTGAAAACTTACCTCACTGGAGATGCATACAAGGCTGTAGAAGGATTCTTTTATAGGAACTCGGAGGACGCCTACACTGGGGCCTGGAAGATCTTACAGGAGAGATTCGGGGATCCTTTTGTCATGCAGAAAGCCTTTCGAGACAGGCTCACCAAATGGCCTAAAATCAGCGCAACTGACCCCATCGCACTGCGAGAGTTCGCAGACTTCCTACGAGGGTGTGTAGAGGCTATTACGCACATCAAGGGCCTGGCGATCTTAAATGATTGCGAAGAAAATCACAAGTTGTTAAAAAAGTTACCAGAGTGGGTTGTGCGGAAATGGAGCAGAATTGTCACAGATGAGTTGGATGGGTCGGGTAATTATCCAGATCTTGAACGGTTCTCATTGTTCTTAAATAGAGAAGCTCGGATAGCCTGCAACCCGATAACCTCTCCACTCCTCATAAGTATGAACACAGAAGAGGAAAGGCCACTTCGGAGGGTAAGAACTCTAAATACATATACCCAACCTAAGAATTCCAACCGAGAGATGCAAGCTACCTTAATAGATCAAGTCAGACCACAATGTTTGGCTTGTAAGGAGGAGACACATGGCATTGCCAGATGCGCCACCTTTATTTCAAAGACCTTGGAAGAAAAGAGAGCTTTCATCCGGGATGAGCGCCTTTGTTTTGGGTGTTTGAGGAAGGGACATGTGATCAAGAACTGTAAACGGCGACATACCTGTGCCTCATGCAATCGTCGACACCCAACGTGCCTGCACGATGAAGGGAGACCAAGGCCAGTTGAAGCAACTGAGGCCGACTCAGGCCCCGCAATTATCCACAGAGGCGACGGAGTTCACAGCGCCGTATCCCACGCATCCATTCAGCATGCCCCAGCTACCTCCAGTATAGTGCCAGTTCTGGTGTCTTCAGTACAAGAGCCACAGAAGGAAGTCCTCACATACGCACTACTTGACACGCAAAGCGATTCAACGTTTATCCTTGAAGACCTGCTCAAACACTTGAATGTTGATCCTCAGCCAATAATGCTGAAGCTCAGCACTATGACAACAACAAACACGATTACAGCAAGCAACAGCATTCAAGGCCTACAAATCCGGGGACTCCATTCTGTAAAACGGCTCAAAGTAAGACAAGCCTACACGCGGAGTTTTATTCCAGTGGACAAATCCTACATCCCATCAAGAAAGACAGCGTCACAGTGGCCTCACCTCAAGCATCTGACGGAAAAAATGGCCCCGCTTCAGGACTGTGAAGTCGGATTGCTAATTGGTTACGACTGCCCATCAGCGCTGGCTCCACTGGAAGTCGTAACAGGGGGAGAGGATGAACCATTTGCACAACGCACTGAACTTGGGTGGAGTATCATCGGCTCATCTAATCCTTTTTTGGACAGGCAGGAAAGTCAGAGCTTTGTACATCGCGTCACAGTAAAAGAAATTCCAACTCCAGCAGTGACAGACATTCTAAAAATCTTAGAGTTGGATTTCAATGAAAGGACTTATGAAGATAAACATGTCTCCCAAGATGATGTCCACTTCATACAGTTTCTCAGTAGCAACATCAGACAAAGGGAAGATGGACACCTTGAGATGCCCCTCCCTTTTAAGAACAACAATCCACCGAAACTCCCAAATAATAAGAGACTAGCCGTTCTTCGTCTGCAGTGTCTGAAAAGAAAGTTAAAGACAAATGGACTGTATTACAATCACTACAAGACGTGTATGGAAGAGATGATCAGCAAGGGCGACGCAGAGTTGGCATCTACACCAACGGTTGGAGAGTCTGTTTGGTATCTCCCTCACCACGGGGTCTATCACCCAAGCAAACCAGAGAAACTGAGAGTTGTTTTTGACTGCTCTGCACGGTTTCACGGCCTCTCTTTGAACGACAAGTTGCTAACCGGACCAGACCTAATCAACTCACTGGTGGGAGTCCTCTGTCGTTTTAGAAAGGAGACCGTGGCCATAATTTGCGATATAGAAAAAATGTTCCATCAGTTTCCTGTTGCCCAAACATGCCGCAATTACCTGAGATTTCTATGGTGGGAACATGGAGAATTGGAAAATGAACCACAAGAATACTGGATGGCTGTCCACCTCTTTGGGGCGGCCTCATCTCCTGGATGTGCTAGTTTCGGTTTAAAACACCTGGCACGAGAACATGCTGTCGAATACCCAGCAGCGTCTGCCTTCATTCAGAAAAACTTTTATGTCGATGATGGGCTGACTAGCGTGCGATCTGTTGAAGAGGCTAAAACACTGATAACTGAAGCAAAGGATTTGTGTAAAAGAGGAGGGTTGCGCCTTCACAAGTTCAACTCGAGCCACAAGGAAGTCCTTAATTGTGTGCCCCCCTCAGAACGAGCCACAACTCTCGAGCCTCTTAATCTAATGATGGAAGCGATTCCTGCAGAACATGCTCTTGGTATTCAATGGCTGATCAACCAAGACTGCTTTACCTTCAATATTAACCCCAAGGATCGGCCCCTCACCCGCCGCGGTGTTCTGTCAGTCGTTTCCTCCTTGTACGACCCCCTTGGGTTTGTTGCCCCCTTTATCCTGATCGGGAAATCCATACTCCAGGAGCTGTGTCGCAGGGGCTTAGGATGGGATGACCCAATGCCAAAGGATTTGAGAGCAGAGTGGGAAGAGTGGAGGATGGGTCTTGAGAAGTTGAAGGACATAAGAATCCCAAGATGCTATCACCCGCAAAATTTCAGCAACTTGGTTCAAACTGAACTACACCACTTCTCTGATGCCAGTACCAAGGGGTATGGTGTATGCTCATATCTTAGGTATAAGGATGACAATGACAATGTTCACTGCAGTCTCGTGGCAGCAAAGGCCAGAGTGGCACCAACAAAGCTGACAAGCATCCCAAGGTTAGAGCTCACAGCTGCAGTGGTCGCGACTAAACTTAGCGTCATGCTGAGACATGAGTTGAACATGGAAATCGACAGAGAGCTTTTTTGGACAGATTCTCAAGTAGTGTTAGGATACATCAACAATGAAGCACGGAGATTCCATGTGTTCGTTGCAAACCGGGTTCAGCTGATCAGAGACAACACCAACATCAGTCAATGGCATTATATCGATACAACCGAAAACCCAGCTGATCATGCTTCCAGGGGCCTTTATGCAACACAAATCCCTAGTTCCAACTGGTTCTCTGGCCCAAAATTTCTCTGGGAACAAGAAATCCATCTAAAACCCCATCCCACATCAGAGCTGCTCACTGGCGATCCTGAAGTCAAGACAGTCCTTGTGTCAGTGACCCAAGCCAGCAACAACTTTGACACTCTCAAGCGCCTGAGTGAAATTTCTTCATGGACCAAGCTCCTTAAGGTGGTTGCGAGGATCAAGAGACTTAGACCAAACCAGAGACCGCACTGTGAAGTGGTGAGCGCCTTAGAAAGGGAGAGAGCTGCTCAAGTAGTGATTAAGCTTGTTCAGCAACAATTTTTTGCACAAGAGTTGAAGATGCTTAAGGAGGGTAAGTGTCTTCATGGTTCCAGCCATCTCTTTTGCCTTGATCCCATCTTGCGTGAAGGAGTTATTTGTGTGGGAGGGAGACTAAAACAATCATCCCTCGGTGAGGAATTAAAACACCCAGTTATCCTTCCCAGGGACAGCAACATTACCATGCTGATTCTGACCCACTGTCACAAAGGGGCCTATCATCAAGGCCGGGGTCAAACCCAAATGAAGGTCAGAGCAGGCGGGTTTTGGGCCATTGGTGGGAGTAAGCTAGTGGCTAAGTTAATCCGAAATTGTGTGCAGTGCCGGAAACTCCGAAGACCCACGGAAGAACAAAAGATGGCAGAACTCCCCGCTGAGCGCACCGAAGTTTCGGCTCCTTTCACATGCAGTGGAATGGACTGCTTTGGACCCTTTCTAATTAAGAAAGCTCGCAAAGAATATAAAAGATATGGCCTCATCTTCACCTGCTTGTCCTCTCGCGCCATCCACGTTGAAATGCTTGAAGATCTGTCTACTGATGCATTCATAAATGCCGTGAGGTGCTTCATCAGTATCAGGGGGGCAGTTCGGCAACTTCATTGTGATCAAGGTACGAACTTCGTGGGAGCAAGAAATGAGTTGAAAGCGGCACTCAAACAATGCGACACCAAGTCCTTGGAGGCCTTCTTAAGTGAACAACACTGTGATTTTGTTTTCAACCCCCCCTCTGCAAGCCACGCAGGTGGCGTCTGGGAACGCCAAATTCGCACCGTCAAGAATGTTCTGAATGCCGCCCTCAGTCAGTGCCCAGGCAGACTCGACGACTCCTCTCTTAGAACATTGTTCTACGAGGCAATGTCTATTGTAAACAGTCGTCCGTTAACTGTTGATGGACTTAATGATCCCATGGCGCTGGAGCCGCTGACACCCAACCATCTCATTATGATGAAAACCAGAGTTGCGCTGCCACCTCCTGGAAAATTTGTGAAAGAAGACCTGTATGCAACAAAGAGGTGGCGTAGAGTCCAGTATCTGGTGGAACAATTCTGGAGTCGGTGGAAGAAGGAGTACTTGATGAATATCTGTACTCGACAAAAATGGCATGTACCACGACGTAATTTGCGGGTCAACGACATTGTCATTGTGAGTGACGATCACCTCCCAAGGAATCGAT
Source organism: Lipophrys pholis (assembly GCF_963383615.2). NCBI lineage: Eukaryota > Metazoa > Chordata > Actinopteri > Blenniiformes > Blenniidae > Lipophrys > Lipophrys pholis. Next base: position 24,112,789 of record NC_137647.1, on the reverse strand, counting down.
GGCAGCTAGCTCGAGTAGTTGAAGCCTTCCCAGACAGCGATGGGTTAGTCCGTCGAGTCAAGATTAAAACTGGGGTACAGAAAACGACAAAGGGTCAGGAGTATCCATCTAAATGTTCTGTAATGGAGCGACCCATCCAGAGATTAGTGCTCCTCCTTGAGAGTACTTGACGGGTCATGTAACCGGTCTTAAGCGTTCAGGAGCAATGGGCAGAAATCCCACAGGAGTTAGAGTGGAGGTTTGTGATGGGATTTGGTGGGAGTGTGACTGACCCTCGGCTCACTTGTTGGGAGTCGTGAGCACTGGTTTCATATTAGATGTTATTTGGACAATTAATTCTGTGTGTTTGAGACAACTCCTCCCTGCAGTTACCTGTAGCCTCCACTGGGCATCAGGATTCCTTGTCTGAGCGCCTAAACAGCATGGGGTTTAGGACCCAGCGGCACTCTTACCTGTGCAGGCAGAATAAAGGGGGTGTCGAGCGGCATTTTTTCCTGGTATGGAAAGTAATGGGAGGAGCTGCCAGCGCGAGCCTTCAGATCGCGCTGCCAGAGCGAGCTGTCAGAGCGAGCTGTCAAACAAGAGTAGTGCGCTCAGAGGCAACGTGATTCGTGAAAGTGGTGCATCTACAAGTCGTGGTGCTTTCAATTAGTGGTGCATCTGGAAGTCCAAGACAAGTCCCCTACACTATGAAAGATTCCTTTCTTTTTTCTAACGCCCTTGGTGCGCGGAATGAGGTACGTAATGCAGTGTCTTATTTGACCTCTTACTGCAAGTGAAGCGGGTTGTGTCGTCTCATCTTTAAATACAGTTGTTGCATTTATTTAGTCTGTTTATTTATTTAATATTAAGGTTTAATGAATGGTACAATATTAAAGATTGACAGTTATTTGTGTCTGGTTTTAGGCAATTGAAATGGTTAAATAAAGTATGTTTATGAATTGTTTGCACTGTATGAGAATATTTAATTAAATAACTTGTATTTTGTACTGTCTTATAGTTTTCACGGTGCTCAGCTATGCTCAACTGCGAAATAAAAGGGGCAATGAGAAGCATCAGTCGAGACTCCAGCGTCTTGTTTTGTCAAACCCAAGGGCCGTTACAGTTAGGGTATTAGTATTCAGATGTTTTCACTGTTTGCTTTCAGGAAATCTTTTTATTACGGGTGTGAAACTGAAGAGTGCGTTTTGGCATTTTAATATGGCCATAATAAATGAGGGTAATTTTAGAAAATGTTTTGACTTCTTTTGGCAGCAGTGGAGGTCTAGAAAACCTCAGTTCTGCTCGCAGCAATGCTGGGACATCGGTAAAGTACAAATCCAGCAGTTCTCTATCCAGTATAATTTCAATGTCACCAGAGAGATCAGACAATCAATTAGAATTCTATAGACCGATATAGTGGAGCTAGAAGATTTATGTTGCTCCACAGGAGATCGAGGCCATTTTCAGGCCTTCAAAGCTAAAAAGAAAGCTTTAGCAGATCTGCTGGGGACTAGAGGACAGGGGGCGCTGTTCCATCACGGTTCCAAAGTATGGCTGAAATGGACGCTCCATCAAAGGTTCTTCTCTTCCCTGGACAAGAAGAATGGTCAACAGTGACTGATCCACTGCCTGAGATCAGCTGATGGGAGGGACCTGACGGATCCACTGCCTGAGATCAGCTGATGGGAGGGACCTGGCTGATCCACTGCCTGAGATCAGCTGATGGGAGGGACCTGACGGATCCACTGCCTGAGATCAGCTGATGGGAGGGACCTGGCTGATCCAGCTGACATCAGGAGGAGAGCTGTGGACTCTGGTGGCATGAGGTCCCGCTCTTAAAAGACCAGAGCATTTTGCCAGAGGGGAGGGGCTGAAAAAGCTTGTGCCTGGGGTGAGAAGGGTCGGCTGCAATCCGGGTTTCTCATCTGTGGGTCCTGGAGACGTACAGCTCCTGGAGAGGTGGGAGGTTGCAGTGGATCACCTGCTCTGCAGAGTGGAGGACCAGCTGCCTTTCTGGCTTGTCCCTTGACGTGGCTGCGGCGAACCAGACAGTGATGGATAAGGTAAGGATGGACTCATTGATGGCAGTGAAGTTCACCATTCTTCTTTGCTGCCGTAAAATGTGCTTCCTCTGGTGAGTCTTCTTGGTGAGGAAGCTGATGTTCTGCTCCCACTTGAGCAGTGATGGTAGTGCCCAGAAAGCTGAAGGATTCAACAGAGGTCACCGCTGTGTCCCAGAGGATGACGGGGCTGGCGGGGGGGCTGAAGTCCATGTGGAAGGGAGAGGATTGGAATCAGCTGCAGGGGTCGTTGTTGGACAGAGACAGGGGTGGCAGGTGGAGAAGACACAGCACAAGCCGAGGCCACGTTTACACGTACCCGGGTTTTTACAAAAACTGGTTCTGAGCTACTGTGAGCAGCCAAACCTGTAGGGCGCCGTGCAACGAGAAGCATGAAGCCACGATAGCCAATTAGAGTCCTGGAAAAAAGATGACATCACGAATTGTGAAGTAAATCTTTGCCTACATGCCTTCAGATGTAAATGGAGACAAATAGATTTTCAAAGTCTCCACTGTGGTTGAGGTTTTCAGGAATCATCGTTTGTGGTGAAGCGTAGCTGCGTTTATGTGTAAATGTAAACACAGAGAAATATCACCGTTTTTTATATACTCAGGTATGAGTAAATGTGGCCTGAGAGAGGAGCGGTGTGTGTGTGTGTGTGTGTGTGTGTGTGTGTGTGTGTGTGTGTGTGTGTGTGTGTGTGTGGTTTTGGTGACTGAAAGGTTTGTGTACATGTCTCCACTGTGTGTGGACTGGAGGGTGGCAGGCGCCTCTGCTACAGTCCACAAACAGGATCCTGGTGTAGGAAAATAAACAATTATTCCAGATGCTTCATTTTACTTGCAGGTACAGACAGAAAGTCTGATCTTCCTCCCTCGCAAAGGCATTGGATCAATGATTAAACATCATACTGTACTCAGTAGAAGTTAAGTGGTTTGTGCTCTCGTCTCAACGCAAGAAGGTTTTCGGTTCAAATACGGCCCGGGGTCTTACTGTGTGGAGTTTGCATGTTGTCCCTGTGTGTGTGTAATATTACAATAAAGGAGATATACACATAACATTTCCCATTTCTTTCATTACTTCTAAAGCTTTAATGTATTTATTTTATTCAGTATTTCTTTAATTCCTTTGTAAAGCACTGTGAATTGCCTTGGGTTTGAATGGTGCTCTATAAATGAATTTGCCTTGCCTTGCCTTGCCCAGAATTTGGCACCGATCAGCTACGTTATAGAATTTCAGTTTCAGTCAGATGCTGTTAATGGACTTCGCATATTCTCCCTTTGCATTCTTAGGTTTTTCTCCAGGCCTCCCATGTATTTGGGAGTTTCTAAATTCACCCTGAGGTGTGAATGTGATTGTGTGTACCTGGGTGCCTCTTTGTTTGTGGATGATAACCTGGATTTTCAGACAGTCGACTGGGATTTGTCCAGCATGTCTTTACTTTGGGTTGGATGAAGCGGACTGGAATTATGGTTCCGCTCATGTCTAGATTAGAGGAAGTGTTTCTGGTTGATCATTCCCTGATCACACATCACAATGCACCTGTTCAGTCATGATCAGATTTTCTACTTTAGCAGTTGACCTGGTGAAGGACCTGTAGTGATTATTTTAAACACTTTCTTTTAAAGTCAAGGTGTCGCTGTAGTGCTTAATCGGAGGACACACCGTCAGAGCTTGTTTGAAGGGTCATCCTCTGGATTAAAGACCGTGTCTGGAACCGTTGCACCAACCTTCTGTTACTCATGTCGATGACCCTGATGGCATCTGGTCTGACTTAATATGTATGTGGGTCCATAACAGAGCAGCGTAAACACGACACGTTGTGAGGTTAAATCAGATGGCTGCTGTAACAGCTCACAGCCAACAAAAAACAATCCTTCAGAGAGCTGCAGATAAAGTGAATAAAGAATGGGGATGGAAACTGGAGAGGAAATAGCCTCGAGCCCCGACACACACTCAAGTCTAAGCACACTACACACAGTCACACAAGTATGCAGCCATGCTGACAACACACATCAACCAATGTTCGCTGATAAAAACTCATAAATCCATCGACGGGCTCAAAGATTGCACCACTGACCCACACTGGGACTCTATCTCAGGTAAATTAATATCCATTCATAAGACTGCACAGATGCACACATACACGCACGCACATGAAAGATTGATTGTAGCTGAGGAAGAGGAGGATGAGGCAATAAAGAGGCTTTATGGGGCATGGAGGAGAGACTTATCACAGTGGTGATGGTGTGAAAACACATATAAAGACATCCACACACATACACACGGTCATGCTAGAGGTCAGTCTCCTGCAGCCCTGGAGGCCAGTGTTCCTGTCTCTCCCTCACACTCTTTTATGTCTGTCCTTGGAGGTCACAGCTCTCTGCAGGAGGTTCGCCATCAGTGTGAGAGTGCTGTCACTCATATAGATAAGGCTGCATGTAACCTGACACATTGGGCGCAGCTGTGGACGGCAGCTAAACATTCACTGATCGGTGGTCAGTCACGAGAAGATCCCGTCTTCACATTAGCTCTGAGAAGAGGAGCAGTGACTACAAGTAGGAGAATCAAATGACTGCAGCCGTCAATAGTCAAACCAAGCAGGACACTGCCACTGAATAATAACGTGTTTGGTTGTTACCTAATGTCCATCCTACCTATTGCAAAGCATGGTGGAGGTGTCATCATGCTCTGGGGCTGCTTTGCTCTAATTGGTATGGAAGGAAAAATCATAGAAAAAGTTGAAAACTTTAAATTTACCAGAAAAGAATTTAGATGCTCTTGAATCTTCGATTAATAATCAGTTTCACAAAGCCAGTTTGAGATACTCAGTTTGTTAACCCTGAATTGTTGGTTTTCCAGGTTTTCTGCATTTAAAATGGAGTCGAATAGAATGGAACACACAGACTGCATAAGAGAAATGTGGAGTCCTCGTGATAGAAGGTGGTCCAGTAACTGGCCATCAACACGGTGTCGAAGATGGAATCAGTTTTTTATTTGGCGACACAGCACCTGTTCAGGCAGGTGAAGGCAAAGGAACAGTTCTGACTATTTCACACTACATATAAAAACACAAACCAGATTTCTATGTGGGAGCTTCTAACTAACATGAGAGGAATTGTCTTTTTTATTTTTATTGGCTGCCAAAACTTTATTGGATCGTGCTAATATCTTTTGATGTGAAAAAACCAAAACAAAAACAAGTAAGTTTGGCATCCAGCAAAGACCTTACCACTTTGTATGAGACAAAGTTTGTGTAGTAGTTGAAATGTAAACTCGGTTATGTGATATGAATTACATTGTAAGATCTTCGCCAATACACTCTTCATATTCACTTGAGGAGCTCAGCTGGTTCAACAAAGATTGATGGTCTGATGTCTGTTTGCCTGAGAAACACAGAAAACACCTTCCTCCCATGGCAGCCATCCCTGTTGATGTGTTAGTGTGAATAGACAAGTCAGAATAACAGTTCAAAGCCCTTTGAGATGACTGTGTCACGTTTCGCAGGTGTATAATGCTGGGTTTGTTTTTGTGTGTGTGTGTGTGTGTGTGTGTGTGTGTGTGTGTGGGCTTGTGTGGAGCGGACGGAGGAGGAGGCTCACCTGAAACCGATGAGTGAGGCCATGTTTAGGAACCGGGTTTCCAGGCTCTCTTCGCCATATCGTCACGTTTACCCCCGCGGTACTTTGACCCGGCCCCTTGAGCCTTTTGTATGACCGTTTGTTTTTCGTGTACAAAGGTACTTGGAGTTATCTGTTGTTCTACTCTCCTGTGCAGTCCCGGTGTGCTCCGCTCTGTCCTGCTCGGGAGATCGCTGCCCGGTGATGTCGACCTCCGCCTCCACGCCACTCTCCGAGGATTGCTCTTCTGGAAGGATCACCTAAATAAACTCTTTTTTCCAACTTAACTTCCTCGTCCTGTCAGCGCCTGAATCCTCCACACACCTCACATGACAAAACGATCTGGCCACGATGGATTCAGCCGACCCGGAGGCCCTCCAGCGCGCCATATCCTCCCACGGTAATCTCTTGTCCCAACACCAAGATGTCACTCCTCACCAGCCGCCTGGACGGGCTCGCCGCCAGTCAGCAACGTCCCGGTGACACGGCCGCGGCTGCAGCTCCTCCTCCCGTGACAATACCGCCGACCGCCACCAGGGAGCCGCATATGCCCACCCCGGAACGTTATTCTGGGGAGCTGGGAGGTTGTGGTCGTTTCCTCCTTCAGTGTGAGCTGGTGTTCAAGCAGCAGTCGGCCACTTACTCCACCGATGACTCTCGGGTTGCTTATGTAATTGGATTACTGTCTGGTGAAGCGGCCAATTGGGTGACGGCATTGTGGGAACGGGAATCACCCATATGTAGATCATGCACTCGGTTGATGGAGGAGATGAGGCAGGTCTTCGATCATCCTCTCCAAGGCAAGGAGGCGGCTCAACGTTTGATGTCTGTCTCCCAGCAATTGCGGTCGGTTGCTGAATATGCTGTAGATTTTCAGATCTACACAGTGGAGAGCGGCTGGAATGATCTATCGCTCCAAGGAGTGTTCCTACAGGGGCTCTCCAACGAGGTCCATGATGAAGTGGCAGCCCGGGACGACACGACCAATTTGGAGGAGCTCATCTCCTTGGCGGTCCGGATAGATAATCGACTCCGGTACCGTCGCAAGAACCAGAGGAGCCGTCAGCTCCCTCATCGTCCTGGAACCCTTATGGCCACCCCTGGTAACTCCATTCTCTCCCATCCAGCTCTTCCAGCCCCGGAGGGTCCCGAGGAACCCATGCAGCTCGGGAAAGCCCGCCTGTCTCCCGCAGAGAGGAAGCGCAGGTTCGATGCCCGTCTCTGCCTGTACTGTGGGGAGGTGGGACACCAACAAGCCACCTGTCCCCATCAGCCAAAAGCCTTGGCTCATCAGGATTGGAGGTGGTCCTGATGAGCCATAGCCCCAGCCCTCAGCCTTCGGCTCCCTCACGCCTCCAACTCCAAGCCTCCCTTGTTGGTGACAAGAGCAGTTTCTCCCTGCAGGCCTTGGTAGATTCTGGGGCGGATGACAACTTTTTGGACCAGGAGTTTGCTGTTAAGGCTGGTCTCACCTTGGAGCCTCTTCCGAACCCCTGGACCGTGAGTGCCTTGGACGGCAGGATGTTGGCTAACCTCACCCATCGCACCGCTCCTCTCCGTCTTCTGGTCTCTGGGAACCACAGTGAGGAGATTAGGTTCCTGGTTCTGTCATCACCCCACGTCCCGCTGATCCTGGGTCTCCCCTGGCTAAAGAGACATAACCCCCACATTAACTGGAACCTGAGTACGATTTCCAGTTGGGGTACTTGTTGTCATACTCACTGCCTCCAATCAGCTCCGGGGCACTCCCTGACACCCCCCTCCACAGACCAGGAGGAGATTGACCTGGGTTCCGTCCCTCCTGAATATCACCATCTGAGAGAGGTGTTCAGTAAGCAGCGGGCTACCTCCCTTCCCCCTCACCGACCATATGACTGTGCCATTGAGCTTCTTCCAGGGGCGCCTCTTCCCTCTAGCCGTTTGTATAATGTGTCCCGTCCAGAGAGAGAGGCCATGGAGAAGTACATTCACGAGTCCCTCACCGCGGGCCTGATCCGTCCCTCATCTTCACCCTTGGGAGCCGGGTTCTTTTTGTGGCTAAAAAGGACGGTACCTTACGGCCATGCATTGACTTCCAAGGTCTCAACAATATTACGGTGAAGAATAAGTACCCCCTGCCTCTGATGGACTCCGCCTTTCAGCCGCTCCATGGCGCTACAGTGTTTTCCAAACTGGACCTCCGGAACGCTTATCACCTCATTCGGGTCCGTGAAGGTGATGAGTGGAAGACAGCGTTTAAGACTCCCCTCGGGCACTTCGAGTATTTAGTGATGCCGTTTGGACTCACAGACGCACCTGCGGTGTTCCAGCACTTGGTCAATGACGTGTTGCGGGACATGCTGAACAGATTCATTTTTGTGTATTTGGATGACATCTTGATCTTCCCTTGCAACCAGGAGCAGCATGTTCTACACGTTCGAGCACTTCTACAGCGTCTTCTGGAGAACCGATTGTTCGTCAAAGCAGAGAAGTGTGTCTTCCATGTGACCTCGGTGAGTTTTTTGGGGTACATCATTGAACGGGGGCAGGTGAAGGCGGATCCGGACAAGGTTCAAGAGGTGGTGGACTGGCCCAGACCGATGACCCGTAAGCAGTTGCAGCGGTTCCTTGGGTTCGCCAACTTTTACCGGAGGTTCATCAGAAACTACAGCAAGGTCGCAACCCCCCTCACTCAACTCACATCCACCGCAACCTCTTTTCTGTGGATACCGGCCGCCAAACAGGCGTTTCGTAGGCTTAAACAACTGTTTACCCAGGCTCCGGTGCTGTGCCATCCTGACCCCCTCAGACAGTTCATTGTGGAGGTCAATGCCTCGGACTCTGGCGTGGGAGCGGTATTATCCCAGCGTGCCGTGGATTCTAGAGTGCACCCCTGTGCCTTCTTTTCAAGACGCCTCACTCCGGCTGAACCGAACTATGATGTTGGTAACTGGGAGTTGCTGGCGGTGGTGCTGGCATTGGAGGAGTGGAGGCACTGGTTGGAGGGTGCTTCCCAACCGTTCGTGGTCTCGCAAGCTGGCGCCTCCATTCTTCGGGCCTTTCGAGATTGAGGAAATCATCAACCCGGCGGTGAAGAAGCTGAAGTTGCCAGCATCCTTAAAGATCCATCCCTCGTTCCATGTCTCTCTGGTGAAGCCGGTTCACTGTAGCCCTCTTAGAGGGTTTTTGGATAGGAGTCTGTTGGTCGACTTCTACCGGGAGCATCCGGATAAGCCTGGTAGGACGCCAGGAGGCGTCCGTTGTCATGTCACGTTTCGCAGGTGTATACTGCTGGGTTTGTTTTTGTGTGTGTGTGTGTTTGTGGGCGTGTGTGCGTAGGTGGAGTTGACGGAGGAGGATGCTCACCTGAAACAGATGATTGAGGCCAGTATTTAGGAACCGGGTTTCCAGGCTCTCATCGTCAGATCGTCACGTTTACCCCCGCGGTACTTTGACTCGGCCCCTCAAGCCTTTTGTACGACCGTTTGTTTTTCGTATTCTAAGATACTTGGAGTTATCTGTTTGTCTACTCTCCTGTGCAGTCCCAGTGTGCTCCGCTCTGTCCTGCTCGGGAGATCGCGTCCCGGTGACGTCGACCTCCGCCTCCACACCACTCTCCGAGGATTGCTCGTCTGCTGGAAGGATCACCTAAATAAACTCTTTTTTCCAACTTAACTTCCTCGTCCTGTCGGTGCCTGAATCCTCCACACACCTCACATTACAGACTGAGGGATGAGAAAGTTCCTCTAAGTGAAATAATTCTTAGTGATGCTTTATAAACTTCACTTGTGGTGATGACAATCTCCTGTGCTCGTTGGCCATCATTCACCTTGTCCATGCTGACCGTGAGGGGACGTTGGCCACACATGAGTTCAGCATTCATCACATCAGCGACTGCTGACCTCCTTATGCTGGTTATAGTTTGACTCAGCGTCTGCAGTCTTCATGAGGCACACAGCAGCGGATTGCCATCTGATAACTCCTCAGCACTGCCTCCATTTTTCCTTCAGTCCTAATCCTTCAGTGCCCACCGTGCTCTTTCCTCTTCTTTCCTCTTCCTGTCCTCACACCTGGTCTCCATCTCCCTTCTCCTCATTGGTCGTTCATCTCCACCCCTTTCATTCTCACTTCCACTCGTCTCTCTGTTCTCTCCTTCTCTGTTCTCTCTCTGTTTTTCATCTCGCTCCTTGTCGTGTTTCGGTGGCTCTTTGCTGTGCAGCACATGCTGTGTCTCACTGCAGGCTACGCACGAACACACACGCTCACAAACATCAAACAAACGTGGCCAAATATCATCAGCCAAAGCCATTCTGCTGCTCCCTGCAGCTTAGCCAGGGTAAAGAGCAGGAAGACATTTACACTGGTGAGAGAGGGAGGGAGGAGAGGTAATCTTTAAGACTGCAGACACTGCAGGCTGTTGTTGGTCCAAACCATGTGTCTTTCAAACACACTCAGACCAGAATAGCACACGGTCTCCCACAGATGACAGGCAGTTGGCGAGAGGACGAAAGTCAACGCAAAGATCATCAGCATACATGGAAGCCAGGCTTTGGTTTCTCTATCACAGCTTTGGATAGTCTGTGGCTGATGAGGTTTTCTCCCATCAAATCCAAGAAAAAAAAGGAAAAAGAAGAAAAAAAAATCAAAAACAAAAACACCCGGTACACAGCAGTGAGGCGCGACGGACACACTAAGGACAATTTATATATGTAGGCAGGTGAGAGCTGTTTAATTTAACTAATACCAGAATGTAAGTACAGTGCATTCAACGCAAAAAGAAAGAGTGACAGACCCCTCCCTTCCTCCCTCCCTCGCTCGCTCTCGCTCGCTCGCTCGCTCTCTCTCTCTCGCTCTCTCTCTCTCGCTCTCTCTCTCTCGCTCTCTCTCTCTCTCTCCTGGTGCACCCACAGAGCCAAGCCATTCAATCAATGCATGTTGTAGCATTCACTTTGAAAAGTACAAACAGTTTTCTGTCCCTTCCTTTGCTGAGGATCGAGGAGCTCATCTGTTGTTGTCAAAATTAAAAAATTAATTAATTCAAAAGTTGACGCTTTTCCTCAAAAGAAGGACGTTAAAACTGTTTTAACCTCTTTAGTGGTGTCATCCAGCCGGTGAGCTAAACATCAATTCAACTAATTCCCTGTGAATGTACAGCATTGGCATAGCGATCTGCCTTTTTTAGAAATAATATTTGTACATGGAAACTCACTGCGCATGCACAAACCCACATGGTTGAGACGATATGACCACAACCAAACGGAGTGTTGTAAACCTCAGCTAATGTGGTCTTGGTCTGATTATTAAGGTACTTATCATTCCTGGACTTTCTTTCATTCCACCTTTGGTGAATTTTTTGTCTGAAATTGAGTTTAATATAACTGAGCAAAGGTCACCTTTTGTTTTCTACGTTTTGTCCTTGTCTTGACTTTTTTCATGTGCGGACTGTCTTAATGCTTTTTGAAATTCAAAAGGACCGTCTAAAAGTTTGGTGCTTGTAAAAGTTTTTATGACAGGAAGAAGCCACGTTTGCCTCTGTTGGTTGAATATTAAGGGACACCCTGCAGCTGGCTGACGTAGCTTTGCACAAAGACTTTAAACAGCTTTATGCTCAAATATGACTAAATCCACCTACCAGCATTGCTGAAGCTGACTGATTACAGGCCTTTACACACCGGGGGTCTGATGTAAGAACAGAATGAAAATGCTAAATACTTGCCTGCAAATATTTCCTATTTTTATATTTCTGTTTGATGTATATAAGGGAGTTTTGGCAGTGCTAAAAACAAACAATGTGTTTTGTGTCACTGTTCTCTTTAAACATTTGATTTTTGACTTTTGTTATATTGTCATTTTGGAGAACGTCGTCGTGTCAAACAAGAGTTAATGATAATGGTAAATGTTGACATATAACAAAATGTAATGAAACTGACTTGAAAATTAAACCCTTCAGATGAAAATATTCTTGATTCTTTGTTTATTTATTGTTTGTATTGTTTATTTTAGGGGGACCAGATAGTGCACACCAATCATCTGAATATCGCACTTCTCTGATTCCTTGGGAAAGTAGATCTTCTATCTCCAACCACAACTGCAGAAGGTCTCGTCCTCTGTGTCGCGACACCTTAACCTATTTAAGGTGCTGCTCCGGTGAGGACAGGTAACTTGTTTAGAACTCATTCAGGGGCAACAATGATCAGGTCCAATGCACAGTTTTTCCTTCGGATATCAATCCATTTATTTAAATCCACAGTGCAAAAGTTGACGCCTGTCATCAAATACTCAGCCCACTACTGAGTTCCTGTAACAAAATTAGTGTTTCCTCGTACTGCTACTGTCCCTGACACGTCTCCCTCATGGTTCAGAAACTGTGTCTGCTCCCCTGTCCTGCACACCTGGCATCGATTACGTGGAGGCCTTATAACCTCCACTTTTCCCGAGCTCCACCTGATGGGCAAACATAAAATCTAAACACAAATGGCCAGTCAACAGGAGGACACACACAAATGGAAATAAACAAACCCATATGAAACATACAATGGCTCCTACACTCTGAGTTTAGTTCTGCAGGATTCTATCTGTTAAAAGGGAGTTTTTCCTTTCCACTGACTCGTCTGCCTGCTCATGGAGAAATTCTGTATTTGGCGCTAAAGAGATACAGCTGAATGAATTGAATGAACGTTCTGGAAAAGATGAGCTTTTCATCTTCTTGCAGAATATTGTGGGAACCTGAAAGTCCATATGTAGTTTACAGGCTTGTTGAAAGTTTCTGTCCATGAGGTTCTTTGTGAGTACTGTACTGCTGGTTCTGTACTGGTGGTGGAATATTTCCATCCGTACTTTCCGTCTGTAATCACCGCATTCATGTAAACATACACATGAATGGAGCCTCCCTGTTTAAAGAAATCCCCCAAAAAGAGAAGGAGGAGAATATGGAGACGGTGGTGGCTCGGAGAGAGACAACCTGGAGGGTAATGCTGCAACGGGAGCGAGAAGTAAGTCATAGCATCTATTAGCATGTAATAGCATTTTGCATTAGTATCTACTGTTGCGGTCTTTCATTTTGCAATAGTACACACTCAATGTAAATGTTTTGTGAAGGTACAGGGAGCAGCAGAGGCGGACACGATCATCCAGCCGGTGAGCTGCAGCCTTCACCGTGATGCTGCCGCTCACAGCAGCTGCTGCTGCTACGACTCTCCAAAAATCTGACAAAATCCAAGAGTGGTTGTGGACTTCCAACCGGTCCTGGGCCGGTCCCTCCGGCTGGTCCCTCCGGCTGGTCCCTGGGCTGGTCTCTCCGGCTGGTCCCAGGGCTGGTCCCTGGGCTGGTCCCTGGGCTGGTCCCTGGGCCGGTCAATGGGCCGGTCCCTCCGGCTGGTTCCTGGGCCGGTCCCTCCGGCTGGTCCCTGGGCTGGTTCCTGGGCTGGTCCCTGGCCTATCTTACAACTCTTCACAAAGCCCGACCAGATTTTGCCTTGCCTCTTCTTCTTTTTGAGATTTCCATGGACAGGGTGTCACGATGCAGCTGGAGGATGACAAACAGCAGCACCCCTGCTTTAATACAGGTGATGTTTTCCAGTTGGTGTAAAGTGAGTTTGAAGGGGTTGGGGTGGGGATTAGCACCTCCAAGTCCTAATACATGGTTCTTTCATAGAAAAAGCTTGGTGGGTGATGAGAACCTACTCTAGGTAAGTTCCAAGTATCTTGAGGTCTTATAGAGAACTAATGGAAGGTGAGACTGTTAGTTTGGTCACAGAGTCGGGCCGGCGCTGCAATAATTCAGTCACCGTTCCAGACTGTTGTGGTGTAGAGGAGCTGAGCTGTAAAGCAAAGCTCTTTGTGTCCCGGTCGGTCTACATTCCCACCATCATAGACTTAGACGAACTGTGGATCATGATCAGGAAAAATTCAACGTAGAGTTATAATCACACTGTTCACAAGAGACACCCGAATAATCCGACTGAGCTGAAGTAGTTCTGGAAGGTTCAGCTTATTTTCGCCAAAGGAGATTCCAGAATTCTCAAATGTGAATTTCTATGATTGTGTTCTTTAAATAAATAATGTATTATTGTTGTTTGTGTGGTATTGAGTATCTCTTATTGTGTTTACATCAAGATCACAACTCATTTAATTACTAATTTGAGCAAAAAAGAACATACATTCACATGCTGGCAGGAAGTTAGTGATGACTCAATCACTAAACATTACCCTGGTTGAAATGACAGGAAGTCCACATTTAGTTTTCAGTTAGTTTCTGGTGCTTCAATTATGCTTTATGTTCTCTAAAGTAGCTTAAGAAAATAAATATGATAAAGCAATGCAAATAAACAATTTTAATAACAAAAAAATACTTTAGAATTCAAGATGACAACTATTTTCTCTTGAAAACAAAAACAAGCAAAAACTGTGGAATGAGGTCAAAAAATATGAAAACGTTGTGAGTTTGTGTGTATAGATAGAAAAGCTCTGACAGACTTCTCTTTTCATATGGGGGAGGCGAGCGGTGGGTGAGTGATGGCGACGGGAGGAGAGTGGGATCGAAAAATGGAGAAATCACATTTCCAGCAGCATAAACCCACATATGAAGAAATGTGGAAGGAAACTTAAAGAATTCAGAAGTGACATGCTCATCTTCGCTGGCAGAGAGTTTTACTTGCTGATGCTACGTGGTGGATTGAATCCCTTCAGTTTGATAAATTAGAACAACTTTTTGTCTGTCCTGTCGATATCAGGCTGTTTGTCTGCTGCCGTCCAGCAGGGACAGTACGTCCCAACAATCTTGGGTAACGTCTGTTACAGTTGTGCCATATAAAAGATAAAGTCCAGTTGAGTAACGAGTTGCACAAACTTGTCTTACGTGTGTCAGCTTTGTTGGAGTCTCCACTGTGTGTTGGTTTCATCTCATTTGATCGAATAATTACACATTTTCTGATGAAAATCAAGGCTATGATCTTTGTCAGGGGCAGAGGGGAGCCAGAGGCAGACGCAGACTCAGATGGCAGGTTCACAAAGTCTATTAGAAAAACCAGAGGGGCGATCCAGAGGTAGAAGTTGTAAAATGGGCAGGAGTCCAAAAACAAAGAAAAATCATAGGTAACACGAGGAAAAGGGGCTGGAGTCATGAGAAGAGTACAAATGACGATCGAAACCAGGGGAAGAGGGGCTGAAATACACAAGGAAAGGGCAGACAGGTCAAACAAACCAACACTAATCAGATGCACACGGAGGGAGTGAAAACAGGAAGGGGAAGTGAGCAAAGACGCAGACGAGACAGCGATTACAAAAATAAAACAAGAAGGGACAGACAGGGACTTGACAGAGTCACAAGAGGGACCCTTACGATCATCAGTTTGCCTCCAGCAAGAACTGCTTTGGGTTTTTGATAAACTAAAACATTCAAACGAATCAAAAGTTTGAGTATTTTCTCAGATCACTTCTCGATTGTACAGTTTTAGGTCCTGTGAAATCAGAAAGCTTTTGTTGTGTTTTGGGCTTTTGTTCCCACAACAACGGTGCACAGAGCCACTGAAAACATGACCTTCTGATCATCCTCCCAAGGTGGAACTTTTGGAAAATTCTCCGTCTCAGTCTTCGTGAAGACGAGGGACAACGCAGCTTTCTAAAAATGCTGGGGCCCCCTCTCTCTGGAGAGGTCTGAACATTTCCACTGCACATCTGCACCACAGCCGTATAACCAGTCTCTCTGCTGCACATGCTCAGTAGACGGACAATAAGAACAATGTTTCCTCCAGAGTGTCGTGACTCCCAGTCCATATTCTCCTGGGACTTGGTACTTATATTTTGACAGTCACCAAAAGAACAATCCAACTTGGTCGTCTGTCCACTAGAAAGTCCGTGTCCTCCCAGTGTTAGTGTTTAAAGTGTACGTGTGTGTGTGGTTTCATTACAAAAACAACCACTTCCACCTCCTGGCCTGGCATGCCAACGGCATTGTTTTCAGAGTTTCGGTCATTTATGTTTAAATTGGAATCGTTTTGATAAAGTTGCAATAAAAACGCAAAAATGAACTTTGAACATTGTCCTAAAGGCCAATTCTTACTCCAGAAGAAGGACGGAGTTACTTCACTGACATCATTTCTTCGCTCAGCTCCGTCTGTCAGAAGAACTTTCACCCAGCTCTGCCCCTCGTCCAGGGTGGAGTTTGTTCTGCTGGGTGGTCTGCAAACTCTTGTGTGATTGGTCCGATTTTTCTTGTGTACTTCCACATTCTGCCAGCTTGCAAACCAAAATAGACGCCACCTCCGTCACCTGTTCTTCTTCATTTGCTCGTCTATAACATGTGTCGATACAAAAATGTTCCTCCTCCCCTACTTCAAACATTTGTTTTTCGACCTCCTCGTCTTCTTTCATCAACTCATACACTTCTCTCTCCACCACCGTCAGCAGCTTTCCACTGGAGTGGTTTTTTCCCCACATGCTTGGTGGGCGTGTGACTTGTGGACCACCTCTTGTACATAACAGGGCTGTGGGTGGTGTCTTTTACGCACTGCTGTGTGCTGCACAGTAAACAGTAAGTCAGGTCTGGTAACCCTGGACCTGGCTGGTGTGGCGTCCATATTTACCTCTATAAACAGCGTGCTCGTCTGCACATGCGCTCTGTGGGGTAAGTACATATGGATGCCACGCCAGTCAGGTCCAGGGTTGCCAGACCTGACTTACTATTTCAAGCAAACCAAAACCGTATCTCCACAAAAAATCGAAAATGAACATCAAGACCTGCAGTGTGAACGTGGCCTAAGTTCACTGCCATTAATTGTTATTTGTTTTGAACCTCAATACTGCCCTCCATGGTTGGTGGTGGTACTGCCCGATAAGCTTTCAGGAGATGGAGAGAAATACGGCTGGTGTTTCCAAAATCAAGCATTAACCTTCTGCACATCAGCCCTGGGTGCTGATTATCAGTTTGCTTATTTACTGGTTGTTGTTTAAACACACTTTTTGTTATGAACATTGGCATTGGTGGAATTCCAATACGAGATTTGGTCTGGGAGCATGGTAACTCAAAATGTTGTGTCAACATTTTCCAATTCATTTTTTGGGGGGATTATTGACGGTACGGTGGTATAGTGGTTAATACTCTCTCCTCTTGGTCACGGGTTCAAGTCCAGGTCCGGCTCTTCTGTGTGGAGTAAACAATGTTCACCTTGTATTGCATTGTTTCACCAGTCACTCTGGTTTCTTCCCACAGTCCAAATAAATGGATATGAGGTTAACTGGTGCCTCTCAATTTCCATATGAGAATGTCATTGTGTGACGGTCTCTCCTGCGATAGACTGGTGTGCACTGGCTCCAGTGGCCTGTGACCCTGAAGTGGATAAAGTATTAGAGAAGATGGATGAGGAGGTGTGAAAAGCGTTCTTTATGTTTTCCTCTGTAGCCATAGAGCCAGAGGTAATTCTGACCTTTAGATGCAGCAATACTGTGTATAAATTATCATGCTCGTATCTGAATCTGCTTCTTATGTTGTGTGTTCAGCTGCTTTCAAAACTTTGCTTGTTTACTCTGCCAGAACAGAGGTGTGTGAGTGCAGCTGAAGCATGACCCTGAACATTGGAAGAAAAATTGGAATTTCATGTTTGTGATGATTCATCTCTTTTATAATTACCAGAGACACTCATCAGCAGTCCAACTATCAAGAGAACCTCGGTCCATTCACACCTCAGCTGGACAATATAGCTGCTCAGAGCAATGATGGAGCTGTTTGGGCCGGCAAACAAACGATTATTCTGAGTCAGAGTGGAAAACAAGGGTCTGTGGAGTGTTGGGAGGCTCACATGTGAACATGTGGGTTCTTCTGCTTTCTGAGCAAAGTTGATGCTATAATGTATTGTAGTTTAACTCAGACATGAGTGACTTTTTCCCCAGTAGTCTTTAGGAAAGACACCAAGCTGCTCCCAGTGGTATGAATACAGGGATGTGTGTTAATGTGTGAATAACACAGAACATGTAGAGAGAGAGACATTACTTCTGTTGTGCTTTTTTACTTCTTCACCATGACAATTAGACGAATTCCTGTGGCAGAAGAAAAGGCCTAAACCACCAATTTCCCATTCAAATACAGTTTTTTAAGATCTAGTTTGAGGAAACAGAACTCAACTGTCTGCCTGTCACCTTGAGACATCGTCCTGATGACGTGGTTTAATTAAGAAACACTGCGTGAAGCCTGAGCTTGTTGGAAAAAAAAAAAAAAGAAACTTACTCAAACAAAAGAGAGGTTTTCATAACATTTTTCTGAAATTGTTTTATTGACACATTTTAAAATAGTTAATAAAAGTGATAAAAACAAATTGAAAATTCTGAAATCTGAAACAAATGAACAAATAACCTGCATTTGTTAACTAGCCTGCAGCACATAGGAAGGAGGGAAATATTTATGTATTCATTCATTCATTCGTTCATTCATTCATTCATTCATTCATTCATTCATTCATTCATTCATTCATTCATTCATTCATTCATTCATTCATTCATTCATTCTGTGTCCCATCAATCAATCCCATATGAGGGAAATGTACTTCCTCAAAGCTTCGTCTTCATTTGGCAGATCATCTTTTTAATGTCTCCTTTAATCACGGCCTTACAGAACAGGTAAACTAACTTTTCAACAGCGCTCTTGTGGCCACCGAACTGATTAGATATGATATTTTACTCTGCACAACTTCCAAGTTTGTGAAGCACAATTGCAGCTTGTGTCACCGGTGGAACTGGAGCCCTGATGGTCAGTACGTGTCCCATCGTTTTCCATCATTGTGCACAGTTTCATGAACGACTGACTTCTAATACCAACATTTTCTTTCCATTCCACGTCTGTGTATTTCAACAAAACAACGTTATCCCGTCATTCACCGCTTCAGACTTCATCTCCAGATGTATCGTCCAGGTCGCAGCGTAATCCGTGGCACATCACATCAAAAAGCAACTTGTGCTGGTTTATTACCGATTATCTTCGACAACAAAAGTTGGGTGGCCAAGAAGGTTATGTTTTCATCTGTGTGTATTTATTTAATGGTATGTATGTATGTATGTATGTATGTATGTATGTATGTATGTATGTATGTATGTATGTATGTATGTATGTATGTATGTATGTATGTATGTATGTATGTATGTATGTTACCATATTTTCACAAAAAACTACACACCCGAATTGCTTGAAATCCTCAAGTATGATTTGCCATCACTCAAGGACCAATCGATTAGAATTTGGGACATTAACTGCTCACCATTTCTGAATAAATCCCCAAAAACTGTGAAACTGTGAAAAAAAGTTCCATTCCTCTCCTTTCATCTCGTCACACTGAATACCCTTTTAAATTTTCTAATATTAACATCATTGACACATCTGAGAGGCTTCTCAGTCACCTGGTAGCTGAGCCGTTTCCATAGCGACAAGTCACCTTTCACGTAGTGATGTAGCTTCCTGAGCTAACAAGTTAGCATGATATGAGCTAATGGCTTTCATGCTAGCGATGCTAACTCAGTTCTGTAAACAAATGTGGTGCTGGCAAAGAGCTGCGCTCTACCGAGTGTAGTTCTAGTTATACTTTGAACTAAGTTTCTTTGATGTTGCAGTTAAAAAAAAAGAAAGAAGAAGCATCACTCAAGTTAATTACAGTTTTGATCGTAGCGGGCGTCTGGGTAAAGCCAACTTCACAGTGCAAAGCATTATGGGATTGATCTTTCTTACTAAAGTCACATTGTTCCAGTTCACTCTGGGAGCGTCTTCTTCAGTGTGAAACAGACTTCAGCACTGACGCTGATTTCCTTCAAGTCTTTGAGTCATGTTTTATCAGAAGAATATTCGTCAAGCTTTCTGAAAGCCTTCATGTCTTCATTATGACAGAAAAGAAAGTGGGAGACAATCAGTCCTTTCCAGAGCACTAAAGCATCTTACTTTGGTGAATCCAGCTCAGTGAACACCAGCAGAGGCACAGTGGGCTGTTTTGTTCATACCTGAGAAGTACCCAGTCTTTGCACCCCCTCTAACTTTGTCATATTATTTTAAAGTCAGTGTGATCGTCAGTATCTGAGATTCAGCCCCCCGTCCCCCTCCTCCCCCTCCTCCCCCTCGCCCTACTTATTTTTCTTTTTGTCTGTCCATTATCTCTGTGCTCTTTGCTCGCCCGTCGTCTCTTTCATCTCGTGCTTCTCTCTCTCTCTCTCTCTCTCTCTCTCTCTCTCTCTCTCTCTCTCTCTCTCTCTCTGCCCTCATTCCTCCTCTGCCTTTAGCAACCATTTTCTATCTTTTTATCACACACTCGTGCACACGCACACGCACGCACACTCGCACTGCACCTCACCGTAACCTTAACAATCATATCTAACCATCATCTTAAAACCAATTTTGAACGTTTTCAATACATGTGGGACACTGCAGTGTTCGAGTAGCTTTTACTCTCACAAAGAGAGTAAAATACACACACACACAGATTAATGTTTGTGAAAATGAAGTGTGGACTTCAGTCCTCCATAGTCACGTTTTCCTTTTTATCGTCAAGAATCGCATGAAAGTGATTCTCACTCTCATTGCAATTATTCCCCTCGTACTGAAATAAGGGATTATTTTGGGATTGAATGAGATGTGCACATTTCTTTTGCAAACCACTTAGAGGTTGGACGAGTGCATGTCTTTCATTGGCTTGAATTGATTTTAAATTCTTTGTTGATTCACTTCAGGAGCTCAAAAAGCAAAGAAGCGAACATCACAGAAACCTTTTGGAGACTCTGGTTGATGACCTGAAATGATTTGTTCAATCCATGAAAGCATTTCTGTGGAAAGTCAAATTTACAGAATATTTACACTGCAGGTCTGCAGACCTTTTAAATACAAAAACCTCCTGAATCTTACGTGTGTGGATATTTCTGATACTAGTTGTTCAGTAGTTGCTGTGCAAGCTGGTAATGGAAGGGGAGCTTCAGGCCCCATTTAGACCATGTTTCAACTGAAGACATCATTTTTGCGCTTTTGTTTCAGAAAAGTTTTGCATTTACACAGCATTGTTTTAAAAACAACGCTCGTTTCGATGGCATCTGCAGAAACGTTGAAAACAATGTAGTTAGTGTGCCAAGCCACAAGTTGGTGCTGTTGGTTAATTATGTAATGAAACCACACACACATGCAGCAGAGAACAATGAACAATGAACAAACATGAACACTGGGAGAACATTCAAGTAGACAGACATTATGGTGACTGTCAAAATAAAACTACCAAGTTCTAGGAGAGCATGACACCACTGAGGAAACTTTGTTCTGATTGTGCAGCGACTGAGCATGTGCAGAAGAACTATTTACTGGTGGTGTGCATATGCAATAGCAGCGTTTCAGAAAAACTATGGTTTTTTTATGTTTCCACGGAACCTGAGTGGGAGCATTTTCAAAAAGTTGCTTTCTCAGTCGCTCCGCTTTAAGCTTTTCTGTTGGGCTCAAATCGTTGTATCTGTGACTCTGAAGTTGACCACATGTCACGGGAACTGGGAATAGGGTTTGTGTGTCGGCCATCTTGGATTTGAAAACACACAAGGCATTGTGGGAGATCGGGCTGCAGAGTGAAAACATTCCAAACCACATGACTGGTGGGCTTTATGAGCTATTATTATTATTATTATAATTATTTTTTTTTTTTATCAAATAAATGAATGAATCGTAATCAATATAATTAACAGTTGAATTTTGAGAATGACTGAAGTAGAATTTATTCGTAGTGACTGGAACAGTGGAAGATTATCACGATTTTCCAGATATTTGAAATGAAAAGCATCTAATCAGCACAATCTGTGGATTCTTCAAGATTAATATCCTCTGATGGGGAAATGGTTGTTCGACAAAGTGACAGTAGATGCCCATTCGATCATTTAAATTATTGAATCAGAATAAAAATAAATAAATAAAAATGTAGGATTGTTTGTTTTTATAAACGGATGTTCTTTTTATTTATGGATCACAGTGGTGATAGAGGCAGTCGTGGTTTCAAACCAAACATGAGGATTATAAGATTAAAAAACATAAAACAGTCAAACAATAAATATGCATTTGATTGAAGATTAGTAAAAACACAAATGTTGGGCAGTTAGTGATTAAGAGGTGAGAAGTTTTTTGTTTTCTTTAATTTGGCATTTTAGTGTCTTTAGAAGAGGATGAAAACAATGAAAAAGATTCTATTAAGATGGCAGAAGTTGATTATTAAATGTTTTTGTTATTTAATAACACATAGTCAGAGGTGGATAGATGGTAACCTCCACGAACCTTCAGTAGAGCCTGGAGGTTACTGGACTGGGTCTGTTATTGGAAGTTCCAAGGTTTGAATCCCAGAGCTGCTGCTGCTGCTGCTGCTGCTGCTGCTGCTGCTGCTGCTGCTGCTGCTGCTGCTGCTGCTGCTGCTGCTCCTGCTACTGCTGCTGCTCCTCATGCTGCTGCTGCTGCTGCTGCTCCTTCTCCTCTAGCTGCTGTTCTTCCTCCTGCTGCTCCTGCTCCTCCTACTGCTGCTGCTCCCCCTCGTGCTGCTCCTCCTCATGCTGCTGCTGCTGCTCCTTCTCCTCTAGCTGCTGTTCCTCCTCCTGCTGCTGCTGCTGCACTTCACAGCAACATTTACATCTCTGTCACTTGCAGGAGGTCGCTCTCTCTGTTCGTGGAGCAGCTTGTCTGACATATGAGGCAGGAGGAAGGACTGTCACTTCACTCAGTGTGTGTGTGTGTGTGTGTGTGTGTGTGTGTGTGTGTGTGTGTGTGTGTGTGTGTGTGTGTGTGTGTGTGTGTGTGTGTGTGTGTGTGTGTGTGTGTGTTCTAAGCCAAATATGAAAAGCGCTTGCAGGCAAAGCATGATGGGTAACACCATTTCTCAGGCATAACAAATGTGTGTGTGGGCTGCGAGGACGTGTGCGGTGGCGGCGGGGACTTGATGGTCTCCTAAACGACAAACTCTGTCGGATGTTAATTAGGCAATTACCTCCGTAACCATGGATACATGAAAGGAAAGCTGATGTCCCTTTCGAGGATGAGAGTCATCACAAATTAAAATTACACATTGTTTTTTCTTGCAATGCCATTCCACTGAGGTAATTCCTCCACGTTCTGAGAATTGTAACAGTCACTCTTTACTTGATTAGAAGATTTTCTGCCTCACAAGCCTGACTGATGGCGAACAAAGCAGATGGAAATGTGCGCCTATGAAAACAAGCGGGAGGTGAATGTGGGCTTTCGTTTGGTGCTCGTGATTCGGTAGGCATCATGTGTTTTCTGGTCGTTGGTTCATCTGATTGGGTTAGATGTATTTTCTCTTTCACAGGAAAGAAAACCAAAGTACACGTTTACCTGAATCCGTTTGGGAATGAATGTATTCAACTAACATGACAAAGGCAGAAAAAGACAATTTACTGAAAGAAGGTGAGAGAAAATGCATTTAGTTCAGTTGAACTGCATTTAATCAACATGATGGAAAAAACCACAAAACAAATGCAGGAAGCAGCAGGGAGGGTCGAGGTGAGACTGAGCAGCCAAATACGGAAACAGTCAGTAAAACGCCACTGAACATTGAACAGAACTTTAGAATTCCATCATTTAGTGTGCACAACGTCGAGTGTGTGATACATTTTACAGATGGAAAAGCAGTGGTAAACTACAACAAATGATACCAACATAAATACATCAATGATATGAAACAGAACTATGAATATTAAACCCTACGACCCAGATATGAAGCAGAAACATGAGACCCAGAATCGTAAACAATAAATAACACCCGTTACCAGAAACACAAGGAACGACCAGGGAAAGACAGGAACAACTCATGAATACAAACAAGGACAATCAATTTTCCTTCAAAGTTGCAATTTGAACAACCAAGAAGCCAATTAAAGCCTTTGATTGTTTTTAACAGATAATGTTTACAATATGAATAGTTTTTTCAAAGGTACCCCATAAGACCAGGTGTTGCTCTATATGTGGTGTTTTTCACGCTGCTCATCGTACCTGGAATTGTCCCTTTGGTGGAAATAAAGTGACTGGAGCAGTGGTTAGTACTCTTGTCTCACAGCGAGAAGGTCATGGGTTCAAATATCAGTCGGGTCCTTGAAGTAGGCGTCTATTATTGTTGTGTGAAGGTCTGAATCGCCCTGAAGGGAGAGAACGAGGAGGTGAAGAGAGACAGTCAGAGTGGCAGTTTATCTATTTTTGTCTGTTGTAACTGTTTAGTTTAATTTGTAGGATCTGTGTCTTTTAGCTATTTTAGAATGTGTGAATTCTGCACTGTGCATTTGGTCCACTGCAGTTAATTCAAAGTGCTGAATAAATAAAGTTGCTTGCTCTTCCCTGCTGCCAGTGTTTTTCTGGTGATGATTTCATTGAACGCTTGTTTACTGAAGCTTTCTGAAAGTACTCAGCACTCCTGACAGATTAAGAATACTTCACTGGAAACGTTTGGTCTTTCAGATGTTTTGTTGCTGCTTCTTTTCTTTGGTCCTAAATCTGTTTCTTTCAATAACAGTTTATATTCAAAACATAGAGCATCTTCCTCCAACTGACTGATGTGACTTTAAGTAACATCAACATTATGGAGCATCTTCCCGCCACTAATTTATGTAACTTCAGAGGACATACACATTACTACTAGTACCTGTATTCATTTCCCATTTTTAAAAACTTGCACAACAAGACGATACGAGGAGGAAACATGGACTTTTGACCTGAACTAAGGCCAAGATTGATAATCAATTTGTTTGATAGATTTATTCTAGAACAGTGCTGTTCATTCAGAGCAGTGTGGACTTCATTTTTATTCAATTTTTTTCTACATCAGGAGGTATAAATTTGATCATGGATCAATTTCAATTCAACTTGCAACACATTGATTCCAGCTGTGACTGCACTGTGTCCCAGATGCATTATGGGTAGTTCCTCCAGATCCTCCTAAAAGGTTGACACGTTAACACCATCTGCATCAGATTAAGTGTGTTACCTGTTGGCACCCTGATGTTTAAACATTTAAACAATGTGTGTTACTGGGAAGTCATTGTGGCTCTGACAGTTTGTGCTGCTGCACATGTGGGTGTTTTCACACTAATCATTCCACAGAAAGCCTGTTTTAACGATCACTCCGCTGTACGGTGTGTGTGTTCAGCGTGTGTGTGTTGGAAAACGGGTGGCAGCACATGCAAAGAAGATCCAGCAGGAAAATGGAGCAAACAAACAGGAGCCGCAGCCTGGATATGAAACCGCTAATGAATCAGGACAAAGTTGGGGATGAAGGAAAGTACATTACCAGCTATTTCAGTGTACTCAGCTGAGTGTGGGAGGAAAATGGATTACTTTTGTGTTGAGAAAGACAAACAGTGTGCTCGTTGCTGGTTAAGCTTTTAATCTCCATCACACACACATTTACACACAGATGCACACACACTGTACTCTTGTGCCTTCTGGGGACTTTACAATCACTCACATTCACACCTTTTGGGAATCTTTTCATTCATATTAGAGATTTTCCCATCACACCCTCTCCAGAGAGGTCGGATGACGTTTCAAAAGGAGACTATGATTTGAACATATCATAAACAAATAAAAACCTGATGCATCATAGAATATAGACAAAATATCACATATTGAAAGTGGCAGTTTCTAACCTGTCTTTTTGCTGTGACATGTTTTAATTGTTTAATGAAGGAAAAGAGTAATTTCTGGGTTTATGGGAGGGAGATCATGCAGATTAGGGATTTTAGCTCAACAACAGTGTTGTGTCTTATTTTCTGGTGGTTGTTTTGGGATGTTTGATTGTCTGTAATGTGTAACTGTGATGTTCTGTTATAAAAAGCTTTGGCTTGCTGTGATTCGGAGGTCCGCTCTGACTGATACTGAGACGACGTCTCAATGGGGGCACATATTCATTTAAAACCTCACTGTACCTTTCAGCATTTTTCCAGTTGTTCATGTTAAATCACTAATGCAACCGCAGACATCAGAGATGGAGGTTTTTAAAGTGTCTGCTGATAACAAACTGGATGTTTTTGATTCATCTGACCACCATATATATATCACACTTTTTTGCCCCCGATACCGATCCAATTTTTCAGAATTGAGTATCGGCCGATACCAATACTTTCCCGATCCGATACTCACATTGCTATAGCAAATATACTCAATAGTGTATTTTTGGAGCAACTAAGATGTCTTAAGCTAAAAGCATTATTGGCAGAAGCTTCGTTTAGCTAGAAATTATTGTAAAACTCACTTATTGAATCAAAATTCTTCTCTTTCTCTTTAGTTGTAGTTGTAAACTGAGGAACATCCACACGACGAAAAAACGATCTTTGTCCTCCCTGTCCTTCTCCCAAAAAACCGTCCACACCTCACTATGAACACGGCTCAACGCGAGGCTTCAGGACATGTAGTACACATGCCAGGCCTTTAGGGGCGCTGTGACTCACCAAACACAACAAAAACACAGAAGAAGACAGACCACATAGAAATTTACAAGTAGACTTCTGCACATAAACACATAACCCACTATATATAACCCTAGTTTTATAGGTCTATGGCCCCGCTCCGCCTGCTTCTAGCTTCTGCAGCTGACCGGAGCTTCTAGTCCATGATTGTTGTGGTTATCAGGTGACGTAGTGGACCACGTTTTTTTTTTTTTTTTTTAGATCGGTGGGGTGATCGGCTGGATTTGCCGATCCCCGATCACTCACAAATCACTAATATCGGCCCCGATCCGATATCTACCGATCGGATCGGGACATCCCTAATATATATATATATATATATATATATATATATATATATATATATATATATTTGGGATATATATATATATATTTGGGATATATATATATATATATATATGTACATACTTTACTTCACTCCTTCACTGCCAATCTCAAATGCTCTTTATAAATCCAGTTATGCCACTGACTTGTTTCGCCGGTTGCACAATGCTTCTCCAGCTTTTATTATCTGATTCTATTATATCTGATTCTATTCTATTATCGCAAAGATTATGAGTTGAGATTTATTGTTTGCAATGTCTTGAACCACATCATAAGCCTTTAAATCTACTGAAACAATTGAATTCACCTTTAAAAGAAAGAAAGTATTTTCGTACCTTCGTATGTTAAGTGTATCAAAGCTGCTCTTTATGCTCCATCTTCAGGGTGGGACAGCCCTTTAAGTCTTTGTGCTCCAACTTTCTCTGCCCCACAAAGACAGGAATACAAAGCCACACACGTTTACACACAAAAAAAAGGATCATTGTACTGGAGATTGGCGTAAAACTTAGGAATATATTTTATTCATGGAAAATCTGTGGCTCTTATTACTGACCTGAGTTCTGTGAAAACTCAAAGCAAAATAAGAGGAAAGAATAGAGGACGACTGAAAACCGAAGCACAGAGTTGAAGACAGAAACACAAAAGGACAGGAATGGAGGGGAAAGGTACCAGGTCGGGGACAGTGGCACTGCAAAGCCCATCAGAGCAAGAAACAATACAGCACACAAAGAAGAGGGTTGAACGTCTGAGTCACTTTGTGCTGCGTCGAACCAAAACACTGTGTGGCTGCGTCCCAGTCATTCTCAGGATGGAAAGAAAAGCGTCTCCAAACACCAAAATCAGTAAGTTTTCAGCCAGGCCACGAGTTGATGCTGCTGGTTGTTTTGTACTGAAACCAGGCACATGCAGCAGAGAACAATGAGCTCTCAACATGAACACTGGGAGAACACTGACATTCTCGTGGACCGACCACCAAGTGGGATTGTTATTACTGTGACTGTCAAAATAAAAGTACCAAGTCCAGGAGAACGTGGGCTGGGAGTCATGACACTCTGGAGGAAACATTGTTCTGAATATCCATCTCCTGAGTATGTGCACAACTACATGTTACTACGGCTGTGGTGTGCAGCATTTTGCAGCATTTCCAAAAGGTTCCACCTTGGGAGGTGCAGAGCCCCGGACAGATCCAGTAGGTTGGACACATCTGGTACCATCACTGCGTCAAACCACCCATTTGTTTGTGTCAGGGGTAATTTTGCTCCTGGGATACAATTAGTGAAGCCAAAGTTTCAAAGAGGTCCTTTTAAATTGGCTGTAAAGTTGTCATCACTGTGTCTTCTTCTCTTTACTTCTTCGTTTCCTCGCTCTCGTTCTGCTGGAGGCTCATGGATTGAACTGGTACGAAGCCCCTGCAGTTCAGCTTTAGTCTTTCTATCCAATATTTTCTGTGAGACGAGACAAACACGTCCCCAGAAGGTTAAAAGCAATGCGATGGGTCCACACTGTCCCGTGGCAGGCGGTCACAGGGTGGCTGTATTGAGCGGTGTCTGGCCTCAGCAGTGACCCTGCAGTCGTTTATTCCTGCCTCAAGAGAAACTTCCACAGGTCATCAGACAGAGCAGAGCAGAGCAAGACTGCAGAGGGCACATATCAGATAAGACCTCCAGGCTGGAGACACAGGCCTTCATTCCCCACCTCTGACAGCTCCAGCTCAGCTGTAATAAGCAGGCAGATCATTTCTTGTGCTTCCTTAACAACGCCAGAATGACAAACTGCTCGGGGAGAGATAGATGTTGACATGCTGGGAGTGTTTCCGTGAAATCCTTTCATCTTATCGTCTGATCTGTTCGCCTCTGTGTGAAGCTCCACTTATGCTCTGATGTTTTTCTCCCCGCTCTTCCAGCCTGGGTGAGGCACAATAAACCATTAATGAAAACAGCCACATCTTCCAACAGACACCCAAACCACCTGGAATTCAGATTGGAGGTTTTTTCTTTCAGCCTGCTGAGAAGCTGTTTTTATCTGACCTGTTACTAAACACTATCAGTAATCAGGATGTATGTATGCATTTAGACCCGTATCAAGCGTTACATATTGCCATTTAATCATTATTTTAGAATTGTGATCTGCATAACAAAGCTTAGATTACCATAGGAAGGAAGTGTGAGGTGGTTTGGGCCTCTCATTAGGATGCCCCCTGGTTACCTGCTGTTGGACGTGTACCAGCCATGACTAATGGAAGGAGACCCAGCGCTTGGCTCGGGACCAGTTGGTAAGAGCTTGGCTCAGATCCTGCACTTGACTCGAAGCTCTGCCAGGCATGACAAAAGTGGATATGGTAGATTCAAACCCACACACTTTCCATTTATCTCTGTAGCATTGTCATTACACACTGAGGTGCATTTGTGCACCTCTGAGCATGTTGGTCTGACAATAGGTTGTGTGCAGGTTCATTTGAGAGGCAACAAATAGTGATCTGACCAACAAAACCACTGGACACCTGAACAAAAGCTGCTGCATCTCTTTTCCCAATCATTTTAGTGGAACTCGCACATATAGTCCTGATCTACTAAGAACAGGCAGAAACTTGATATTGCGTGTACACATGTGGAAGCGGATCTACTTTTGGATGTACTGAAGGGTTGCATGTGACTTCACAAGTCACAATCAGTGTTTAACTTCATGAATATGGAATATTGTTCCTGTTGGGATTTATGGTTGGTTATTAGCATTAAATTACTGTAAGTAATAGATTACTGAAAGTAATAAATCACTGGAAGTAATTTATGAAAAATGTTAATTATTAATGGAAGTAAACGGTCATTTACTCATTAACGACTCCTGAAGTAATTGAGTAATTACTTAAAAGTTAATAAAATATCCAAAATAATTTATTAATGAAAAATTATTAATTTGAATAAATTTGTTATTTATTTATTAATAATAAAAAGGGGGGGGCACCACCAGATAAACTGGAAATAGCTAATACCAAAATATCAGTCTCGCCTGTAAAAGGTTTATTCAAGTTAGTTAATATTTCTGCATAAAATATAACTATCTTAAATGAAAAAGAAGGTGTGAGATCCGAGCACAGACTGTTACAAACCAGTGAATGTCAACAATAAATACACAATAATCACTGAAAAGCTTTCAATTCAGCTAACAGGCGTTTATTGACAAAAATGTATTAATTCATAAATAATTCATAAATCATTCCATAAATCAACACACTTAATTCTCAAACGTCATCTAACACGGAGATCTAATCTATTAAACAGCAACACTATGTACAAAGAATGCTGGCTGGAGTCTCCAGAATCCCCAAAAAAGGGAAAAAGGAAAAGAAAAGAGAAGAAGTAGTCCAAACTGTGTCCTGCTCGTCCAGCGGGCTGACGTTGGTTCTGTCCCTTGGACCTACTTGGTGCTCTCTTTAACGTCCCCAGGCAGCAGAGACATGTGTCCCTCTCGGTGGCTGGGATGAGAAGTGGGGGACAGTTGGTAGGAAAGGAGTTTCACCAAGTTGACTTCTGGACCCCTGTGGTGTCTGGGTCGGGGTCGACCATTACCATTGGTTGCCAACCTGGGGGGTTGGAGACTTCCTGGGGCCTTTGCCTTGCTCCCTGCTGTTTTCTGGCCTATTCACTGTCCCTGGTGTTTCTCCTCAGGAGGAGAAAATGCTTGGAGGAGTTCAATGGAATCTTAAGCCCAACATTCCTTATCCTGTAAAACACTTGGAGTTTATGTTGTGTGCAGAATGATGTAGAACATCTGAAAATGCTGATGATTGCACCTGTTTCTCACCTTTTTTTAAAGTGTAGTCAGCTCAGCCTTCAGCAGAGATGCTGTGGTTATTGGGGTTTTTTCTCCCTCTATTTATTTATCAGGGACAGTACAATATACATAGATAAAATATGATGTGTTGCACATAGAGTAAATAGCTCGACACTAATTTGCAACTCTCGTCCCGTTCAAAGACCTTTTCTTCGGCTGGCTTTATGAGAAGACGTTTTCTGTGTTTCCCTTTGTATTACTTGCAACTGTTGTTGTGTCTAAAGCAGGCAAATCCATATTTTAAAAACCTGTTTGTGGATGACGTACAGTAACTCATGATATTATTCCATTCAATTTATAAAGCATGTTAGTCAATACGGGTATTGACTTTTGTCCCATCATGCTGGGTACGAGGTTTTCTATGTTGTTGTTGGAGGTCCAGGTGACAGAGGTGAAGGCTGCTCAGCAGAGGATGATGAAGGTGGGTTTCAGGCTGGCATATCTAAGCAGTGATGGAAGCTCCTGTGGTGACAGGTCAGCCGAACCGATGTGGAACTGTGTGTTCAATGGCTTGGCACTCAGGAAGTTTGGAGCTTCTGCGTTTTGGCTTTTACACCAGGAGCTGACACACGTTTTCCTCTTAATTCATTGTCGTATTTCCCTCAAAAAAGGAGGGAAATGTATTATTATTATTATTATTATTATTATTATTATCATTATCTGCTACACAGCAAGCGTTGGTTTGAAACCTGCTTCCTTGAAGCGTGTGCCAGAGATCACAGATGTTTCACATTCAACAAAATGTTCATTCTATACTAAACTACACACAGTTAAAAAACCCTGTACAATCAGTATCAGCTTGTTCTGGGTCAGTGTTTGTTTACATTTGCTTGACTCACAAAATGACAGTCACATGAAAACTATCTATAGTCCAGAATATACTGTAATATCATATTGCATTTTTTTCTTGGTAAAGAAAGACATAAGCTGTGAGTACTCAAATGCAAGTACTCATACATTACTTGTTTTGAAAAAAAGTGTTATAGGTGCCTCCCTTATATATATAGTTTTCTTTCCAGTATCGTTCAGCCCTAGTTCTGCCATTTTAATGAGAATTTTAATTGCAAGATCATTTTTGAATCATGTATTCTTTACATTTTAACTGCATCATTGGAACGTGGTTTATAAACACACTGTAATTAAGTTAACACTCAGAATAACGGCTGAAATTGAAGAACGATGAAGAGCCGCAACTAAGAAATTTACCACAAGCCACCACTGGTAGTTTTATTTTGACAGTCACCGTACTGACAATCCAACTTGGTCGTCTGTCCACTAGAATATCCGTCTTATTTAGTTTATAGTGTATTGTTCCCTCCTGCATGTGTGTGTGGCTTCATTAGAAAAACAAACAAGAACATGACAATGGCATTGTTTTCATCGTTTCTGTGTAAACAGACATTGTTTTCATCGTTTCTGTGTAAACAGACATTGTTTTCAGAACGTTGCCATCGAGGTGCAAATTCTTTCTGAATCAACACTTTGTTGTGTAAACGGAGCCTCGGTTGTAATAAATTTGACTTTAGAGAGCGAATATGCACCACAATTACAGGACAGGGTTTTATGACACTGTATTTATCACCAGAGGGAATTAATGGTTGAAATTAGAGCTGTCAATTTAAACTTTTTCAGCTCTGGTCAAAAGATAGTAGGATAAATTTTCATTCATTCTTTTTGGAATGTGTTTGGAGTTTAGAGATTATTATACAGTCCTCTATATTATATATAAACAACACATATAGTTTTGGATGAACTCTCTTTGATGAAGTTTTTCTCTGCAGGGAGTAAATAAAAGTAAAGAAAATAAAATATCGTAAATTTGCAAAGTTGCGAAGGAAGGATGTGAATGCAGAACACAAAGCGATGTTTAATGAAGATGGTTGTCCACAACTCACCGAGGAGCTTCCAGAATCAATCACAGTGACCCAAACACAGGAGCAGATGCTGGGAAAAGGAAGCAGGAGAAAACAGAGGAGGGTTCAGAGAGACGGAAACAAGACAGACGACAGGTGGAGCAGCAGATGGACTGACAAGGTCACACACAAGCTGATTCAGCACTTTTCTCACAAGATCCTCAGTGAACTGAGAAACTTTCTGATTTTCGTCAGAGCAGCAGGTACTCGTACTCATTTGAGTACTCACTCCTGCTAAACGCTGCAGGCGCTGCCTATCTCTGCTTCCGCTTCCGCTACGGGCTCCTCCCCACAGTCGCCGCTCTCTCTCCACTGGCTCTGACGGACGCTCCTCCGTTCCACATCAGCTCTGCTCCTCCAGGGACCGTGACCTCGCAGCCCCCCCAGGCTCTCTTCGCCTCAGGTCACGGTGCACTGCCGGCTCCAGCGGGCCCCCGGCTCGCTCCACGGCCAGCGCCCATCAGGACTGCTTCTAGGGAGGACGTACACACCCGTGTGCACATCAGCTCACCCGGGCTGCTCTCAAGGATTCCTTTGGGTGTTTCACGTCGATTCAGTCTTGCTACCTGCTTTTGCCCGTGGCGGCAGTCTTGTCGTTCTTCAGACGAGCGTGAGAACCGAAATAGCTTTTCCCTCTCACAAGACATTTTTAAATAAGATAGAAAATACACACGCTACAATATACAGGGTAACATCAATATATTAGAACTACTAGTAAGCAGCCCTCTCAGCAGTCTAAAACACGTCTGGGGCGAGTCCGAGTCTTTTCCCGGCTGATCAGCGACATGCAACCAAAACGGCCGCTTGTTTCCATCAATATCATAAGTTTCACCGCCATCTCGTGCCACTCTGCCGCCGCGTCGACGACGCATCCCGTCTACCACGCTCTGTCCAGCGGCCTAACCCTAACCCTAACCCTCTGTCCAGTGGCCTAACCCTAACCCTAACCCTAACCCTAACCCTAACCCTAACCCTAACCCTAACCCTAACCCTCTGTCCAGCGGCCTAACCCTAACCCTAACCCTAACCCTCTGTCCAGTGGCCTAACCCTAACCCTAACCCTAACCCTAACCCTAACCCTAACCCTAACCCTAACCCTAACCCTAACCCTAACCCTAACCCTAACCCTCTGTCCAGCGGCCCTTCAATAAAAAATGAAAAGTGACACACGTTCGGGCCGAGCTCGACTCGCGCCTTGATTGCTCAGCGACCTGCAACCAAATATGGCTGTTCCGTTTTCCATGATATGATGAAGCTCAGCAGCCGCCTTCAGCAGGCTAATAACACACGACAGGCCCGTTCATGGTACCGAGATCCGACCACCCTCTCCCAAACCCCTTGTCACCCCAGTGGCCGCAAAGGCCATTCATCCTGTCCCCGCCCCATTCATCCTGTCCCCGCCCCATTCATCCTGTACCCGCCCCATTCATCCTGTCCCGGCCCCATTCATCCTGTCCCCGCCCCATTCATCCTGTCCCCGCCCCATTCATCCTGTCCCCGCCCCATTCATCCTGTCCCTGTCCCCACCCCATTCATCCTGTCCCCACCCCATTCATCCTGTCCCCGCCCCATTCATCCTGTCCCCACCCCATTCATCCTGTCCACGCCCCATTCATCCTGTCCCTGTCCCCACCCCATTCATCCTGTCCACGCCCCATTCATCCTGTCCCCGCCCCATTCATCCTGTAACCGCCCCATTCATCCTGTCCCTGTCCCCACCCCATTCATCCTGTCCCCGCCCCATTCATCCTGTCCCCGTCCGATTCATCCTGTCCCCGCCCCATTCATCCTGTCCCTGTCCCCGCCCCATTCATCCTGTCCCCACCCCATTCATCCTGTCCCCGCCCCATTCATCCTGTCCCCGCCCCATTCATCCTGTCCCCGCCCCATTCATCCTGTCCCCGCCCCATTCATCCTGTCCCTGTCCCCGCCCCATTCATCCTGTCCCCACCCCATTCATCCTGTCCCCGCCCCATTCATCCTGTCCCCGCCCCACGCTTCCTTTCAGCTGCGCTCGCGCTCCAGCCTTCAGACCGCTGTTCAGGAAAATCAAGGTTCACAAACAGCCATGGACCGGGCTCGTTTCTTCCCTTGGCAAACCGCCTTCCTCCTGCAACCCCCAACCCCCACCCGACAGAAATATTGGGTGGTTCTTCCAGCCCAACTTTAACATGGATTCTACTTTAATGAACATCTGGATATTTTGGCAGCAGCATCAAGTGATGTGAACTCTCCTGTAATGAGTACACTCATAATCACAGAAAATAATCAGCCTCTTGAGCAGCACTGAACAGTAATTAGTATAGTGTACCATCATTTCCTTCCCACTGCTGTCATATCTGCATGTTATAATAAATAACCAGCAACAGGACTCAGCCGCGAAGAGAACCAGTGGAACGCAGTTATGACGAATAACAACCCAGCCTCTCTCCAAATTATGTCCCACCGACATTTGTCCACAGCTTAAAAAAACAACATTTCACAATAAAACTGAAATGTACACTCTATTCCCCCCCATGTTTATGGAGGAATTATTGATGAAAAAGGTTTGAGCAAGTGTTGAAGTGTTGAGTAAAAGTGTAATTTGTAGTTGTGTACTGTGAGTTGTGTACCTGTAGAATTTCTTCCTTTCCACAAATACACCACACTCACACAGTCACAAATTCTTAATTACAGACACACAAATTGTTTTTTACAAGTCACAGATTAAAAAACTTGCAAGCTCACATTTTTCCTACAATTGTTGAAGTAAATTTGGTGAAAAATATATTTGTGCTCCTGTATCGAAGTGAAGTTCTTCCCTACGAGTCACAGATTCTGTTTTTTCAACTACAGATCAAACATCGCGGCTCTCGGTTGAGATATCTGGTGAAAAACTACCTGTGTGTTCAGTCAATGGAGAAAAAGGCGGCGCCTATCTGAGATTGACGGATTTCACAGCCAATCAGGAGAGAGGATTTAGTCTGTATTGAGGCATGATAAAGGTTCTCACCGCTTGGTATCAAAACATTCATTGACTCAGCAGCAGCAAAGAGGCGTTGGATTTATAGTCACATTAATACATTAACTCCTACGCGAAGCTGAAAAAATGTCCCGTCCCGTCACTCCTTTCCTCTGTTTGTGCATTAAAACAGAAAAGAGCTGCTCTCTTTCACTTATTTTGTGCAGATAGTTTAATCTAATATTTTCAAAAGATTAATGTTATTATGATGTAATTACCATTCTGATAGTCCCTCCATCTGTGGGTGGTTTTTGTCACTGCATACTTTCTATATAAAAAACGAACCAAATGGAAACGTGGCAGACAGAGATGGGAAATATCTACATTCCTGTTGTCCTTTCTTCCCAATGAGCTACGAGGTTATGAATAACAGCTGTGTCTCATTCTATCATTATATGATTCCGATATTGTTGTAGGAGCAGACGTTTGGTAAAACTGTGGCGATCCAGTAGAAGTGAGTATTTCCACATCACATCTCACTGCAGAGTGTCTCACCTTCCTTCAGTCACTGTGACGGCTTTGAGCAATTGTTGGCATTTGGACGAGCGCAGCGGGATGGAAATGCTGTCAAATGAGGCAAAGAAGAGCGAATCGTGGTGGAGCACAAGATCTGTGGACTGAAAAGTTCGAGAAGAGCGACTTATATTTACACAACTTCCTGCACACCCTCTACACAATATGATAAACATTTGAGAGGAAAACACCTCTGCCTGCAATGAACCCACACAGCCTCACGTTTCCAACCCCAATCATCAAGCCCGAGCCCGAGCCCGAGGCTCTCAGAGCACTCATCGCATTTTCACGGGGCCAAAATGTCTTTTTATTTAAATACCATCACTGCGGCTCTGCCCTGCAGGCGCCGGCGGTAGACGAGCAACCAAAGTGTGTTTTGATGCCTTTTCATTCCAACAGGTTGACAATATCTTCTTAAAGACACTTTCAGTCTGAAACTGACTCCACAAATAGAAAATGTTCTAACCTTCAACACTCCGAGTCAAGCAGGTCTTTGTGAACTTCTTCTGTGGTATTTAAAGCTGCTCTCCTTATTTCAGCCATCTCACAGAAATATCTAGTGAGAGACAATTTCAGGAAATTTCTATAGAATATTAACATCTTCTCTTTGCGCACACTTTTCCTTTGGTCATGATGCACAAATAATTGGATATTATTAAGAAAGAAATATGTAGGAGTGCAGCAATACCACTTTTTTAAAGGACAAGTACGAGTATTAACCTTTAGCTACTTGTTGATACCGAGTATCTATACAAGTACTTATTAAATGCTATATAACCTAATATATACTCCATGAGCAACCAATACGTGGAGGCCAAGGACTGTGTGACTCACCTCCGCACAGCGTCTGTGTCAACGCTACATCACCTCCAACGGCCTCACAGTCTACAGCACCATAGCGCAGCGCGGAGCGTCCAGCTACACACTGCGCTAGAGGCGTGTTTCCACCGCACAAAAAGTGCAGGAATGGACCGGTGTGGTCCGGTACGGTTCGGGTTTCCACTGCAAGAATTAAGGATTTTCCCGAAAATACCTCTCCAAAGGTGGAGGCTGTTCCTCTACCCCTCCATCGGGGTACCCAGGACCATGGAACAGGTCCAGTTTGGAGGAGCTGATTGGTCAGTGAGTTACTACACTCCCTCAGTATTTTAATATGTCGGCTGTATGAATCCTCTGTTGTTCACATATTCAGCTTTGCACTGGTGGTTTTTTTGTTTAGTTTTTTGCTGCTCAACTTTCATGTTGGTCCCTAAAGAGCAGACGTGAGGCACTACGGAGACCGGGACTCTGGGCACGTGACCGTCTTTGTGACACTGGAGTGCACTCCAGTGTTACTTCACCAGGGCGACGTTCGCTCTCTCAGAACCAACACGGAGGTTGCAGCTGCAGCTCTGTGGCTGCAACAAATAAAAATAAAATCTGGATTCATAAGATCCAGATCTGTCGCCCCGGCTGAGATCACTGTTGCAACGTCACATATCTGCGGAGCTCTAAACCCCACCTACATTTTAACCCTCCCCTCTGCGGTGGAAACACCACCCAAATTTCGGTCGGGGTCTGCTTTGCCGAACCGCTCCGTTCCGTTCCTTCCCTGCACTTTTCCTTCCCAAGAGATCAAGCTCACTGTGCGCCGCCACACGCTCCAGCCCGCTGTTAGTGAGTATAGTAGTCATATTTTAATCAAGTTTAGCATGTAGCATTGTTGGCGTCTGAGCCTGAAACTCTTTGGCATCCAGCATGTAGCATGTAGCATGTAGCACGTAGCACGTAGCACGGCTCGGAGAAAAATCCTCTTGATCCACTGAGCAGTTAAACTCCTGAGCGACATGGTTCTGACTCTGCTGGTCCAAATGTCTCTGGTGATGAAGTTGCTGGTGATGAAGTTGCTGGTGATGAAGTTGCTGGTGATTTACCAACTATCTTTCTCCTTCTCTTGATATTTTGCCAGAACATAATTTAAAGTCTGTGTTACTTTTGTCATTCTCATTAATATTACAGAATTTGTGAACAACCATTGCTCGTCTTCTCTTACGACGATGATGCATGACGTCAAGTTGTACTCGGTGGGTTTTGACTGGGATCATTTACCAGTAGGAATAATTTGTGCAGTATTGGTAATGGTGCCTCCCTGAAAATAAAAGAACAATTATAAATACTCAACTTTCTGCCTGTAACTTCTTCGTTGTTTTGAAATAATAATGCTCCAAGACGGCAGTGCTTCTGTTAATTTCAGTAATCCCAGTCACTCTTCCACTACACTCCTGTTTACGTAATGACCAGAGGATAAACATCTCAGTCTGCATTTCTCAACTTATTCATGAAATTTTGAACGTTTATCTTTTCATTTTCTTTATCAGGGTGAACATGCAGCCTAAACCGCCTTCACCCAACGCTGTGTGAGGATTCAAAGGCAGCTCTGTCTTTATTCACAATCATGACATTTAAATGGAGCAGCCGGCCTGGAGAAGATGGAGGCTTGCTGGAGATATGGTGTGTTTTATACTGCTGGTGTATTAACATTGACGGTAGAGGACGGAGGGAGGCTGAGGAAAACAGGAGATGGATGGGAGAGGACACACACACACACACACACACACACACACACACACACACACACACACACACACACACACACACACACACAGAATGCAAACACCCTTTTTCGCTTGTGCGCACAAATACATTCATTCCTCCCTCAAACACAAACACACTGAGACACAGCGCCGTCATGGTTGAGCTCACAAAGGCAGGAGCCCGGGTCCTCGGCTCCTGGGAGATGAACTGGAGCTGATAAATTTAGCAAAAACACAACTCCCCTTAGGCCACACACACACACACACACACACACACACACACACACACACACACACACACACACACACACACACACACACACACACACACACACACACACACACACACACAGTGCTTATTGTGATTTCCTGGAGACGTGCTCTAACCTTCACCAGAACTACCTCTTGCATAACCCAAACTTTTAACCAGACAGCTGAACTTTACACTAAAAAGTTGTAATTTTCCCTTGAAGTTCACCAACTTTAGAGCTACGTGGACGACACACACGTTTGCCCAGCATTAATAATTTGGCCCAATAAATGTCACACATACTCTAAATCCCCGGAACTTAGTTATAGCTAAGTGCCCAAAAAAACACATTTCAACCCTTTAAAGTATATAAAACAAGTGTGTGTGTGTGTGTGTGTGTGTGTGTGTGTGTGTGTGTGTGTGTGTGTGTGTGTGTGTGTGTGTGTGTGTGTGTGTATGTGTGTGTAAAAGGTCATAGATCCACATTCACACTCCTCTGCCAATACTGTACTTATTTCTGTGAAGAACCTTGCTGTCGGTGAGTTGTTGGACAGGTTCTAAAGGATAACTGGAGCTCAATAAAGACACTGTCAAGTTTTACTACAAGCAAACAAGCCTAAGAGTCTTAAATCCACAATAGTTTTGGTTTCCTTTGTTTATGGAAAAATCACTGTTGAGTCTCACCATTGTCACTGTATTAGACTTAAGGACTGAAGAGAGGAAGTGAGTTCAGGAAACAATAAAGTCAATAAAAGGCAATGCAGAGGAAACGAGAGAAACAATAAAAGAAATGAAGAGAAAAGATGTGTGAGACTAAACAGGATTCCAGCTCTCCTGTCACACTTAAGGTTGATCCCACTGAGGAATCAGCTCAGCAGAGACTCCAAGCAGGCAGCTTGTTTTTAGCCTCACACGTTAGAAAGATGCAGGACCATGACTGTCTAATTTTAAGGCAGGAATGGGAGGATTTATTTAGTTTGGAGACAGTACAAAGCCAAAAGGGAGGACAGAAGCTTCCCTAGGGGCACTGTGCCATTGAATTGGAGCAAAAATACTGCTGAGCTCATTTTAAAAGTAGCCCAGGCTGAAGCACTTGAAGTCTCAATTGAAACTGTGTTGGCAGTAGCTACATGCATACCTCAACCCATCACAGTGCCAGGACCATTCATCCAGCCTCTCTAATGCTTATGCCTATAATGCTATGAAGTGCCGGAGCTGATCCAAGTTTGCATTTGGTGAAAGTCTAGGTACGCATCACAAAGGCCGCCTTAACCTGAAAGGGCATGCTTAAACCTGCTGCCATTTAGTGTGTGAAAGTAACTGGAGCTCATGAAAAGGTTCTGATCATTTAAGGCTTGTACACTCAAAATGGTTTGAAATGTCAAAACCTTCACAGAGGATTCTTTCACTCCTGGTATATGTTTTGAGCAGACAAAGGTCTGGAAAATGGAGATGTAACTTATTCTCCGTATTACCACTACGGTAAATGGACTTCACTTATAGGAATGCTTTTCAACTGCAAAGCTCTTTACATCGTTGATCACATTCACCCATTCACACACATGGGGACTGCGGCCATGCAAGGCACTGTCATTCCAATGGGAGCAATTTGGGGTTCAGTGTCTTGCTCAAGGACACTTCGGCATGCAGACAAGTGAAGATGGGAATCAAACCTGCAACCATCCAATTGGGAGACGGCCAAGCCAAGCAACCCTACCATCTCGGTGGACGGACAGACAGATGGATGGAAGGAAAATGTAAGATGAGAACTCAGAGAATGCTTCTGCCTTTCCAAGCACATCCCACAGATGTTGAACCATGCACATTGTGGAGGCCAATTCAATGCCTTGCTCACCTTTCCATGCTCCTACAATATTCATGAAAAGTTCTGTCCTGAAAAGGGCATTACCCTTCAGAAAATAATGCTGTGGGATTCAAGATAGCCACTCCTATATGTCAGTGTTCATGGTCTGAAATAGGATTCATGTACAGGAGATAAATGGAAACTTAATACTGGAAAATCAGATTTTTCTTCCTCTCGGATCCATACCTGCGTTCAGATTCCATTAGTTTGCCTTTGAGTGCATCCTGCCTCCATCGAATCATCAGGTAACTAATGCATACAAACCCAATAGTCCAAATGATGTTAAAGGAGCAATTTTAACTCAGTCCAAAGAACTGACTTAAAATTGCTTTTAGTCAACACGTCTGTGGCCATGAAGCCCCAATAAAACTGAGTCCTGGCACTTTTCCATCAGGCTCCTTTCTGTTTTTCAGCCTTTTTGCTCAACAAATGCATCAGCAAGGACGGCTGCCGATGACTGTTCCTGGGTGACTACTTGAGCGCCTTTGACCCGTGTTTGAAGGTGTAGGCACTGTGCAGGAACATT
The DNA here is from genome assembly GCF_963383615.2 of Lipophrys pholis. Taxonomy (NCBI): domain Eukaryota; kingdom Metazoa; phylum Chordata; class Actinopteri; order Blenniiformes; family Blenniidae; genus Lipophrys; species Lipophrys pholis. The sequence goes on along the minus strand of NC_137647.1, from coordinate 24,071,901 downwards.
TCCCAGGAGCTACAGATGTGAAGATGCCTCGACCTACTACTGGTTAATGGGGGTTGGCCAGTAACAACCAAGATTCATGGTTTTCACAGCATATATCAATGAGCAGCTTCCTCCTGACTTCTCCATGTCTGCCCACGACACATTTTCCATCTTATTCTGCTTCTTCTGACTCGCACTGTTAGCTTTGTTTGTTTACTACGCAAAATGCTCTGCGCTCTACATCACGTCCTTTCGCTTGGTCCACTAGATGGTCTGCTGATAGTCCCTGACGTTTTAATACTGTTTGTGGATCGGACCTCAGTTCCCTTGCAAGTGAACCGAGATCCACCTTTTTATTGAAGCATTCACACCTGCAGCAATAAACAAACTGTCGTCTGGATGAGGTTCTCAGAGGTTACTCAACACACGTAATTATGTCTCGCATGCTGTCTCATTGACAATGATACAAAACCTTCGAAAATAAAATGAATGCAAACTAGACTGGGCTCTCAGTAGGGGATATACGTACCTTAGGAACTGATGAGGCCATTTAGATGAGAGATTAAATGTCCAGTTAACCTGATTCACTTTCTTGGAGAAGCAACTCTCCTAATTAAGCTATTACATCTGATTGAAAACTACAGACTAACTGAACTGTTCCCATTCTTGTCAATCGTTGTAATCAAACTGAACTCAAGAACAGGAAACTGCCCTGAGAGTGAAGATAACATGCAGCTGTTCATGTATTTCATCAATCCAATTCAATTAATTACTTTATTGTTGTCCAACGTTTCGACTGAGGGGGAGATATTTCCTGTTGGTCCAACCATGGACGGGACACAGATATCTGTAAGAGCAACTTTTATGGGCAATATTTCCCCACCAATGTACCACAGCATTGAGTAAAAGAAAAAGAAGACATTGGTTGGAAGGACAGAGAGACTAATGTGGGAAAATGAAGGGGAGATGAATGGAGAGAAGAAAAGCCCAAAGACTGAGGGAGGAGGGGAAGAGAGCTGAGAAATGCAAGTCGAGCCGGGTAAACGCAAATAAAGTTCTGCTTTCCGAAAGCAATTAGCTTTCCAAAGCTCCAGGCTCTGTTTTTGTTGCCTCTGTGGTCTCGCTACACGAGATAGGCTGAATGAAAAACATGCAGCCAAATGGAGTTTTGGGTTGTGAAACAAATTATTTTTAGAGCATTTTGGAAGGATGGATGCAAAGAGGCAGTAAAACAGCATGGGACTTGTGGAGGAGTAAAGGAAGGAAAATCTAATTATGAATGTTCTTTATGCATTCTGATGCAACCTTGAGAAACATTTTTGTTACTGTAGATCAAACTTAATTATATCTACCTTAATTTGATGTACGCTACAGTGGTGCAGTACTGCTCTGTCTGTTCTGCTTGTGGATAGAGATGTGTCCTCCATCCATTTACTCTCACTAACGTGGAAAAGGAACAAATCTTGTGAGCTCCAAAGCTGCTGAATGCTTTGTTTACTGTTTACAAAGTGTTTACAGAAGCCCTTCTATAGGAAAGCTTTGGTCAGCATCATTAATGAGAAATGTGCTTTATTTGTGTGAGTGAGTAGAATTAAAAAACTGAAAACTGGAAGTTGGTGAAAAGCTATTGAGCACAGATCCTCTGGATTTCTTCATGCAACAAAAGGATACCAATACTCCATGGCTCTAGGAGCTGTCAATCAAAGCAGAGGATTAAAAACACATTTTAATAGTTGTGTATTTTAACAACCTAAAATTCAATAGGGTTTGAGCACTGAAGGGCCAAAGTCCTTATTGAAGGACTCGGGGGTGATGGGTCTGTGGTGGTGGGGATGGGGGGCCCCCCTGCCTTGTTCCTTCTGGGTGGGCGTCTGGCGCCTTGGGGGGTGGCGGCCGCTGTGCCTCCGGGTTTTCAGGGTCTCTGCGTTCTCAGGCGTTCTCCGCGGTCCTTCGGGTGTCTCGGTGTCGCATCTTGTGGCCCGTGGCTTTGGGTGGTGTCGGTCTGCGGAGCCCCGTCATGCCTGGACCAGACTTCAAGACTCTTTTGGTAGCCCCACCTGCATGGGGCAAGACCAACACACGTGCAGAATCCACCCAGGACTCACTGGGCAAAGTTGGAACTCACTGCCTACTTGTATCTGTCATCTTGGTGGAGCTCCAGGCCACTGCTGCCATTGTGGACCTAACACTTAGTGAGAGTCCTGGTCTGATTTGGAAAGTCTATGTTTGGACTTTAAGAATGTTGGCTGCATTTATATATCAAGTCAAGCATTCAAGGTGAAAGAAAATCATGTTTCTATTTCTTGTTTTTTGTCAGAAGGGATGTTAAAGGGTTAATACAACAAATGACACAATATAGATAGATAATAGATAAATAATGCTATATTGTCATTCAATACATACAGCCGTAGGCACATACAAGAAAGAAATGTTTGTGCACGAGGCTCAAAACTTTTAACTTTTAAAAAGTGTCTAAAAAACAGGAACAGTAAAGTATAGATACACACAATAAAAGGTATAAAAACACACATTTAAAGCAGTGAATAAAGTGCCAACGATGCATAAGATGATAGTTATTGCACTGGATTTTAATTATAGCTCTTGATTATTGGATCATACTCAGACCTGACAGCAGAATATTTGCAGTTCAAGAGTCTTCTGGCCCGAGGAATGAAGCTGTTGCAGAACCTGGTTGTTCTGCACTTCAGGCTGCGGTTCCTTCTTCCAGAGGCCAGCAGAGAGAACTGTCCATGATGTGGGTGTGTGCAGTCTCCAACAATGTTTTTAGCTCGTGACTGTCAGGTCTCTGTGTCTGCCCCTGTGTGTCTCACCACGTGTTTCCAATTAACCAATGGCCTCATCCCTCTGTGTTAACCCATCGTTGAGTTCCACCTGTGTGCTTCCCTTACCTGTGTATTTAAACCCCCCTCCCTCAGTTGTCTTTGTCGGTTCGTCTTGTCTTCATGTTGCTCCTCGTGTCCCCTGTGTCTCCTCGTGTCCCCTGTGTCTCCTCGTGTCCCCTGGACTTCAATAAACTCGATGGTGACAGACAGTGTTTGGTCCCCAGGTCTTTGACAGAAGGAAGAGAAGTCACAATGATCTTCTCTCCTGTCCTCACCACTCTCTGGAGGCCCTTCCAGTCTGCAGCTCAGCATCTCCGCACAATAGAAAGATGCAGTAACTCTCTATGGTGCATCGACAGAAAGTGGTGAGGATGCTGGCAGGCAGATGTATCCTCATCAAAATGCAAACGCTGCTGCGCTGGCTTTGTCAGAGACGAGGTGATCAGGGACCAATATAGATTGTTGGTTATGTGTATGCCCAGGAACTTGGTACTTTCTACCATCTCCACTCCTGTGCTGTTAATAATCAGTGTAGAGTGGCAGGGTGGGTTCCTCCTGAAGTCAATAATGAGTTCTTTTGTTTTCTTGACATTCAGGAGAAGATTGTTCCTCCTGCACCAGCCAGCCAGATGCAGCACCTCCTCCCCGTCATCCTTGTTCTGGATCAGGTCCACCACTGTTGTATCGTCTGCATACTTTATGATGTAGTTGGTGGGGGACCTGGCAATACAGTCATAAGTCATTAGGCAGACTCAAGATGCAGCCCTGTGCTGCTTCATCAGCCTCTCGAAGCACGTCATCATTATTGGAGTCAGTACTATAGGGCGATTGAGGCTGGTAATTGAGGATTTATTTCGCACTGGTATGATGGTGGCCTGCTTGAAGCATGATGGTACAGCAGTCTGGTTCAGGAAAGTGTCCAGCGGTGGTGCTGTGTTCCTTGCTGGGGTCGTGCTCAGACCTGAAGAAAAGGTTGTTGTGTTACGGCGGGGAGACAGAGGCTCAAGCGCAGAAAGTCACCAGAACAAAGATGAAGGGAACCAAGGATTTTATTTATCATAAGAAATAATAATTTTAGAGTTCTCCTCCAGAAGAGATAAAGTCTTGGGGAGAGTGGCTCACGGGTCAGGCTAGCGTGGACGGAGTCAGGCTGACGGAGCGAGGGGACGTGTCCTTGTCCGGACGGGGGCTCCCGGGAATCAGCACCAGAGCCGAGTACAGAGCAGATTGGGGCAGAGCAGGTTGAAGCGGTGGTCCAGTGGGCGGCGGCCGAGGCGGTGTGGGAAGAGCAGGTGCTGGCTGGGCCCGAGCGTGGAGTGCTGACGATGTCACTCTGATGATGAGGAGAAGTGAGAGAGTGTATGAGCAGGTAGCAAGAGGTAGAGTTAACAGACAAACACCACAACTACTAACTCTTGTTGATTTTACGGTCCCGCGTCGAGTGGAGTGAGGAGCCCGTTTAAAAAGCAGAGCCACTCCTCCAAAACGCCTCCACCTGCTACCCGCAGCTGTACTGAATCCTGGTAATTAACCCAGCCAGCTCTTCCATCCCAAACACCACCTCCAGGCACGCCCACCTGAAACACACTGCAGGGAAAAAAGCACACACCTGCAGCCAATAACCCCTCCCCCTAAGGGGCTGCAGGAGAGCCGATCATGACAGTACCCCCCCCCTTACGTGCGCCTCCTGGCGTACAATTGAGTTGCCCCGGGTTCAGGCGGTGGAACTCCCGGATGAGTTCCCGATCCATAATGCGACTTCAGGGCACCCAGGAACGTTCCTCCGGACCATAACCCTCCCAGTCCACCAGGTACTGGAGACCATGCCCCCGGCGACGAACGTTCAACAATCGCCGCACGGTGTAGACAAGGCCACCATCCAGCATCCTGGGTGGTGGAGGGGGGCGGGCCGGAGGGGACAGTTCACTCTCCTTCACCGGTTTGACCTGAGACACGTGGAAAGTGGGGTGAATACACATTGAGGCAGGTAATTTCAACCGTAACGCACTCCGGTTGATGATCCTTTGGATCTCGAATGGACCCGCGAAGCGTGGGGCGAGCTTCCTTGATTCCACCCGCAGTGGAAGGTCCTTGGCCCTCAACCACACCTTCTGCCCAGGGATATAGCAAGGGGCCGGAGAGCGCTTCTTATTAGCCTGTCGTTCCATCTTGCGGGATGACTGGAGTAGCGCTGCCCGGGCCTGCCTCCAGATCCTACGGCATCGCCTGACATGGGCCTGTACCGAAGGAACCGCCAGTTCTTGTTCCTGGGACGGGAAGAGGGGGGGCTGGTAACCCAGGGAACATTGGAAGGGAGACAGGCCAGAAGATGAGTTGACCAACGAGTTATGTGCATACTCCACCCAGGCCAGATGGTCACTCCAGGCTGAGGGGTTCTCTGCAGTTACACATCTGAGAAGGGTCTCCATCTCTTGGTTGAGTCGCTCTGTCTGCCCGTTAGACTGCGGATGGAAACCCGAAGACAGGCTCACCTTAGCTCCCAGTGCGGTGCAGAACGCCCTCCAAACCTCTGACGTGAACTGAGGGCCTCGGTCCGACACAATGTCCAAGGGAATGCCATGCAAGCGAAAAACCTCAGAAACCAGCAGGTCTGCCGTCTCCCTCGCAGTGGGTAGCTTGGGTAGGGCCACAAGGTGCACTGCCTTTGAAAAGCGGTCAATAATAGACAAGATGGTGGTCTTACCCTTAGAAGTTGGCAGGCCAATGACAAAATCCACTGCAATATGGGACCAGGGGCGGGTCGGGATGGGCGGTGGCTGGAGGAGACCGGAACTGGGTTGGTTAGAGGTCTTATTGCGGGCACAGATGGTGCAGGCCGCTACAAATTCCCAGGTGTCCCGATCCATGGTAGGCCACCAGAATCTTTGATGCACCACTTCCAAGGTGCGGGTGACGCCAGGGTGACAGGAGAACCGGGACGAGTGACCCCACTTCAGGACCTGGGAGCGTACAGGGACAGGAACAAACATTGTGTTAGCAGGTCCACCACCTGGGTCCGGTTGTAGCCGGAGGGCCTCTTGGACCAAGGCCTCGATCTTCCAGGTGAGAGAGGCCACTGTGCAGGTCTTAGGCAGGATCGGGACAGGTTCAGATGGGGGTTCCTCAATGGAGAACTGACAGGACAAGGCATCTGGTTTGACATTGCGGGATCCTGGGCGATAGGTGAGTGTGAACCGGAAACGCCCAAAAAACAGGGTCCAACAGGCCTGGCGAGAATTTAGTCTCTTGGCAGAGCGAATATATTCCAGGTTCTTATGATCCGTCCATACAATGAATGGCTGCTCAGCTCCCTCTAACCAGTGCCTCCATTCCTCCAGGGCCATCTTGACAGCCAATAGTTCCTGGTTTCCAATGTCGTAATTGCGTTCTGCTGGAGAGAGACGTCGAGAGAAGAATGCGCAGGGATGGAGCTTATTGTCTGACGCGGAACGCTGTGAGAGCACCGCTCCCACCCCCGAGTCTGAGGCGTCCACCTCCACTACAAACTGACGACCGGGATCTGGCTGGACGAGAATAGGCGCTGAGGTGAACCGGAGCTTGAGGGTCTGAAAGGCCTGGGCTGCTTCACGAGTCCAAACAAATGGTCGAAGGGTTGAAGTCAAGGCGGTCAGGGGAGCAGCAGTCTTGCTGTAGTCCCGGATGAATCGTCTGTAGAAGTTGGCAAACCCGAGGAATCGCTGGAGCTGCTTCCGATTCTCAGGTTGCGGCCAATCCTGAACCGCCGAGACCTTGCTGGGATCCATCCTCACCTCCCCTGGCGAGATGATGTAGCCCAGGAATGACACCGTGGTCTTGTGGAACTCGCATTTCTCCGCCTTTACATAGAGCCGGTTCTTGAGGAGACGCTCCAGGACTTGGTGGACATGTTGAGTGTGTTCATTAACATTGCGGGAGTAGATAAGAATGTCATCCAGGTAGATGAAGACAAAGCGGTCAACCATGTCTCTGAGGATGTCGTTCATGAGTCCTTGGAAAACTGCAGGGGCGTTAGTGAGTCCAAAGGGCATCACAAGGTACTCAAAGTGTCCCAGAGGTGTGTTGAACGCAGTCTTCCATTCATCCCCCTCACGGATGCGTACGAGGTGATAGGCGTTTCGAAGGTCCAGCTTGGTGAATATAGTGGCGCCGTGGAGGGGAGTGAACGCAGAGCTGAGCAGAGGTAAAGGGTACCGGTTCTTGATGGTGATGTCGTTGAGTCCCCGGAAGTCTATGCACGGTCGTAGTGAGCCGTCCTTCTTGCCCACAAAGAAGAACCCGGCTCCTACTGGAGAAGAAGATGGTCGAATGAGGCCTGCAGCCAGGGACTCCCGAATGTAGGTCTCCATGGCGGTGCGTTCAGGTCGGGACAGATTATACAGGCGGCTGTGAGGCAGCGTGGCTCCTGGTAAGAGGTCAATAGGGCAGTCATATGGGCGATGTGGGGGCAACGAGAGAGCCTTGTCCTTATCGAACACTGGAGCCAGGTCACGATATGCCTCAGGGACCAGGGAGAGGTCCATGGCATCCGGGGGTGCAGGCCTGGTGGGCGTAGACGGAGTCAGGGCCGACCGCAGACAGTGGTTAAGGCAGTAGGCGCTCCAGGAACTGACCTCCTCCCTCACCCAGTCGATCCGCGGGTTGTGAGTACGCAACCAAGGGTACCCCAGAACCAGCGGGGGGCGAGAGTGGTCGATGAGATGAAAGGCGAGGATCTCCTGGTGGTTACCTGCAAGCACCAGAGTGACGGGGACAGTCTTATGGGTGACCCGAGCCAGATGGAGACCGTTGAGAGACCGGGCTTCTAATTGGGATTCCAAGGGGACAGACGGGATGCTTAGTTGTTCTGCCAACTGATAGTCCATGAAGTTCTCCTCTGCTCCGGAATCCACTAACGCAGAGACCATCAGAGTCTGGGTCTGGAAACAGAGCGTCCCGGATAATTGGAGTCGCTGGGGGGCATCAGAGAGGTTTTGGCTCACCAGTAACCCCCTTACTACTGGTGGGCCCGTCCTTTTCCCGGGCGTGTAGGACAACGGGTGATGTAGTGTCCCAGTTCACCACAGTAGAGGCAAGCGTCATTGGACCGGCGTAGTTGTCTCTCCTGCGGGGTGAGCTGGGCATATCCAATCTGCATGGCTTCTGGCTCGGAGCTAGGACCTGGGGAATCTGCCCGCGGCTGTCTGGGGAGTGCAGGAGTCCAGTGCAGAGATCGCTCGCGGTGACGCTCCCTGCGACGGTTGTCGATCTGGATGCTAAGTTTAATCAGCTTGTCGAGGTCTTCAGTTCGGTCTCGGGTGGCGATCTCATCCTGGAGGTGATCCTGCAATCCCCGGTAGAATGCAGACTGGAGAGAACGGTCATTCCAACCACTACCCGCTGCTAGGGTCTGGAACTCGATTGCAAATTCAGCCACACTGCTGTTGCCCTGGCGGATGAGGGTGAGTCGGTCACTGGCCTCCCTTCCACGAACTGGGTGGTCAAATATCCGCTTCATTTCCTCCGTGAACGTCTGGTACGAGCGACACTCAGGAGCCTGGCCCTCCCACAACGCTGTTCCCCAAGTTCTGGCGGTTCCGGACAGGAGTCCAATAAGGTAGGCAATCCGGGATCGGTCGGAGGAATAGGACTGGGGCTGTAGTTCAAACACCAGGCCCACCTGGGTCAGGAAGGCCTGGCATGATCCCAGATCACCTGCGTACCTCTCTGGAACGGGAGCAAAGGGTTCTCTGAAGTGGGCTGCAGGAGGTGGACCCAGGTCTGGCACTGAGACTGAAGGCTCAGGTAACCGGAGGGCCAGGTTCTGCTGGACAGTCAGGCTGGTCATCTGGGAGGTCAGGCTGGTCATCTGGGAGGTCAGGCTGGCCACCTGGGAGGTCAGGCTGGCCACCTGGTCTAGAATTGCCCGATTGTTGGCTACTAGGCTCTGCAGAAAGGCGTCATGCTGACCCAGTCTGGCGTCTTGGCTGGAGAGGCACTGCTGGAGAGACTGGTCCATATATGATCCTGGCTGGTGATCTGCTGAGCTCATCTTGGCGGGACCGTACTGTTACGGCGAGGAGACAGAGGCTCAAGCGCAGAAAGTCACCAGAACAAAGATGAAGGGAACCAAGGATTTTATTTATCATAAGAAATAATAATTTTAGAGTTCTCCTCCAGAAGAGATAAAGTCTTGGGGAGAGTGGCTCACGGGTCAGGCTAGCGTGGACGGAGTCAGGCTGACGGAGCGAGGGGACGTGTCCTTGTCCGGACGGGGGCTCCCGGGAATCAGCACCAGAGCCGAGTACAGAGCAGATTGGGGCAGAGCAGGTTGAAGCTGTGGTCCAGTGGGTGGCGGCCGAGGCGGTGTGGGAAGAGCAGGTGCTGGCTGGGCCCGAGCGTGGAGTGCTGACGATGTCACTCTGATGATGAGGAGGAGTGAGAGAGTGTATGAGCAGGTAGCAAGAGGTAGAGTTAACAGACAAACACCACAACTACTAACTCTTGTTGATTTTACGGTCCCGCGTCGAGTGGAGTGAGGAGCCCGTTTAAAAAGCAGAGCCACTCCTCCAAAACGCCTCCACCTGCTACCCGCAGCTGTACTGAATCCTGGTTATTAACCCAGCCAGCTCTTCCATCCCAAACACCACCTCCAGGCACGCCCACCTGAAACACACTGCAGGGAAAAAAGCACACACCTGCAGCTAATAACCCCTCCCCCTAAGGGGCTGCAGGAGAGCCGATCATGACATGTTGAGGTCATTCAGGAAGTCAGTGTCGTCCTTGCAGGGGGCGTGGCATCCCTTGTAGTTGGTAATCATCTGGATGCCTTTCCACATATTCCTGGTGTTGTTTGTGTCCTGGAAAAACTCCTGGATTTTGAGTCCGTGAGCACCTTAGATATGAAGGCAGCGTTCCGTGGTTTCAGCATAGCGCGTACTTCCCCAGTCATCCAGAGTTTGTAGTTGGCCCGGTGGTGATGTTTGTGATGACACTGACATCCTCCATGCACTTCTGTATGTATCCTGACACAGACATAGCATATTCATCCACATTGATGCTCTGGTTGTGTGTTGCTGCTGCTCTGAACATGTCCCAGATCTGTGCACTCAAAACAATCCTGTAGTACTTCCAAAGCACCATCAGACCACACTCTCACCTGCTATACTGTTTGATTCTCTCTCAACAGAGACTCATATGATGGAAAATAGCATGACTGAGAGGTGATCTGAGGAACCAAGGTGGGGGTGGGGTGCAGCTCTGAAAGCATTCTTGATGTTACTGTAGGCCAGGACTAATGTGTTCGCTCCTCTGGTTGGAAAGTCCACATATTGGTGGAAGTGGGGGAGAACAGTTCTCATACTGGCCTGATTAAAGTCACCAACAACTATAAGAACTCCCTCTGGATAAGAACTTTGCAAGTCACTGATGGAGCAGGAGAGAATGTTCAGAGCCTCTTTGGTGTTAGCACTGGGAGGAATATATATATATATATATATATATATGATGGGAACTGTGGTGAATCAGGAGAGCAATGGTGACATTATTAGTCCAATTGGTGTTAAGGAAGATACACAAACCTCCACCCTGGGTTTTCCCCGTCACTTCACAGCTCCTGTCCAGGTGGAATGTTGTTCGCCCCTCCAGGCTAATGGCAGCATCAGGAATGGACGAGTTTAGCCATGTGTCCATCATAACCGGAGCGCAGCTTGATTAGGGTGAATTGGACAATGTAGTCCAATTCACCCTAATGAAAATCAGAAGATATTTTAAGCTCATTTTTTGAGAAGACGGAGAAAATGTGGAGCTGCTCAAGCTAAAGAATAAGACGAGGCATAAGAACAAATAGTGCTGTAAATCAAACCTAAGGGATATGGAGGGGATTGCACCTCCACCTGTCACCTTAAGTTAACGTCGTGGCGGCTGTGTGTACAGTCCTGGAGCAGTTTGAAGGTAAACAGGAGGCTGAGGGAAGGACTGCGTGTGCTGAAGCCTCACCAGGGTAAGTAAAGGTTAAAACACACAGCAGAAGATGGTTTGCCGTTTTTCTCGGGAGGCTCATCTGAGCAAACTCTTCCCGGGTAAATAAAAGTCTAAATGAAAGCTTTGGAAAACCACTGCGCTCGGCCCCATGGGTAATCCTTTATACTGATGGGATGGAAGCGTCAAGGAAACGAGCACAGAAAATGAGGGATGAAGGAGGTGAGGAACACCAGAGAAGAAGAAGAAAAACAAGAGAACCTCAATAAGACAGAAAGAATTAAAGTGGTGAGCAGAGGCTGAGAGAATAAGTCAAATCAGTCCGTTAATCAACTTTACGAGCTTTTGAATCAGCTCTTCTTTTCCTCCAGACAGTCTGTATGATGTATTTTGCACTTGCAGTCCGCTGACCCTCAGAAATAGAGAAACTGCAAGATAAATCAAGTGTTAGCTTCGTAAACTAACAACCAGATGTTTCTATCATGCATGCATTTCTGCAAGTATGACACTCTTTTACACCCACTTTTCTTTTTTTACAACTAATTGAAGATCATGGATTTAGAAATGATGAGATCATTTCAGGAGGAAGTAATTTTACTGACAGCATAAAATAAACAGCTCAAATTGAAGCACAAAAAATACGACAATATGCTGATGATGCTTCACATCTAATTGGACAAGAATTTATAGTCATTTTCAATTCAATGCAAACCGTCATTTCAGGGCACCTTTACAGAGGAAAACCAACAATTCTACATGAGCAAGCAGTGAACAGGTCATTGGGTTCTTTGTCAGAGGTGTTGCAGATTTAGAAAATAGACCATCAAAATGATAATTTCCATCACAGAGTGTACTTTTCTTTCAATGTTTAAAAAGGTAGTATGTGTCAATGTAATACTCAGGCAGATATTTACTGGCTTGACGTGGAAACGAGTCCAGCAACTTTCACTTTAGTCCATCGAACATTTGACTGCTTTTCTCTTTCATGTGCAGGCAGTGCTGTGAAGTTACTGCAAGCTGCTAATTACAGTTACTGGTTACCTCAAATAAAAGATTACTTTTGATTACTTGTATTTGTATCTTCCATCATGCCTCAGGCTTTCATCAGGAAGTCATTGAAATATTTGGACCAACATTTGAATGTTGTTAAAGAATATTTTAAGAAGAAAGAATACTTTATTGATTCCCCTTCATAGTTCAGCTAAACTACCTTAACAGTGCAACAACTGAGAACAGCTGGGGTCAAGAGTACTGCTACGGGATGTACTGTGGTGACCTGTCAGTAGTGGGATTTGAACCTGCAAGCTTCTGATCCAAGTCTCCATCTCTAACCTGCCACCAGTGTTGCCACAGTTACCTTGAAAAAGTAAACTGATGACTGATTACTAGTTACTCCTTTAAAAATATTTTAGTTACTTCACTGATTACTTGTTTTTAAAAGTAACTACGTAAGATTACAAGTAGCATTTTAGTTACTTTCAGCAGCATATATCTTTTTACTGAGGAAAATTACAAGAATAGTGTAACATCTCTGTACTTGTGTTCTTGATGCAATTACAAGGTTTATTAATACTGTTTGTTAGTTCCGATTCTATCGTGTCACCTGAATGCACCTCCATAAGAACAAGGAGAAAGTTCAGCAGTGCAGGTCCTGCCGAACAAAATGAAGTCATTTCTGTCGGCCAGCTCCTTCTGGCCGAACAAATTAGTTCCAACCGTCCTGGCTGAACTGTCAGTGCTGCACTGCCGAAACTTCTGCTCTGCCCTGTGCTGCGTATGCGTGTTCCAGCTCGCTAATGACTATCAGTCATATTTTAATCATATTTAACTTGTAACATCGCTACTGTACGAGCATCGCAGCTTGTTAAAATGTCGGAGGGCAGGCTTGCATGATGCACCTGAACGCATCACGAAAAGCTGTCAGCTCCTGTAGTACAACGATATTCAAAATTACATCATATTTCACAAGTTATACTTGGAATTTTCTCTAAATTTGCAATCCTGTTGTGTTACTCTAATCATAGTAATCATGGCATGGTACTAGTGTTCTCATTTATTCTGCAGTTAACCTCTAACACTTATAAATGAACAAGGTTAAACAGGAAGTCACCAAATTTCTTTGAGAACAAAGAAATATGTGTTCACCACTGGAAAATTCACCATTGGTCACGTGACCCCCCCCCCCGCGCACCCCCTCCTTGGAAGCTGCATCCCTGCACCTCACCACCAGGGGGATCCACCAACTCCGCCACAGCCATGGTCTGGAAACCTGAGACCAGCCCAAGGAGATTGGCTGAGGGGCATCCTGAACACAGCAGGAGTCGGACCATGATGCACAAGTATAAAGTCCAACCGGCGATGTAGATTTAGCTTCTTAAAAGTAATATATTTCCTTTTCTCCTTGTCATTTTTGGTGATGCATCCAATATACTTAATTGCTTTGTTAAAATGTTGTATTTTTTTCTTTTAAGGTCATAGCTTCTTTTCATTGGTGATGGCTTTCACTTGTAACTATAACTGTACTTGTACCTGTAACTGTACCTGTACATGTAACTGACTCACCGCACTCCAAACTTTTTTTAATTAATTAATTTATTTATTTCTTCGGTCAGGGGTCAACAAAATAAAATTATAAGCAATTTTTCATCCACCGGTTTACAATTTTCCAGACCGAAGGGGTTTAGGCTGAAGTTAAACACTTATTTTGCCAAACCCTGTTGACAAATCAAATACAAGATGTAGCAAGACATCAGACTCTGAACTCAAGCTTCATAGATAAAGTGAAAACATAACAATACATTTCATTTACACAAGTATACACAACATATTACAAATACACATGTAAACACAGCATATGCTAGCTGTACAAGTATATACACAGTGTATGCAGTAAACCAACAACTATGCAGTATACATGTACAGTCATACTTGTAGGTTAAACATTTGCACATTTGTACCAATAATATAATATATACAAACACTAATATTTCCCATTAGTATTTATATACTATATTTAGTTTTTGTTATTATTACTATCATTGATCATATTATTAAAATTACTGTTTATTCTAGAGCAATATATTTTTCTATGACATTAGTCTTAAAGGTTTTTTTAAATGTGTGAATTGAACGGGAACATTTTAAAGCATCATCCAGACCGTTCCAAAGCTGAACCCCCCTGACAGAAACACATCTACTTTTTACACTAGTTCTCACTTTTGTTTTCTATAAGCCAGATCAACCTCTGAGGTCATATGGCCTCTCCCTGGGTTTGAAACTCTCCTGATGTGCTGAGGCAACATGTGATTACCGTATTTTTCGGACCATAGGGCGCACCGGATCATTAGGCGCACTATAAATAGCTGTGTCAATTTTCATAAATAAGGCGCACCGGATTGTAAGGCGCATCAATTAAGCGAGACAAAACGGCCAGACAAGTCAAACATTACTCAATTTATTTATTATAAAGTCAATAATTAAAACATTTGTTGATTGTAATTCATGAAATACTAAATAAACTCAACAATTTCAATAACTCAACTCATTTTTTAGTTTTTATTCATGAAATACGAAATAAACTGAATAATTTCAAAAACTCAAAAAATTCAGCTATAACTCGTGAAATACTAAACAATACACATACTTGTCAGTTCATTCCTCTTCCGCAAATCCTTCAAAATCTTCGCCATCAGTGTCTGAGTTAAACAGTTGTGCGATGGTGGCGTCAAGCACACCCGCATCCCTCTCGTCCTCATCCGACTCACTCTCGCTGTTACTTGGCTGCTCCGTGATGATTCCTGCCTTCGTGAACGCTCGAACTACACTTGTCACGGAAACCTTGGCCCAGGCATCCACGATCCACTGGCAGATAAGCGAGTAGCTTGCCCGGCGTTGCCTCCCTGTCTTGGTGAATGTGTGTTCGCCGTCTGTCATCCAGCGCTCCCACGTTGCTCGCAGTTTAACTTTGAAGACCTGTTGACGCCAATATCCAGCGGTTGGAGTTCTTTCGTTAATCCACCGGGAATGACGGCGAGCTCCGAGTTTGTTTTCTTTACCTGGTCTTTGACGGCGTCGGTGAGATGGGCGCGCATGGAGTCGTAGATCAAAAGGGACGGAAATGTGTGGAAAAAGCCATTCGGTCGCTGCACGTAAATTTCGCTCAGCCACGCACTCATCATCTGCTCGTCAATCCAGCCCTTTGCATTTGCCTTGACAATGACGCCAGCTGGAAACTTTTCTTTTGGAACAGTTTTTCTCTTAAAAATGACCATCGGTGGTAGTTTCTGGCCGTTTGCCTGGCAACTGAGGACAACCGTGAAAGATGACTTTTCGTTCCCTGTGGTGAGGATAGACACCGTGCTCGTCCCCGTTTTCTCGACCGTACGGTTCATGGGAATATTAAAGGTGAGTGGCACTTCATCCATGTTGGTTATGTGCTCTACACGGATCTTCTTTTCAGCGATCTTTCCCGCGCAGTCGGTGCGGAAAAGGGCTAGCTTTTCAACGTAATCTTTTGGCAGTTGTTGTGAGACGGTAGTTCTTGTGCGTATGGAGAGATTACGTCTTTTCATAAAACGAAAGCACCAAGAAGGGCCACCTCGAAAGTCGTTGATTTGCATATCACTCGCTACTGCTGTTGCCTTGAGTCGTATAGTGACAGTAGAAACGCTTCTACCCGCTGCTCTCTGTTGAATGACCCACTGTTCAATGTTGTCCTCCAACTTTGGCCATCTTGCTTTGTTGCCGCGGAAACCTTTTTTAGTCTTTTTTACTTGGCGCAGGTCGTCTGCTTGCTTCCTCCATTTATGTACCATTGATTCGTTAATATTTAATTCTCTCGCAGCTGCTCTATTTCCATGTTGATCTGCGTGACTGATGGCCTTAAGCTTGAATTCTGCTTCGTAAGCGTGTCTCTTCACAGGAGCCATTTTAGGGTCATTAAATAAACACAACAATATTACAGTACATAATGTGTATTACTCCGCGAGGCGGCAAAATCCGATGGGCAAAATACTTAGCGGCGCAGCTAGGTCCGTAAACACAGCTGGAGGTGATACACAAGGCGCACCGGAATGTAAGGCGCACTGTTGATTTTTGAAAAAAATATGGACATTCAAATGCGCCTTATGGTCCGAAAAATACGGTATGTGCTTTATACATCATTTTGGGTGCTTTATAATTCGCACCACAAGTCCTTTTGTTGCCAGTCTAACTAAAGAAAGACACATGAGTCAGGTTTCTTAAAAATTAATCATCAGACTATATTGAAGTGCAGTAAGCAAGCAATAATCAGAATTTACAGAATTCTGGGTCCTGGCTCCTACTCTAAACCGAGCGACGTGAAGTTCACGGGAAGAAAGACGTGTCTGCCTATGCAACATGTGTATTTATGCATTCATCTGCTCGCAGGCAGGGCGGTCCAAATGGCGAGTCACGGGGTCACCGCAGGGTTAGCTGAGGTTTGCAGGATGTCACGAAGCCAGCCTGGGGTCAAGGGGTACTTGAGGGAGGTCATCAAAAGGGACCAGTTGAGACGGGTTTCCTCAGATTGTAGTCTGGGTTTCGATCCCCCACTTAAGTTGTTGTTTCACAGGCTTTGTCTCCTACAAACACTGAGATAAGCACATTTTACAGGCAGCATCCTGCAACCATAAACTAAAGTTGTTTATTATTAGAGCTGACCTCAGCAGATTGTTAGTCAAGCGCTTAGCAAATTTCCTCAGAGCAAGTTAGTATCTTTCACACAGTTTTATTTCAAGAATTAATATCTTAACAATCACAACTGCAGTGTTGAGGTCAACAAGGTTGTGTAAATTTAGAGTTTTTGATTCAATAAAAAGTGCATTGGTATGCGCATAATAGTCTGCATAATTAACTATTCTAATCGCTTTCTTTTGAAGTAAGAAAATTGAATTGATTGATTTATAATTATTACCCCATATTTCAACACAATAATTGAGATATGGAAGTATGAAAGAATTATACATGTTAAGAGCATTTAGATTTTCTGATTTTATATAACATACCAATAATCTTTGCCATCTTTGTCTTAAATATATTTATGTGCAATTTCCAATTTAGTTTGTCATCTATAATAATTCCCAAAACTCTTGAGTACACTCTTTCTATTTCCATATCACCAATTTTTATGTGACGTGGTCTGTTAATTTTCTTATTTCCAAAAATTTCGTATTTTGTTTTATTTAAATTTATTGATAGCTTGTTGGCATCAAACCATTGCTTGAGTATCTAACTTCAGTACATATACTTGTTTATGCCCCCTGTAGTTGACATATTGCTTCTATCTACACCCCTAAATTGAGCACCTGTCGACTCTGAAATCTGAAATAGTTTCTATTATCCTTTAGTTTTTAATTAAATATTGGATCTTATTTCTTAAGACCTTAGAATGTCACAGTCACACATAAATTGGTGATGGAACAAGCATGATTTTCAATACTTATATCAAAATCAGCATTTTCACAGAAAATAATATTTTATCCTTCAATGAAAAGCTTGAATGATCCAAACATGTCAAACAGGTCGATCATAGGTCCATAGATATTCTGCAGGTATAATTCCTCAGCATTTTGGAAAGAAAATTTGTCCAAATCCCTCTGCTCTGCCCCGGCATCTGAACGCACCAGGATGAGTCAGACAATTAAGAACCAATCAGAGGTCGCCTTTCAAAACGTATATACCACACGGTATCAATCGACCAAACACGTTGCTCGTTGGTGGGCGTAATACAAACCGGAAGTCAGTCGCGAGTTGTGTACTGAGCCGATAATCCAACATATTTTGGTGAAAAAAGATTAATTTAAGCAAATCTAGACGGTGATGGAATAGTGTTGGCCATTACAGACATATTTTAGAAGCTTTAAAGCAGAGATGTCAAAGTCAAATACACCGAGGGCCAAAAAAACTAATTTGCTACAAGCCGAGGGCCGGACTGGTTCAATGTTTATTAAAACATATTGAAATGATTGCACATAGCCTATTGAACCAAGACCTAACACAGTGTATATTATTTAATGATTAAATGAATAAAGCAATATTTTCTGATGGATCTGTCAGAAATTTCAAGTGAAAATATTTTTCAACAGGCAAACAGACAAAAAAGTAAATGTCCTTTAAAAACAAAATATGTTTCTTAATATTAAGATAAATGCATAAATAAAAGTGCATGCATTATAAACTGAAAATGCATTATTGTGCTATGATCCTACTGATCACTGCTTTCAAATAGTAAAATGAGAAAATAAAGAAAATAAATCAAATCAGTTGTATTCTTCCTCATGGCTTTTATCTGCAATTTTTCCTGAGTCCATTCAACTGAAAAATAAAAATAAAAAAATAAAATACAATAAAATAAAATAAAATACAAAAATCTATGGCACACAGACAAAACAATACTTCCTTCAAAGAAAAATCACGTCTTGTAGAAACAAATGTAAAAATTTAACTGAATTAAAAACTGAAAATACGTGACTGCTCTGTGATGCTCACTTGTCTGAGGCTGAGCCTGATACTAGGTGGTGTCTCATCTTTTGTACAAGTTCATCAATGTTGGGGGTTCGGCTCTGAGCTGAGGAAACCCTCAGGATTGAGTGGAGGTGATTATCAGTCAGACGGCTCCTGTGTGATGTTTTGTTGAGCTTCATCAGAGAGAGCAGTTGTTCACACAGGTATGTGCTGCCAAACATAGAGAGCGTCCGAGCAGCTTGGAAGAGCTACTGTGGCATTGTGTCGGGGATGAAACGTGCAAACTCCTCAGCACCCACTCTCTCATATTTTGCCTTCAGTGTGTCATTGCACTGGAGCTCAATCAACTCCATTTGCAGATTTGGTGGTGCGCTTTCTACATCCACTGCAAAAGGATTGCTGAGCAGTTCAAACCTGCTTTTTTGGGCTTCAAAGTCAGCAAATCGGCGTCTGTGCACTCGGGAACACAGCAGTAGAGAGCTTCTCTTTCATGGTCTGGCAGTTGGAAAAGTGGCGTAAGTTTTCTTTCTGCATCTGCGTCTCCCACAAAGTCAGCTTGGTTTTAAAGGCCTTCACTGTACTGTACATGTCAGAGATGACACGTCCCCGTCCCTGCAGCTGCAGATTCATCACATTCAGATGGCTCGTGATGTCGCAGAGAAACGCCATTTCACACAGGAAAGTTTCATCTGGGAGCTCTGTTGTGTCTTTCCCCTTGCTTTCCATGAACAGACAGATCTCCTCACGCAGCTCCAAACATCTTTGCAGCACCTTTCCCTGGCTTAGCCACCGCACCTCTGTGTGATACGGCAAGTCACCATACTCTGTATCTAACTCGCCCAGAAATGCCTTGAACTGGCGGTGATTTAAACCTTTGGCTCTGATGAAGTTAACTGCTCCCGTTATGGTGCCCATTACATGTTCCATTTTCAAGGCTTTGCCACACAACGACTCCTGGTGTATGATGCAGTGATGAGCTGTCAACTCATCTGTGACGTTTTCCTCCAGCATCCTCTCACGCATCCTTGCCACCAATCCACTCCTGTGCCCACACATTGCGGGTGCTCCGTCTGTGGTTAATCCCACGGCAGCCCCATCTCATTTACACATCTGGACACCTCTTCATACAGATCTTGTCCTGTAGTTGTGCCATGCATAGGACGTAATGCCAAAAACTCTTCTGTTATGCTCAGGCTGGAGTCTACTCCACGAACGAAAACTGACAGCTGGGCAATGTCAGATGTGTCCGTGCTCTCATCCACAGCAAGAGAATACGCGATGAAATCTTTTCCCTTTCTCACAAGCTGTTCTTTTATGTTGGTGGAAAGCTGGTCTACACGTTCAGCAACGGTGTTTCTGCTCAGGCTGACGTTTGAGAAGAGTTGTCTTTTGTCTGGGCACACTGTGTCACAAACTTCAAGCATACAGTTTTTGATAAACTCTCCTTCTGTAAAGGGCCGGGCTGATTTTGCGACCTCTTTTGCCACAATAAAGCTAGCCTTGACAGCAGCCTCGCTTTGTGATTTGGCATATGTGAACATAGCCTGCCTGGACTTAAGGCCTCGCATTAATTCTTCCACCTTCTGTAGCCTTTGTTCCGTGTCCATGTTCTTGTCTTTGTCTGTGTGTTTCTGAGATGTTTGATAGTGCCTCCTAAGATTATATTCTTTCATTACAGCCTGAGGTGATGGTGTTCGGGCCCAGTGGCTCCTGTGAACCCCCTCTTTTTGACCTAGGTCCCCTGGCTCCACATGTGACGCCAGTGGTTTTGAACCTAGGTTTTAGAATAGACAGTGATTTTAAATTGGACTCTCAGATTAGGGCAGTGGTTCAGTCCAGCTTGTTCGACCTCAGAAGGCGAAGGTAAAGACCATTCTGGCACAGCAGCACTTTGAAACAGTAATCCATGCTTTTATTCCATCCCGGCTGGATTACTGTAATACTCTTTATGTTGGAGTCAGCCAGTCGTCCCTCGCTCGTCTCCAGTTAGTCCAGAATGCTGCAGCCCGCCTTCTAACTGGAGCAGGTAAGAGGGAGCACAGAACACCCGTTCTGGCGTCTCTCCACTGGCTGCCTGTACATTTTAGAATTTGTTTTAAGATTCTTTTATTTGTTTTTAAATCTCTGAATGGTCTTGCCCCGCCCTACCTCTCTGAGCTGCTCCACCCCTACACCCCTGCTCGGTGCCTCCGGTCAGCTGATCAGCTTCTTCTGGAGGTACCGAGGTCCAAATGAAAGCTCAGAGGGGACAGGGCCTTTTCTGTTGCAGCCCCTCTGTTGTGGAATGAGCTCCACTGCCTGTCAGACTGCCCCCCTCACTGTCCACTTTTAAAACTAATCTTAAAACCCACTTTTATTCCTTGGCTTTTAACCATGTTTGAGACTCTGTCCCTGGTTCTATTGTTTGTTTATTGTATTTCACTGTTTTTACTCTTTACTGTACTTTTTTTATTTTATCTTTTATTGGAAAGCACTTTGGCCTCAGCCACAACTGTTTTAAAGTGCTGTATAAATAAAGCTGACTTGACTACAGCCAAACTTTCTCCACACAGAAGACACACAGGTTTGCCTTTTACCTCCGTGAACATGTACTCTGCCTCCCACCTGGCTTGAAACCCCCTGTTCTCAGCGTCCACCTTACGTTTGGCCATTTTTGAGGAGGGGGTAGCTGAAAATTGATCTCTGCTCTGACTGCTGATGAATAATGAAGCCGCTTGTGCGCGCTGCAGCGACTTCGCGGGCTACCGTTGTATTATGGGGAATGTAGTGTTGGTGCGTGCAAAACACTAGCGGGCGGCTGTGGCCTGCGGGCCGGTTCTAATAGTAATGAAATATCATCCAGGGGGCCATAGATAATTAATTCGCGGGCCGGATATGGCCCGCGGGCCTTGACTTTGACATATGTGCTTTAAAGCAACACCCACGCTTTCTTTTCAGCCGTCTTTTCCAAAAAATGACCGTCCAAATGACGGCTGGACGGCTCGCTGCCCAAGACTATGGCTTGCACTCAAAAGATGTCGCGTACAGAGAAATTGTGTCGTAGAAATCTTTTGAAATAGATCATTGTGAAGAATGACAGCATGCGATAAATATACAGGATCTCCTACCTCGCCTCCAGGGTCGATCCTGGTATTGTGAAGTGGCATTATAATGCAGCAAATTAAAATGTGAGGAACGAACTGTGGTCAACTATGATATCTATATTTATTTGTATTAAGTTGATATGAAATAACTACAAAGTATAAAAAAACAAATCCCAACATTTTGCACATTAGAAGAAAGAAGCGCATTCAGCTCATACAAGTCCTCCATCCCCTCAGCGATCCATTAAGATATGCATGTTATGATCTGGGGTTTTGGTGCTTTCCATGTGTGTTTCGTTGTCTGTTTTCCCTGTCTGTCTGCTCCTCCTGTGTTCCCCCCCCCCCCGCCCCCCCCCCCCTGTGCTGGATTGGTTGCAGGTTCCTTCACAGTTGTTGATGATCATCATCAGCTCCACTATTTAAGCCGGCTCTCTCCAGGCAGTCGGCGCCAGATTATTGTCTTCCCCTCATGGCTCCTCGTCAAGACTACCGGTGCGCCTGTGTCCTGTCGTCTACTCGTCCACGGTTCCTCTCTCTGGATTCACCTCACGCGTGCTGGAATAGGGTTTTTTGGGATCGTCACCTGGATTGTTGTTTCACCGCTCACGTATGAGCTTGGACTCTGGCTCATCTTTGTCACTAGTGTCACCTCCCCTTGTTATATCAAATCATCACTAAGACTACGTGCTCTGTTTCCGTGTCGTGCATTTGGGTCCAGTTCTGTAAACCGTAACAATGCATTGGGTATATATAAACTGGTTACAATAGATTTAATGTTTACACAAAAGATTATTTCTTTAAAGATGAAGAAGATGACTTGAAGAATTCCAGTGTAAAAGAGCTCAAAATGTACAATGATTGGAAATGTGACAAGATATATATAAATGTTATGCCGGGGTTTTTGGATAAAAAAAGAATCAAATATATCTGGAAAGAATTATTTTTAATATAGAATCAAACCTGAACATGAAAAAAGTATTTATAGAACGAAATGGCAAAATATCTCATTGAGTGATAACGAGATGGAGCTGCTCAAACAGTGATATTTTGGTAGATGAAACTATAATACAGAAACTGTACACTGAAACTGAGAAATTAATCAAACCTGTTAAGAATAGGACATGAATCATGATTATTTAATAATCACTTAGCACCCAAAGAGTTCTTTTCATTTTTATTGCAAAATATAGAAATGTGTTCATGGGCATTGAGGGAGAGTTTATTATTCTGAAATCATCCAGAGACAGATCACAGTTTATTGTTTTCATGTTGGATTAGAGTCTTTCATTAACTATGAGTGGGTGTAGTTAAATCTAAAAATTATTTATTAAACAGTGTGAACAGGAACTCAATTATGTGCACAAATAATTCACACTACTACTACTACACAACTATTTGAGGTAAAGATGTAAACCATACTCATTAAGCGTGGATGTAACATTATTATGGTTATCGGTATTGAACAATCTCAAATATCTAAAATATTTTCATCCAGTGTGGAGGAAATGTATTTATCAAGGAGTAGAGGTGCTGTTGTCACTGCAGGCTTGTATTCAGGACTGTCTGCAGAGGGAACGTATGAAAGAAGTGGATATTATCATTAAATGATCCCATGTTACATTATGAGTAAGGTCATATCAGATTGTAGGAATTTCCCTCGTTTCCATATTTGACAGACATATTTTCTTCCACATGTTGTAGGTATAAACAAACCATTGAACCAGAAAAAGAGAACCATGCTTTTCCACTGGATTGGTCAGGTTATCACTATGAGAACTGAAGGCTGAAGAGCGACTGAGCAGCCAGGAAGACACAGGTGGATTCTGCTCGCCAACAGAACGCAGCTGATTAAAAACATTGAGAGGCAGTTGGTCTGATCAATACCAGTTGAAAAGTGTCCATGCAGCCCTAAAGCTTCATAATAAAACTTTATTTTTCCTGCTATGACATCCACAAATGTCTGCCACGGAAATGTTGGACCAAAATGTTTTCTAAATAATTGTGTCGCCCACAGTTCAGCAGAACATCCATCACGCCACTAAACTCATTCACTCTTCCTCCAAATAAATAAGGTGTGTTTGTGTCTGGGAGCCACCTGACAGCACAAAATCCACCCCGCTCGCTCCCCCGTCTCTTCCTGAGCAGCAGATTGACAGCAGTCTGTTGCTTGTTCTGTCTGCCACCAACCAGCATGAGCGCCACTGATAACGCTCACTAATTAGCTGTAACTTTGTTGTAGGAATGCCAATTACAGCTCAGCATATTGCTGCTGCCGGAGCAAAACCGAACATCTGCCCAGAGAGCCTCGCCGCTGTCCAGGATAGTGTCAGGAGTCACGCAGCCACAGAAGCAAGCCTGCTGCATGCTGGGTAACTTGGAGCTGCAGCACTACTCAACTAAAAAACCAAAGAATCAGAATTTGGGAGCTTAAATAGTTTAATTTTGATGTAAATAGTAAAGAATATCTGGTCACCAGCTGAAGAACAAATGAACAAGTGGAACTTGAACCATTTAGCCCCTCTACGACCCCTCTACGACCCCCAATATCACCTAGTTTTTGATTGAGTGATTGGATTCGCCCAGGGCAGAAAACAAACTGTGTTCAAGGGCTTTATAATTAATGAGTCACAACTAGAGGAGAGTGGGGTAAGATGAGCCACTTTACTGATGTTTTCCTGGAGGAAAGGAACAACGGCACAGAAATAGAATGTGAACATTTACCTTAAATTCAGGATGAAATCATCCGAATGCATCTCTGACAAAGCTGCTAAAATAATGACTTCTAAAAAAAATAAAATAAAAGGTTCGGCAAAAATTGTAGGAAGTCAGAGGGTTGAGCCATCTGTGGTAAAAGTATAAACCTCAACACACTGTGCCTACAACCAGTTTTACCATTTTTGAACTGCTGAGAACAAACCACCAGTTTCAAAACCTATTAAATATTACAACCTTGGAAGTTGCAGAGGAATATGAACGGTTGCTCCCTTCTACTGTTCCTCCAGCCATCTGAGGTTGAGGTAACTTCCTCAGAACATCACACCGTGGGAAAGATGCATCTTACGTTTCCTAGAGCGCAACTGTGGGTTTCTTCAGCGTGTTGCAAACAGAGCAGGTAGGGACAGATTCTTTTTTTGTCTCTGTCCTGAAATCAGTCCCGATCTGCTTTGTTTGCGAGGTCCGCTTTTAGGATTTATTGGTCCAGATCTTGTCCGGAGCGGTCCTGACCACATCAAAAAATGTTGGCGTTTCAGGACGTTTCCGGAGTGGTCCTGGACTAAAATGTGTTAATCCGGTCTGTTTGCGGTGATCGAGAACAGT
Source organism: Lipophrys pholis (assembly GCF_963383615.2). Lineage (NCBI taxonomy): Eukaryota > Metazoa > Chordata > Actinopteri > Blenniiformes > Blenniidae > Lipophrys > Lipophrys pholis. The sequence continues at coordinate 24,047,237 of NC_137647.1, read as the reverse complement.
ATGGAACGATCTATCAACTCAATGACCAATATGAGCAACACACAAATGATGATTGAACGGCTGACTGATGAAGGTGACTTCATACTCATCACGGTGATAAAGAGATTAAAATGCAGTGCGTCCCAGACAGAACGGGACAGGACTCAACGTAAGACCAGCTGACACAGGAGACATCACACAGGGGCACCCCCTGAAAATCATCCACAACAGTCCTGCGTTCTCCGAGGCAAAGGTGTCCTGAGAGGTAGTCCAAAGCAATAAGTCCAGAAACACGAGAGATCCGAAAACACAAAGAGAAACACAAGGAAGAACCCGGGGCGGCTTAAGATCAAGACCATCTGTCAACCGACTCATGACGGAAGGAGGTTTGTGTCCACTGGGGATGAGAAGACACAGGTGATACTCATCAGTGATAGAAACCCGACTCCTTAAACTGACTCAACACTCAAAAAAGTATTACTGTCCAATACTTAATTTATTTAGTGAAACATTTTTACACTTAAAAATATTAAGTAGAATTTAAAGCTTTGAAATTAAGTAAAACAAACCGATTCAGTAGATTTACGAAATAAGTACAGTAAATGTAACAGAAATACTGGGTAAATTGAATAAACAATGTGTGTAGAAAGCATTGAAAAAACTATATAATTGAAAATATTTGAAGAAAGTAACTTTAAAATTACTTATTAAAAAAATCTTTTGTACTGACTCTTTTTTTTTAAACTTTATTTCCTTAATGCTATTGAAGTATTTTACTTGAATATGGGAAATATGTTTAATGTTAATCATAACCTCATATTAATAAATATGACAACCAATATCTCACAAAACATGAAAGAAAATGTCGGGGTTTTTTCTACACAAAAAACTAATTTGTTTTTGCTGCATCAGATGATATATAAGAATTCTTCAATTGAAAGCATCTGCCTTCTTTTATAAAATAACAACAGAAAGAATACTGACACAGTATTGTCCAAATAATAACTAAAAAGTGCTTTGAAATAGGGGATTTTTGTAAATACCTCAGAATTTGGCCAACTTTGTTAAAGAACTGCCTCCCAAACATGCAATAACACATCGATTGTGCTTTTTCATCTTGTACCATCACAAACTGCAGAGAATAAACAGTAACTGGTAACTACTGCAATGCAAACAAATAACTTTTAATTCACTCTCCAAAGCCACCAAACTCCATTGACAGAAGTAATTTCAAAAGTTTACTCTTTAACAACAGAAAAAAAATGCCTCTCTGTAGGAACTCGACTCACAATGTCTGTGAGAATCAGAACCTGTCAGTGGCAGAAACAAGAACCTTTAATGGACACACTTTGACGTGCTCGGCTGTCCTGTTTGATGACATTGTTTCTCAGACTGAAGAGATTCTTGTTCCCGTCAACCTTTTTCACTCACAAATACCAGTAACTAGGGGCGGGTATAAAGATCGATTCATCGATGCATTGCAATATGTGACCTCCTGGCCAGTGGGGGCACTGTGCGTGTGATTTGCATTGTATGGATGATGGACACACTCAACCAAACAACAGCAAAGTGGCGACTGAAGCAAGTAGCAGTAGCGTGAAGCCAGTGCCTTTAACCGCTGCTGCTTGCTTCGGTTGCCATTTTGTTGTTGTTTGGTCAAGTGCAGATGAGCCAGTGCAGAAACGAAGGATTTTTTTCAGCTTGGACTTGGTCTGCATTTGTCACCTAAAGTTGGAAATGATTTAAGGTTGCTTGTTCTCTCAGAGACAGCAGCATTTTGCTGGTTTCAAGCAGCTGTGATGCTCTTTTGCATGTGGCCTTCTTTTACTCATATAGAGACAATACACGGTCTCTGTTTGACAGTTTTCATCCCATCCTTACAAACAGGTCAAGCAGGTCCTCTTCATCACTTTCTTCCATTGATCCCTGGAGAGCCTTCTCAACAGCTGCTCTCTCAAGAGGTGGAAGGTTCAGAAAAGATGTCATCAGGATGTCTGCGTCAATACCATAGATGCAAGCTGAAATAAAAGCTTTTGAGATCCTCACTGGAAAGACTCCATGGTCAAGTGATCCTTTGACTCATATCCGTCCAACTGCTTGTCCCTTCATCCTCACAGAAATCTGGCCTCAGCCTCGGAACACGCTCTGTTTCGCCTTCGCTCTGTTCAAGAAGTTGCTCCCAAAATGCACACCAGCATCATCGAGAGCTTTTTCATTTACAAAGTTCATCTTTAGAGTTACATTCATTATGCCGCTGTCCATGTATACAGGGTCCGTGTACCTTCCGGCCATTCGATTCTCGTTTTGATGTCGGAGAACGAAAAACCGGAAACCATCCGATTTTCGTTTTTCGATTTGATATTGGGAAACGAAAAACGGGAGACAAGCCGTCTATCAGCTGATACAGCTGATACTGTAGATCCTCAACAACCTTTATCCTGCGAATAGATGCACGTCGTGGCCTATCTGGCTCTCCGGAGATATCAGTGGAGAGTGATGGAGAAAGATGGCTGCTTGAATATGAAGGCAGGTCTTGTGGAAAGAAATTCAGTTCATTATTGTCCTGATATAAAAAAACATAGACACAAAAATATTTTCACAAAATTATTCTTTTGAGTTTCATTATGGAAACAAAATGGTCTTTTTCAAATTATAAACTCGAGTGACACCATCTTTTCATATTTTTTAATTTCCAATTCCAGTCCAAACTAAACTCTGACAAATGAATCATGAGATTTTGCACGCTAGTTTAGAAACAAATGTAGACTCACAATAATCAAAGAGGGCAACAATAGAGAAGAAAAAATACAGACTGAAGTCTTACCTGGTGGAATCAGCATTATATTAATTATTCTTAATTTGATATCTTTATTCTACAATTTGATGTTAATTTAGTAAACTTCCTATAACTTCAAAAAGTCAAATTAAAGGATATCAGTGAATGTAGACAGCTTGTCTGTGCTTTAGAGTTTATGACTTTCTGTTTGATGCTTGTTAGCAGAGACAGTGTCCGTGTGTATGGACACTGTCACATGTGGTGGACACGTGTCATGAGACAGGTCATTAGCTGGAAACAATAGGAGGTGAACATCTTGCACAGGAACTGCATTCAGCTCAGCACCCTAAAGGTTCAATTAAGCAAGTGGCTTTGAGTATTAGCAGATATTTTCTCCCTTTAAGTCGAATGCTTCATTCACATTGGAAGCTAAAAAGCTGAAATGCTTTGCATCCCAGCAGATTTTCTTCTTGATTGTGTGAAGAGCACAAATCATTTCTAGTTGATCCTTGCTGTGACAACTGCGGGAATTGGCAGATAAGAATTCATACGTTTTTAACCAACTGAGATTGCTCACAGTTACAGCATCATTTTCTTCCTTGGCAGGATGTACAAATTTGAATGTGAAGCCTGAACTGACAACCCTGTAAATAAGCAAATATACGGATGTGAAGATGGCCAGTGGCTTGCTGTGCAGCATTCTTGCTGTAAATGAGGGTCACAGTTTGTATCTGTCCACACTGACACACTCCCATACACGCCACAAACAAAAATGAAGCAAGACAAAACTAGAAAATGTTCATTTCAATCGTCTTTGTTGAAAAGTTCCTGATTCTGTCACATTGCCTGAGAAACATCCTCATCATTGATGTTGTTCAGTGTTATCACAATGATGTCATCGCCGGCTGTTATGCTGAGGTCGTCTTGTGGATCCCACACAACCGTGTCTGCCTCAGCTGCTTCTGAAAGATCGTCACAAGTTCTATGATAGACGGAGTCACTGGGATCTGCATGAGTCAGATCAATTGCTTCTAAATAGAAGTCAGTTAAGTCATTAGAGCGCTGAAGACGAGGCACAACTTCATCCTCCTGATCATCTGAGTCGGGACCCTGGCTGTGACCAACACGTGTCTTTTCTTCTGTTGGGGTGGAAAGCGAGTGTCTGTTGCTGCTCTGTGCTTTTCGGATCTGGGCTCCATCTGGACATCCTGCAACACACGAAAAAAACTAGACAAACATGTTTGCAGTAATTACTACCATATGATATGCACAATATGCCCAGATTAGATTAGACTGAGAATCCAGTCCCTCACTGGTGATGGTAGATGTACTTTCAGGAAAGGAACCTTCTGAATATTCATCTGCTTCGGACAAGGACTCATCAGGAGAAGGGGATTTTTCTTTTGTGCAAATATAGAATCTGAACAGCTTCAGTTTGGATTGGTCTTACAGTTTGCCGACAGTCTTGTGGAAAGGAATTGAATATCTTTTGAAGTCACAGACATCAAAAGTAAAATCTTCAGCTCGCCCTTTTGAGGACAAGCCATCTGGGCAGAAAAGGTCCTTTCCCATGAAGTGTATTTTCTATATAACATGTGTCTTATATGTTATATTCATGATTCCTTCTTGTGTGTGATGATAGAACCGACAGTGTTCCACCCAGTTATGAGGGGCCTCTGAGCAAAGACTGATGTTTTGTGCTTATCCTGATGTTCTGATTTTATCTTATCGATTGTTATGCACCGAATATGGAACGTTTCTTAAACGGTATATGAGCCAGCCAGGACTTTCACACTGAGAGAAGCATATTCGATGCCGGCTTCTCCCGCAGACATTTCCCACCAGTCTGTGGTTTCTCTGATGCTGTTCAATATTAAACATCTTTATCCAAACAAAGAAGCATCGTCCAAGCAGTTCTTTTTTCGGGCTCTTCATCATCATGCTGATTTACATCACCCATTCCCAAAATCTGTGCAACAGTCATTTTTTCCACCGTTCCATGTCTTGTTCCTCCATTTCTGGTCCACACAAGGGACGTTAAGCCAAGTCCTTCACCTTGTCTTTGGAACACTCTTGTAGTCTTTGATTTCATTTTCCGTAATCCAATTTTATCTCTCAACCTCTGCAAAAGGGTTTGTTTATCTGTGCAGCGCTGTGTTTGTTTGCAGAAGGAGAGAACAGCTACTCGGTCTCCATAAGAAGTGATATATCGAGACATTTGTTCATCAGTCATGACAGACAGCACTGCCTGGTCAACCTGAAAACATAACACATTTATGTTCAACATCAAATTTGTTATGTTGAACATAAATGATATGTGTGTATTGATCATTTATGTTCAACATAACAAATTTGGTGTTGAACATAAATGATCAATACACACATATCATCTCAGTTTGAAAATACCTGTTATGAGATGTTTTTTTGTATTCCCGTTGTGACCTTCAAGCTTCCAACCAACCATGGTTCACTTCAGCCAAACACAAAGCACTTTCAGTAATCTCATAGTAACAGTTTACACATAACTCCAAACTACTAAACTCTAAGCACAATTCCATTTAATTCAATAGAATCCCATTGTAATGAACTATATTCAGTTTGTGTTTTAGAATTTTAAGAAATGAACAGTGACTGTTATGTTCTTTTGACTGGACCTTGCCAACGTAAGTAAGTAAGTCAATTTTATTTATAAAGCGCTTTTCACATATAAAATCAGAAAGTGCTTTACAACAAGGTGAAACTAAAACAGTAGCAACATCGCACAGTGGATAATAAAACATTTGTGACTTTAAAACACCAGGAGCCACATAATCAAAGAAAATAAAAGTTAAAAGGCAATTTAACTAAAAGCTTTTCTGAAAAGCACAGTCTTCACAGTCAAGCTCACGAAGGGACTGGAGCAGGTTATTCCAGAGTCTGGGGGCTCCCGCCTGGAACGCCAGGTCACCCCGGGTTTTAAAATGGGTCTCTGGGATCTTTAAGAGACCCTGGCCTCAGGACCGAAGGGCCCTGAAGTGTAGGGGCACAACAAGTCAGTGATGTGTTGAGGGGTCTGTCCAGGCAACACACGGAAGGTCAGCACTAACATTTGAACCCAGTACGAACATCTGGAAGCCAGTGAAGACTGGAAAGAAGAGGGGGGATGTGTGTTGTTCTAGGTTCACTTGTCAAAAGTCTGGCAGCAGCATTCTGAACCATCTGAAGCTTCTTTACTGTTGACTTGTTAAAACAGGCGAAAACAGAGTTACAATCGTCAATACATGAAGAGATGAACACGTGAATGATCAGTTTGAGATCTGATTTTGACAATATATTTCTTACTTTACAGATTTTTCTCAGATGATCAAAACAGTTTTTGATCAGTTGACGACAGTGACCCTCTAAAGACATTGACTGATGGAGAACCACCCCGAGGTTCCTGAGGCTGCTTTTAACAGGAGCACCCAGAGCACCGAGGGAGTTCTTCATCAGAGGATCGTTTTATCAGGAGCAATGATCAGAGTTTCCCTTTGGTCAGAGTTTATCTGCAGGTAATTCGATGTCAACCAGTTTCTGATAACAGAGACACATTCCAGAAATTCAGATAAGAAGTGAAACTCTGAATCATTGAAGGAGCAGTATCACTGATTATCACCTGCATAGAAATGATACGACACATTTTTAAAACAATGGATCAGCCGACCAAGAGGCAATCAGGTACAATAAAACCAAAACAGGCCCCAGAACAGAGCCCTGGGCTACTCCACAAGACAGGTCGGACACATTCCACATTACATCATTAAAAGCAACATTAAAAGTTCTTCCATTTATATAAGAAGTAAACCACTGGAGAACCGCACCAGAAACCCATCTCAGATTGAAGTCGATCCACTAACATACTGTGATCTACAGTATTAAAAGCAGCTGCCAGGTCAAGTAAAACCAAAACTGAGTATCGACCAGAGTCAGCAGCATCATCACGTCACTAGAAACTTTCACAAAAGCAGTTTCAGTGGACTGACCTAAAACCAGATTGATATTTAGCATAAAAATCATGTTGTTCCATGAATGAGGTCGGCTGTTTAGCTCCCACTTTTTCCATGACTTTTGAAATGAAGGGAAGTTTAGATGTGGGCTGGTAGTTTCGAGGCTCCCGGGGTCAAGATGAGGCTTTTTAAGATGGGATTCACCAGCGCATGCTGGAAGAAGCTGGGGACAGAGCCAGATTGAAGGGGAAGGTTTATCAGTTTCACCACCCAGGGACCAACAACATCAGAAATGTTTAAGAGCAGTGGAGTAGGAACAAAGTCCACAGGGCTGGATGACGGTTTCATTTTTCCCACTTAATCCTGAACATCCTGTAGGTTGACAGTGAAGGAGGACCATGAGCACACAGGAGCTGATGTAGTGCACAAGCCAGTCAAAGGAGGAGAGATACTGGCCCGAATGTTTTCTACTTTGTTAACAAAGAACTTAAACAACTTGTTACAGTCATCCTGAGTGTGCTCCGGTGCGTGGGACGGTGGGGCTGCAACAAGGTTTTCAATAGCATCGAACAAGACTTTGGTGTTTTTCCTATTACGTACAGTAAAACAAGGTTTGAGAAATATGCAGAGCCGGCGCGTCTAATTTTTTCATTTAGCTCCATTATCTTGTCTTTAAGATGGAGTCTGTGCACCTCTAATTCTGTGGCTTTCCACAAACGTTCCGCCTTACGGCAGCGTTTCCTGCAGCTGGAAATGGCTTCATTCATCCATGGACAAGGTGTTTTATGAGGGCCTAGAGTGTTTTTAGCTGGAGCCACTGTGTCCAAAACAGACAAACAAGGACTATTGAGGTTTGTCATAAATGTGTCAACATCATCACAGCGAGTAAAAGGTAGTTGGATCAAATGAGGCAGAAAACGCCGTGATTGCAGCTTCATTAAGAATACGTCGCTGCTTTTTCACATTGGACGTATGGGGCACCAGTGTGAACGACAGATTGAATAAAACACAGCAGTGGTCAATTTTAAACCAAAAGAAAAGACAAAACCTAAAGTATGACCTTTCGAGTGCGGAGGACCTGATACCTGCTGCTCAAAGTGAAAAGAATCCATAAGAGACACAAACCATTGGACAAGAGCCGTTATCAATATGGAGGTTAAAATCACCAATAATTAATACACTCTCCAGCTTAACAATAGATGACATGACAACTCAGTAAATTCATCAAGAAATAAAGGAGCAGGACCCGGCGGTCGGTAGATTAAAACACAGTGAAAAGAGTGTTCGAGTCCAACCTTACACATCTGAAGCTCAAAGGAGTTGAAAATGTTGGTGTCGATCAGTCTGCAGGAGAAGGTGTCACGGTACACGAGTGCCAAACCGCCTCCACGACGCGTGAGCCGAGGAGTCCCAAACACGGAGCGGTCCGGAGGGCACAGCTCGTTAAGATGAACGAACTCGTCCTCCCGCTGCCGGGTCTCTGAGAGGCCCATCAAATCCAGCTCGCGGAGCATAAAGAGGTCCCTCCGAAGATGAGCTTTGTTTGCTAGCGATTCCAGCGTTCTGAAGGCTCAGGCGTAGAGTCACCTCCTCATTAGCCAGTGGAGAGCCACGGCGCAGTGGCCGAAGGCATCCGTAGTCCACGCCGCGGTGCCGGGAACGGCGTCTGTGCAGCAGCGCTGCCAGCGGTAGTTGATGCAGGCCGGTATCCAGACGCATGGGAGCCACGGGCTCGATCCACCGTAGTCCGTGTGCTTCCTGTTAGTCTGGAGCAGTCCCGGGATTTGACCTCCGATACGCCTTCATCCTCACCAGGAAACCACTGCGTCTACCTCGCCTCTTGGCCCGCTTCCTCCGTGGAACAGGTGAGCGCAGCAGGTATCGAGGCCAAGTGTGGAGGAGGTCTGGATGCTGGGTCCTTAAAGTTGAGGTTTAGACACACCTCATGGAGATTTATGTCCATAAGAGCCTGACGGTCATAAACCAGTAGCACAGTGACATTTTGGCACAAATATCCAAACAATGCAGCGATAAACAACAGATTCAGAAGAGCTGTCAGAGCAGGCACAGGGCAACCATTACCATCTTGCCTACGTCACGAAACAAAACTAAACAAAAAAAAAAAAAGTTAAACATTAGATCATAAATACCATCATCACTCGATCGCATAACTTTATCCATAATTTTACAGCTCAAAAGATCTCATGGTTAAAGCACACTGTCCGGTGTTGTAGATTAACTAGTTTCCTTGTTAACTGGTGACCGATTTCCTTCTTGTTGCTGAAACAGCAGTGAATGTTAAAACAACGGTAGAAAGCTGTAGCTTTCCCGCCGAAGCTTTTAACCACATTTACAATGAAGTTTCGGAATGTCGGACCGGATGTGAGTCTCTTTTTAAACATAGCTAGCTAGATAGATAGATAGCTAGATAGCTAGATAGATAGCTAGATAGATAGATAGATAGATAGCTAGATGGATAGATAGCTAGCTAGATAGATAGATAGATAGATAGATAGCTAGCTAGCTAGCTAGCTAGCTAGATAGATAGATAGATAGCTAGCTAGCTAGCTAGCTAGCTAGATAGATAGATAGATAGATAGATAGATAGATAGATAGATAGATAGATAGATAGCTAGATAGATAGCTAGATAGATAGATAGATAGATAGATAGATAGATAGATAGATAGATAGATAGATAGATAGATAGATAGATAGCTAGATAGATAGATAGATAGATAGATAGATAGATAGATAGATAGATAGATAGATAGATAGATAGATGGATAGATAATTTATTCATCACATACATCTGCTGTTACTAGCAGCAACGATGGACGCCAGGTGTGGACTGGCCATCTGGGGTACCGGGGGTTTTCCCGGTGGGCCGTCAATAATGGGCCGAAAAAGGACCGTCTTGGGCCGGTCAGGTCAGAAAATCTAACCGGCTGGCCCCCCGCGCTGTGCGCACTGCCGAAGCACACAGCGGACAGGAAGCCCACGTCGGATCGCTTCTTGTCCACACACCCACGATGTTACAGCATGGAAACTATGAGCGCTCAAGTTAAAGTTAGCTGAAGTCGGCATAATATTATGTCCATATTGCATCACTTCAATTATCACCTCAGGCTTTCAAGTCATGTTAATTCAAAGCTTGAATTTTCCACATACCTTGTCCCGTTTCATGAACAGTATATCCTGATTCTTTTAATTTGATTTCCCAGACCATTTACATTGAAGGTCATTATTTTAAATGAGTTAAGACTTTGCATTGTAAGTTGCTAATAACTTTTGTTCTACACCCCTGGTGCCACAAGGCACGGTGGCTGAAACATTGAACAAAAATATGAAACTATTCACTGAAAAATAAATAAAAACAACTGTGACTTCCAAGAATAAGGTCTCTTCTTTGGCCTTGTGTCTCTGTTGGATTGAGAGTTTAGAGGGAAAGGCTCCACATGTCAGTGGGAGAGCGCCCTCTTCAGCTTGGAGGCTGATGTTTAGGTCCATATTGTCCACCTAAAGGTTTCCAGACTCAAAGTTTAGTCATCGTTTGCCAATAACATTCATCTCTAAATATAGTTTACTACTTATAAGGAAAAGAAAACAAGCATCTATCTTACACTGTACATAATAAAAATATATGTACATTATAAAGAGAGTGTTGGGCTGAAGATTCCATTGAACTCCTCCAAGCATTCTCCCCCAAAGGAGAATCACCAGGGACAATGAACAGGCCATAAAACAGCGGGGGAGCGAGCCAGAGACCCCGGAAGTGGCCAATGAGGATATTCGAACTCGACCCGAACACCACAGGGGTCCGAAATTCAAGCCTGGGTGAAACTTCTCCTACCAACTCTCTCTGCTTCTCAATCTGACCATCGAGGGAGACACAAGTCTCTGCTTTCTTCAGGATGGTATAGAGAGCATCAAGTGGGAACAAAAGAAACATCAACACCAGCCCGCTGGACAAGCAGGACCCAGTTTGGACGACATCTTCTGTTTCCTCTATTGTTTTCTTTTTTGGGGGATTCTGGAGACCAGAGCCAGTGTCTCCTCTCCAAATCATCTGCCTTGCTGTCCACTCCTGCAGCTGAAGCCAGGCCTCTGAATTCAGGATGCTGAATTCAGACCCGGTAACAACCAGTTACCACAGCCTCACAGAACCAACAGAACCGGACGGTGAGAGCTTTTGTCTGGGCAGATGTATTAGTAGAATGATGTTCTGTTGAAAATGCAATGTGTTTCAATGTGCCGCTCAGAAGGCCGCAGCATCTCATATATTTGTGTACGCACGTTCACGCGCACCAACCAAGTCCGGGAATCGTGTTTTCCACCTCAGAACCAAAGGTCCAAGTGAGCTCCAGTCCACTAGAAGTTCTGTGTGGAGGAACCAGGGTTCAGAACCGAGTGTCGCCAGAATTCTCTGTCTTTCTCTTGTCTTCACCCTTTCTCATTCTCCCCCTTTCTCCACTAACCCGAGTCTGCGCAGCCCCTGCACTCGTGTTATCTGATCAAGATAAGCTCACACACACAGCTGCATGTAACAACCAAGAGCAGATCTGCCTCGATCGCAAGAGTTCTAACTGCAGGTCCCGACCACCACTTAGGACTCCGGCGCTCGGAACCGGGCCAACGGAACCGCCCGTTCGTTACGCCCTCGGTAGACTAACTCGCTCCGAGACCGCCCTCGCGCATGCGCGCTCAACGGACGTCTTGTTTATCTGGCCGCTAAGCAACCGCCGCGTCCCCAGAAAGAGCGAGTCAAACGCCTCTAGTGGTCGCGTGGGTCATCGCAATCCATCTTGACATCCACCTGGTGGACACATAGAGCCATTGCGCTCTCCCTCTGCGTGCCGCCGCACGCCCCTAGTGGTTGTCACGGTCACCACACTGACCCGCCAACGTTTGCCTCCACCTGGTGGACGTTCGAGGTCATTACACCACCACCCTCATCTCTCCACGCACGCACGCACACTCTCTTTGTACATAGTGTTGCTGTTTAATCTAACACGGAGGTGTTAGATGTCGTTTGCTATTTGAATGTGTTGATTTATGAGATGATTTCAGAATCATTTATGAATTAGTACATTTTGTTAATAAACGCCTGTTAGCTGAATTGTACGCTTCTTGGTGATTATTGTGTATTTATTGTTGACAATTCACTGGTTTGTAACAGTCTGTGCTCGGATCTCACACCTTCTTTTTTACTTAAGATTGTTATATTTTATGCAGAAATATTAACTAACTTAAATTAACTTTTACAAACGAGACTGGTATTTTGGTATTAGCTATTTCCAGTTTATCTGGTGGTGCCCCGATTTATTATTAATACATAAATAACAAATGTATGCAAATTTTATTAATAAATTATTTTGGATAATTTATTCAGATTGTTTTTTAAGTAATCACTCAATTACTTTAGGAGTTGTTAATGAGTAAATGACCGTTTACTTGCATTAATAATTTCAATTTTTCATAAATTACTTCCAGTGATTTATTACTTTTAGTAATCTATTACTTACAGTAATTATATGCTAATAACCAACCATAAAGCCTAACAAGAGTGTAATAGAACTATATAACTCTGTCCAAGTGAACTACTTCTCAGTCTCCGGTCGCCGGAAAGCCTGGAACCTTTCTTTGTAACTTTGACCAGCATTCCTCTTCTGGTTTCCTGGTTTTCCACTGGATCACCGGGTGAACGGGTGAATCTGATCCAGGAGAGACGCAGGGTTTCTTAACACCGTCACCGGGAACCCCCTCGCCACCAGGTCTGCCGCTGCCGAGTTGTAGATCACGGTGCCGTCCCCGTGGAAAACTCAGTCTTTGTCAAAGGTTCATAGTTTAAGCCAATTAATTTAAGGCAATAAATATGGTAAACGATTAAAGGTTGATATTTTTATTTTTATTTCTTTATATTGTAGCTCTGACAGTGTGTTCACATGCAAGGCTCAATAAAGGTTGTGAACCATCAGTTTAAGAGACCATCTTTTCGACCGTGGCTGCTACAGTAAGAGCTTGACTCAAGCTGAGAAGAGCTCCTCCTAAGCAAAGTAAGAGCTCCACCCACGCTCAGCGCTGAGGCCTCAGTGAGAGCTGCTCCAAGGTTCCAGCCCCACGGCTCCAATCAAGGTCATCTGGGATCCTATGGTCCAAGACATCACATCATCCTCAACATGGCGACACCTGACGATGAAGCAGAGCACACGGAGGACCCCCAGGTCAACGAGGAAGAGGAGCTTTCGCGCCCTTCTCCTCAAAGGAAGCCCTCAGAAAAGATACAAGTATATCAAGAAGAGGAGGCTCAAAGAAAGGAAAAACGGCTTCTTTATGATTATGAGCAATGGAAAAAGCAAGTACGTACAATGCAAGAGCAATTAAAAGGAGACATATCAAACAGTGAAGTCATTTCACTAATGGACATTATAGAGAAGGAAAGACACAGTGTCATTAATTTGTATACGGAAATAAGGGATCACATTACTCCCTCCAGTGACACAAGGCGGCTTGTAAACACATGTGAAGCAGTCACCAGAGATATTATTTAAGTTTCACATGAAAGATTGTCAGGCATAGATGACTATGATAGTGACCAAGTGAAAATTCGTCTCCGTGAGCTCCATGGACTACGCCAAATCCATATACAGTTCCTCAGTCGTGCAGTCAAGTAAACACTCTTCTCACACTTCTGCCAGTATGTCACATTCTGCTAAAGCAATAGTAGCTGCAAAGAAAACAGAGGTTGCAGCAGAGTTATCAGCCAAAGAAGCAGAATATAAACTGATACTAGAAGAGGAAAAGCTAAATGTGGCGAGATGGGTGGAATAAATAAGATAGTGGTGGAGCTTAGAGCCTAATTGAAAACTTATTGCAAAAGACTCAGCAAGTTGCTGACAACGCCACCCGAGGAATTTCACCCCGGGAATTGTTCCACCTCTGGTCACTACTGCAGAAGCACCCAGGTCCGTTATACCAAGAGGCAGGAGACGTGGTTCCTTGACAATATAATACCTTTTTATTAACACTTTAAGAAATCACTCATAAAAACACTCCTATAAAATAAAGGGGGCGGTGTTCCAGATCAGAGCCGGCTTACCTCGGGGCAGCGTGTCGACGGGGGGGGGGGGGGTGAGTGGATCCCAGGGAGAGGTCATCGGGTGAATACTAGCCTCACACACACACACACACACACACACACAGACACACACACACACAGACACACACACGTGACGGGGAGAAACCAAAAGAGGGCCTGGGACTCACACAGCACAAAGGAGGAGGGGTACCACCACCACGGACTCTAGTCCACCACCGTAGGGGCTCAGCGTCTGAAATGGAGGGATATAATGAATAGGGAACACTCAACACAGGAAAAGAAAAGACCATATGATAGGCGACAAACAGCCACCTATAATATTACAACGCAAGTACAAAGGAAATTATATTTTAACTCAACATAATGTACAAGAAACTATACCAAACTAGGACCTTAAATTCGAATTCATGAAACAAAAGATAGTCCCAGAACAACTACAAAACTAAACAAAATGAGGGTGTCTACACAAACCGAACATTAAACCAAAACAATAAACATAACAAAAGAAAGTCAACCACAACAATGTAAACCAAAGACAGTGTACCCCACTGCGTACACACTTTAAAATGAGGCGGAAGCTCAACTTAAAAAGGCAGTGGTTCGATACAAAAGGTTAAAACCCAAATGGACAGAACCCGGCCCAGCCGTGGCCGGCCCGGCATCTGAGATGAGGCTGGGGTTACACGGCTAGGAGCCGGGCTGGAAGTCCAGTGAGGCGGTAGTGAGGCAGAACAGCTGGGAGGCAGAACAGCTGGGAGGCAAAGCAGCGGCGAGGAGCAGCGGCCCAGTAGCAGCCGCAGCTCTCCAATGCAGCCACTAAATGTAAACAGGGATCACAGGGGAAGCTCACATCGAGAACAAAACACATTATAAACGGACTAGCACCATTCAGGCTACATACCTCAGGGACGCGGTGTGCCACACACCTGGAAGGGAAAGCACGTCTGAGCGTTGTAGCCACCCGTAGCGAGCTTTAACATGTGGGTAACCTCCGTGCCTTGAGAGGCTATAACTGGACAGAAAGCGTGACCTACCAGCAGCAATCCACAACGTGGTGTGGAGGGGTTCAACCAGCCCTGAGAGCCACGATGTTTACGGAAGTGCGGAGCGAAGCGACCAGAAGGGGCGTGCCCTGAGCCTTGGAGAGAGAGAGGGCGCGCACGGAGACCACCCACCCGCTTTATAGTAGGGTGGGCTGTCCTGATTGGTTTAAGCCTCCATGTTAACCAGAGACTAAAACCGTCTAGTATAGTCCTGTCCCAGACAGGACTATTCTGCTACATAAAGGAAAGGATTCAACTTTTGGAGGAACAACAAAGAAAGGAGCTTGAATCTCAAAAACGCGAGTTAAACAGACTAAAGGCTGAAAAGGAGTTAAAGGCTGCACGAACGAGACTGTTGACCTATGATCAAGAGATAAAGATTGGGAGCAGTGTTCACAATGTAGGGCCGAGGAGAGTAGTTCAGCAGCCGCCAACAGTTTCAGCTCCCATTCGAGTTCCAAACAGTAACGTGATGTCCTCCTCACCTCCACAAGCAGACGTTGTTTATTTAGAACAAGCAGTGCAGGACAGTATTACCATGAACAGACTGCCAATGCCAGAGCCCTCTTTATTCACAGGTGACCCACTACAGTTCATTGAGTGGAAAGCTTCTTTCACTGCAGTCATTGACAAAAAGAACATCTCACCTGCTGACAAACTATACCACTTAAAGAAATATGTTGGAGGTCAAGCTCGAAAGACACTTGATGGCATCTTCTACAGAAATGACAGTGATGCATACAAGGACGCATGTGAGCGACTCAACGAAAGGTATGGACACTCCTTTGTCATACAAAAGGAATTCAGGGAAAGTCTAGCAAAATTGGCAAAGATACAAAAAAAGGACTCTACAGGATTTAGAGCATTTGCTGACTTCATTCAGACATGTTGTGAGGCCATGCCCCACGTCGAAGGCGTAACCATTCTCAACGATTGTGAGGAGAATCAAAAACTGGTCCAAAAGTTACCAGACTGGGCAGCAGCAAGGTGGAATCGTCAAGCAACTCAGTTCATAAAAGAAGGTGGGTCGTTTCCAAGTTTAAAGAACTTTGCTGAGTTTATGTCATATGAAGCAGAGATTGTGTGCAATCCAATCATATCGTTTCAAGCACTCCACTCACGAGACTTCACCTTAAGCACAAGTAAAGGCAAAATCCACTCCAATAAGGTTACAGCTCACTACAATGCTTGGTAAAGATGCTGTTGTGCCAAGTGAACATGTCTCAGGTCTCAGGTGAAACCATCAAACTCCCTCCTGCTTACACCAAAGACTGTATACCTGTGGACCGCTCCCACATTCCTACCTGTGAAACGGCAAGGCAATGGAATCATCTCAGGGAAATAGTGAATGAGATTCCACCACAGTTTGAGTGTGAGATTGGCTTGTTTATTGGTTACAATTGCTCTAAGGCACTGGCTCCCAGGCAGGTAGTCTTAGGAGGAGAGAACGAACCCTATGCAGTCCACAGAGCATTGGGTTGGAGTATTGTAGGCCCCACATCTTCTCACAATGACTCTTTAAGCATGTCTACTGTGTGTCAGTTACAGTCAAAGAGCTTCCTCTAGTGACTCCCGCTGACGCGGTCAAGCTTCTTGAATCTGACTTCAAGGATGATAACAAGGATAACAGGTCAGTGTCTCAAGATGACATTCTCTTTCTGAACACGTTAAAGGAAGGCATTTTCAAAAATACAGCAGGACATTTCGAAATGCCGCTTCCATTTTAGGAGAGACCACACCTACCAGACAATAGGCATATGGCCACTGTGCGACTTCAAAACCTCAGAGGCAAGCTGTCAAAAGACCAAAGGTACAAGGAACAATATGTAGTTTATGAGTGAAGTCATGGAAAAGGGTGACACAGAGGAAGTGTACAGTGACGCAAAAGAGGGAGAAAAGTGGTACATTCCCCACCACAGGATATATCATCCCCAAAAACCAGACAAACTCAGAGTAGTCTTTGACGCCTCAGCAAAATACAAAGGTAACAGTCTCAATGATCATTTGCTGTCGGGCCCAGACTTGCTGAACAATCTAATCGGTGTTCTCATCAGAAGGGTGTGCCAGTTACGGCTTAAAACATCTTGCTAAAGAACACAAGGCACAGTTTTCCCTCGCCTCACAGTTCATAATGAAGGATTTCTACGTAGATGACGGTGTAACAAGCGTTGCAAGCATCAAAGAAGCTTTTCAGATTGCACAGGAGGCTCAGGTACTCTGCGCATCAGGTGGTCTCCGGTTGCAAAAGTTTGTAAGTAACGACAAAACAGTGTGAGAAAGCATTCCTGCATCCGAACGTGCCTCTCTACAGCATGTGTGTGACCGAGCGTTTAATGACTCCAAACCTGAGAGGGCGCTAGGCATTCATTGGTATATTGAGTCAGACACTCTCAGGTTTCGCTTTCCCCCTAATGATCAACCTGTTGCAAGGCGGGGCATCCTATCTACAGTTGCAGCTCTGTACGACCCGCTGAGATTCATCTCCCCCTTCGTACTCACGGGCAAAAGAGTGCTTCAAGAAACATGCAGACAAAGCACAGGCTGGGATGATCCCCTTCCCAGTGAACTCAGGCCAGTGTGGGATAACTGGAAAAGTGACTTGGAGAAAATCACAATACCACGCTGTTATGTTCCCAAAGACTTTGGCCAAAGAGTGAAAACAGAGTTGCATCATTTTTCTGATGCAAGCTCCTATGGCTATGGTCAATGTTCATACCTGAGACATGTAAACAAAGATGGCAATGTGCATTGTGCTTTAGTTAGTGCTACAGCCCACTGTGTGTGTGTGTGTGTGTGTGTGTGTGTGTGTGTGTGTGTGTGTGTGTGTGTGTGTGTGTGTGTGTGCTGATTGACAGGAGGTATCCTCACCGGCTTCCTCCTCCTCCTGTCCTGATGTGGAGCACTCTGGTTGGAGGATGACTGCTGATTGGCTCAGCTTTGCCCACCAGCTGCGACTATTTAACAGCTCCAGCAGCCTCCTGGGGGCGGCTGAGGCAGGAGGAGTCTGTTCAGTCTGCCCAGTCTGCCCAGAGAACCTCGGTGTGTTTGAATTGCTGTGTGATCTTTTGAACTCGGCTCCACTCTAAACCTTTCCATATCCGTGTGCGTTCAACTTTGGTCCACAGGACCCATCGTCCAACAGTTTGGTGAAGGTACCAGCTGTTTCCTGTTGTTAATTAGTGGCTTTTGTTTGTTTCCATTTTGCTGCTCTTTTGTTTATTGAATTTGTGTTAGTTGAACTTTAGTTCAAGGTCTTCTAAAGAAGCTGCCTTTTTGAGAGACATTTATTTACACCAAAGTCACATTGTGTGTCAGATCCTTATAAAAATCATTCAGATGATTGTTTAGTTTACAAAGCGGTATTCAAGCCAGAGTCTGGATTTGATGTTGACTCGGCACACTTCTATGACATACTACCTTCTCTGTTCTCCACCTTGTTCCTCCTGCTGACATAGATTGCCATCTTGGCTTCACCTGAGAGGAAATTTAGGAGCTGCTATTTCACTGTTTTTGTAGCCTGCTCCCCTGATAAAAATCCTCTCAGTAAAAACAACACTAAAGACTAAAAACCATTGTTAAAAAGGTGAAGAAATCTGCAAGTCTCTCACTCCATAAAAACATGATAAATAGTCTCTTTCTTTGTGCAAAATGGGCAAGTGTTTAAAACAGCAGGGTTAATAACAAAGATAAAAGCATTAGAAGCAAATTGCAATGTGTAAAATCTTCCACTGAAGGAGGGTCTGCAGCGTCCGGGGAGAGTTCTCCTTGGCTGTACTTCCTCAGAAGGCTACTGTCTCTGGCCCTGAGTGTTGACTTCCAGGTCTCCAGGAGCCTCTGGGACACCCGGACAGACTGCAGCTTCAGTCGAGAGCCCAGGGCCTGGGCGTCGCTCAGGTCCGGCCCCACAGCATCCACCAGCTGACCCACGGTGAGGGTCCCAGACTGGATCAGCCTTCCCGTCAGCCCAGGAGTTGTTGATCCGCTGATGTCCAGTCTGGCTTCGTGGATCAGGGGTTCTTTCAACAGCCAGTGCAGAGAGTCGGCTTTCAGGAACCTTCTATGTGTAAATAAAGCCCAGCCTTTAAAAACACTTGGAAAACTTACCCTCAATCTTTTCCATGACGGTATCCCAGTTCTTCTGAACAAAATGTTCCTTACCCACATGTATTTAAAACCGTCTTTTCCCCATGTTAAATTCTGGAGAAGAACTGGGAGACCGCCATGCCGCCTGCCGACAGCGAGGGCTTCACTTTTTTCCCAGTTGACCCTCGCTGCTGATGTCACAGTAAAATCCCTTATTATTTTACTTAAAAGGTCTATTTCTTCTTGGCTCTTGATAAAAACAATGAGATTATCTGCATAAGCAGATAAAATTGCACCTTCACTAAAACCTGGTAAAACCAGACCCCCTAAACTAGAAGGTATCTTATTGAGGAGGGGTTCCAGGGAGAGTGCATAGAGCATTCCAGACAGAGTGCAGCCCTGCCTGACACCTCTACACACTCTAAAAGGAGCACACAGATTGCCGTTAAACTTCAGCACACTCTCAATGTCTCTGTACAGAACCTTGATCTTAGCTATGAAACCAGCACTGAAACCGAAGCTTTCCTTGACCCTCCAAAGGAAGTCGTGTTCAACGCGGTCAAAAGCCTTTTCCTGGTCTACTGAAATTAGACCAGCATCTATGTCCAAAGAACCAGTGACTTTCAAAATATCGCGAATCAGGTGGACGTTGTCCACCATGGACCTGCCAGGGACACAGTAGGTCTGGTCCCGGTGGATGACCTGCTCCATAACCCTCCCCAGCCTGGAGGCCAGTACTTTGGACAGGAGTTTGTAGTCCACACAGAGCAAAGACACAGGGCGCCAGTTTTTAATGTCCTGCAGGTTCCCTTTCTTGGGGCGCAAAGTGAAGACTGCCCTCCTGCAGGACACTGGTATGGAACCAGAGGCCAGACACTCATTAAATACGTCCAGGACATCCTTACCTAGGATGTCCCAGAATGTTTTATAAAACTCAGCGGTGAGCCCGTCAATCCCAGGACACCTGCCCATTGACATCGCTTGCAGTGCCGCCCGCAGCTCCTGCATTTCCAGGCAGGCCTCCAGCTGTTTGTTGGCCTCCTCACAGGCTTGAGGCAGTCCCCTCAGGAACTCCTCGAGGAGACCTTGTTCCTCCCTGTACTCAGTCTTGTACAGGGACGCGTAAAAGCTCCCCGCTCTCTTCCTCATCTGGCTTGATTCCGAGATCTCCTTCCCCGTGTCTGAGAGCAGTGCCTGGACCACTTTCCCCTGACCGTTCTTTTTTTTCCAGGCTGAAGAAGAAGCTAGAGGGAGCATCCATCCCAGAGACGGTTTACCGTGCACTCTAACATTCAGCAGGTCGGCTAAAGCCATTTTTTTTGCTTTTGAGGCTTTCAATATAGCCTCGATCTCCTGTGGACTCATTTAAATGTTCCAGTTCCACAATCTCGGTCTCTAGAGGCTTCATAGACCTGGTGATGTCACCTGTGACATTTAGGGTGTGCTGCTGACACAGGAGTTTGATCTGAGTCTTGCCGTGGTCCCACCACTGCCTCAGACTGCTAAAATCCCCTTCCTCTCTCTAAAAACCTCCAAAAAAACATTAAAGCCTCTCTAAAACTTCTATCAAAGGTTAAAACTGAATTAAAATGCCAGTAGGCGCTTTTGGGTAAAACATTTCTGATAAAAATACTATTTAAAAGTAAACAATGATCAGTAAAACCAACAGGTAAAAATCACACTTCTTAAAAACATTAAAATGATGTTTCAAACAATAAATACGATCTAACCTGGCTGAGGAGACCCTGCTCTCTCTAAAGTGGGACCAGGTATACTGTCGGCAGTCAGGATGCATCCTTCTCCAGACTGTCAGTTTTGGTTTTTTGAGAACTGTTAAAAGAAATGTCACTGTTATCTGATGCATACTCATTTCCACTGTCTTCTGACACCCGATTCTCCCCACAGCTTTTCTTTGTTTCGCTGTTTTTTCTCTTCCTCCTCCTTTTTGCAGGTTTATTTTTTTCTGCCTCCTCCACCTGTTCCGCCCATGCTGCTCCTTCCTGCCTCCTCCACCTCACCAGTGATATTTACATTTGTTTCATTCACGCTGCATTCAGTGTCATCCACTCCTTCTCCCTCCTCCCCAACTCCACCCGACACACTCTCCTCACTCAGGCTCACAGTCACACTTTCACCCGGTGTATTTACATTACTCACCCCGTGCTTGATGCTCCTGGTCGGTCACAGCAGCCCGTCTCCTCGGTAAAGCCCGAGGAGCGGCGATTGGCCGCTCGGACTGAGCCCCGGCCACCGCGTCTCCCGGGAGCCTGGACCGCGGAGCCAGCGGCGGCCGTGACGGCAGCACCGCAGGACTCCGCGGAACCGGGCTGAGTCGGCTCAGCCCGGTTCCGCGGAGTCCTGCGGACAGGATTTCACCGTGTGTCCCTCCTCACCACAGCCGAAGCATTTCATACCAGCTGAGCTCGCGAAGACAACGTAGTCATAATCATTTACTCTGACACGGAACCTGAGGTTTAGTTCCTCGTTCCGGTTGTTGAGTATCATAAATACTTGTCTTCTGAAACATATTGCGTGTTTCAGCAGCGGAGACTTAATTCCAGACAGAATTTCTTTGAAGCCAGAAACGACTTTTCCAAATCTGGAAAGCTCCTTGGTTAAGAGCTCATCTGGAGCATAAGGAGGGACGTTGGACAGGATCACCCGGACAGCAGGCTGGGACAGCAGGCTGGGACAGCGGCTGTACCTGGACCAACCTGTCCAGCACGGTGATTCCCGTCTCCACAACGGCGTTGGCCTTCTCCACCCGGTCCATAAAGATCACCACGGCGCCGTTCATCCGGGCCGCTGCCTTCACGCTGCTGTACCCGACCTTCTCCCCCACAGCCAGAGCAATCTGCTCCACCTGCTGTACCCGACCTTCTCCCCCACAGCCAGAGCAATCTGCTCCACGCTGCAGGGGAAATGTGTAGAGATGCGGATCCCGTGACCACATGGCCTCAGCCAGTCGCCGGCAAACACGGACCACGCAAACCCACCAAACCCCCGAGAAAGAATGAAATAAAACCAAAAAGTGATCTGTGATTATTAAACTATAGTGATTGTGGACATTAACAAGAAAAAGAAAAATTACAGAAAAAAAGCGTGACAAATGCTCCCCGCTCACACACACTCCCAGCCCTTCCACACTCCCTGCATAGAGAGAGGGAGAGCTTTAGTTCTTTATTTTCTCATTTTCATTTTTATACACTTTTAATTGTAAAAGAACACTCATAAAAAGGCGATGAGAACGTAGTTTAGAAGAAAACTATTTACAATACACACACACACTAGAAATGCAGCAGCAGTTCTTCATGCTCTATGGCACACAGAACACCACCAACAGTCCAAACAGAAACAAACTCTTTCAAATCCGACACTTGTTTATAGAAGGTGAACTCCACCCTGAGTGGAGCAGCCACCACCTCTGAACATCTGCGCAGCGCAGTCACCGCCGCCGCCGTCCGCGGGCTGCTCTCTGTGAGAACATGCCAGACGTTTGTGTCTGACATCCCCGCACTCGAAGCACTTGATGCTTCCCGAGCTGGTACACCGTGTAGAACCCGTCACTATATTTAACTTTGAATGACACCTCCAGGGATTGTTCCGGGTCGCTCAGGTACATGAAGGCCTGTCTGCGGAGGGACTGGACGTGTTGCGGTTTATCATTTTTACAGTTTAATTTCACTTCTCTGAGGCCGCCAGAGAACTTCCCGAAACGGGCCAGTTGGTTCTCCAGCAGCTGGTTGGGAATAAACGGGGGAACCCCGGACACAGTGACCCGGGTGGACGGTACGAACAGCGGTGACACCGGTACATACAGATCTTCTAACACGATTCCCTGTTCCACCAGGGAATGAACCATCTTCTCCTCACGGAGAAAAGCCACCACGGCCTTGTTCATTCTAGAGCCATATAAAATGTTACTATGACCCACCACGTCTCCAACGGCCAGGAGAACATCCTCCACAGAGTACCGGGGGTCAGCTACCACCCGAACTCCGTGTTTGATGGAGGGAGGCGGCGAGCCCTCCACCGGGAGGGACACCATCACTCCTCCAACCAAAACCCCTGATTGCTAACAAAACCTCTTTTTATTCAACTTGATGAATTAAACTTCTCTTACCTTCACATTGAGAACCCAGGGGAGAGGGAGGTCAGTGTCTGACAGTGATCCAGAGGTGATCCAGGGTTTCCTCGGCTTGGCAGAAGACACACCGACTGTCAGTTTGGGGATTGAGTCGTCCCCCATGTCTGTTTGTGGCCACGGCCCCATGTACCACCCTCCACTGGAGATCCACAGTGCCTTTCTCTATGGGGGCTTTGTACAGGGACCTCCAGCTGTCTCTGGGTGAGGACCCTGGTGCCAACGTCCCAGACCACCTGGACTCCTGGACACCAGTCAGAGACGCACAGTTCATGACCTTAACAGAGATCGTGTAGAGGTCCTTCTTCTTCAGTCAGGAAAACTCAGGGAGTTCTGGTGTTGTGAAGGAGAGAAGAAGTCCATTGTCCACCTCCTACTGCCTGACTGCAGCACTGATGGACAGCCGAGGGACGATGAAGGTTGTGGCTCTTTGGTCCGTTGGTGTTTCCTTCCCCAGAGCCTCCCTGAAGGAACCAGGTAGAGCTCTCATCACCTCCTCCAGCAGTTTCTCCACCAGTCTTTGTGATTTGAGCCCAGTCTCTTGGGTCAACCTGGCTGCAGTCTTCCACTGTCCCACCGTCCTCAGGTCATCCAGCTTGGTCAGACCAGCTGATGTTAGGGTCCTCTGTATGGTCGGGGAGCGGAGGAGCCTGGCTTGGATCAAGGGGTTATGGAACAGTGGCTCTTCTCTTATGTTGCCAAACCCCTGGGAAGAGTCTCTCCGGGCAGTGAGGACAGTCCTCCGGGCTCTCAGGACAGACTGGTAGAAGACTGATGTGCTCCATGGATCCACTTCAGCCAGGTTGAGGAGGAACAGATGTTTATTATAATGGAGGTTTCTGATTCTTCCCAGCAGCACAGATGCTGTTTCTGTCCATAGTGGTTCCCGGTGGTACAGGTGGCGCTGTGCGCTCAGGAGACGGAGGGTCTTCAGCCGACTCTGGATGTCCATTAGCCCCTGACTTCCCTCAGACAGAGGAAGGTACAGGACTGAAGCGCTGGTCCAGTGAGCTCCGCCCCAGAAGAAGTTCACCAGTCTGCTCTGTATGTCCTTGATCAGGGCTGCAGGAGGCTCCAGCACAGTGAAGCGGTGCCAGAGCATTGAAGCAGCCAGGTTGTTAAAAACCAAAGTCAGAAGAACATCCCTCTCATTATTATTATCTAACTGTAGAGCGTTGTCAGAATGTCAGCCTACAGTTTTGTAACCACTGTTTCCTACAAACCAAAGTCATCAATAACTGTGAGAGGAGCTCAGGTTCTTTATAGAATCCAAACTTTTATCTGCTCTCAATTTGCAAGTAATTGAACCTAGAACTTTTTTATTTTATAATTATTGAATTTATTTTTTGAAACACGTATAGAAGGAGGCCTGATTTGTTGTAAGAATATGCTGGATGTTAATACACTGAGAGCCTACTCTGTTTACCTTGTATAGGGAACATATTTTATTTTGTTTATTTTATGTTTGTTTTAAGAAAGCATATTTTCTGTTACTTTTGCAAGCAATGCTGTTTTATAGCCACATAATGTGATTTAGAATCAGGTAGAATTCTGCCCTGATTTTCTTTATGGTTTTGAATAACTATTTTCTATTTTGCTATTTGAAACACTGCATGATGACCGGATTTGATATCTGTGTTAACGTGTTCTGGTGTGACAGCCTGCCGTTGGAGGGCAGATCATTGTGACCACCTGCTTGTACTTACAGGGTGTTCTCTGTTTACCTTCACATATCTTCTGTTTGTTTTGAAAAAGATGAGCACGTTTTCTTGAATAGAAATTGTTTAGAGGACGAACACTTGTGGTTTTGATTCTTTAAAAAAAAAAAATCAGTGTGAGACACATTCTATTCTTTCTTGTCTTTATTTTCTATGTTTGCTGGTGAAGTAATCCAAAAGTAACTAAAAGTACTCTGGTACATTACCTTTTTTATTTTAGTACTTAGAATAAGTTACTGATTTCTTTTTTTGACAAGTAACTTGTAATTGTAACGGATTACAGTTTTCAGGTAACCTTCCCAACCCTGCATGTTGCCACATTTCTTGCTGGGAAACAATGTGATTTCAAAATACATTCTCCTCGTTCAAGCCGTTTACTAGCCAGTAACTTTTTCACCCACTAGAGAACTATTGCATTTCAGTAAAGCACAGTTTAGCACACAGTCATTTCAAGGTTTAAGTTTAATTGGAATATGTGGGAAAAGACAATTTATTCATGGTAAATACAAGTTTAAAGGATTTGTAAATACACATGTGAAATACATATTAATAGCACTCAAGGTAGAGATGGTCAAAGGTTGATAGTTTAAGTCAATTAATTTAAGGCAATAAATATGGTAAAGGACTAAAGGTATAAACATGCTGTTAAGAGTTGCGAATTGTATTTTTTTGTTTATATTGTAGGTCTTATGGTGTGTTCACATACAAGGCTCAATAAAGGCTGTGAACCATCATCTTTTCGACGGCGGCTGCTCCACCTCATACTTCATCTCAAGCACTACCATTACACTTAAAATGTAGTTGTCAGTCGCCATATTTCTTTTCGATGGGATATCGTCATTTATTTTGGAATTAGCTATGCTACTTCTTCGTTGATAATGTTCGCATTCATGAATATCAATCAATAGTTGCAATGTTTCGATTTCTGGTGACTTATTATGTTGTTTGTAATATTATTTTGAGTAAAACGATGTCAGGTGAGGTGTGTGGAGGATTCAGGCGCCGACAGGACGAGGAAGTTAAGTTTAGAAAAAGAGTTTATTCGGGGAATCTCTCCAGCGGAACGGGCAATCCTCGGAGAGTGGCGTGGTGGCGGAGGCTGACGTCACCGGGCAGCGATCTCCGGAGCAGGACAGAACGGAGCACACCGGGACTGCACAGGAGAGTAGAAAACAGATAACTCCAAGTATCTTAGCATACACAACACAAACTGTCATACAATAAGCTCAAGGGGCCGGGTCAAAGTACCGCGGGGGTAAACGTGACGATCTGGCAATGAGAGCCTGGAAACCCAGTTCCTAAATACTGGCCTCAATCATCTGTTTCAGGTGAGCATCCTCCTCCGTCCGCTCCACCTACGCACACACGCCCACATACACACAAACAAAAACAAACCCAGCAGTATACACCTGCGAAACGTGACAAAAGAGACCTGTTAAATCAATACATTTGTGTATCATCTGCATAGCAATGGAAGTTAATGGAGTGTTTCCTGACTCAAGCAGCCATGGTGGATGTTTTGTGGCTGTGGGATGAAACACTAGAAAACTATAAAAACTATAATAATTTTAACAGTGGCACGCATACACTGAACAATAGAAATATGAACCTATACAATAAACTATGCAAAAATACAAGTGAAATATAAAAGTGATACATACAATATTAGGGATGCACTGATACCAGTATCAGGTATCGGTTCGATACCAGGCATGAGTACTCGTACTCGTACTCATAAAAGTGCCCCCGATACCACGACACCCGATACTGCTTTACGGCAGCACGCGTGTTGTGTATTTAGACCTACTGGGGCTGCTGGAGTTGAGACGGACACAAGGTATATTGGGTATTGTAGTGTGTGTGTGTTGAGTTATCCTGCAGTAATCCGCTGCTCCTCCGTGTATGTTCGGTGTGTACATACATAAAAAGTTAATCGGCTACTGGAGTCCGTATCCTTGTTATGTAGGAAGATACACTGAAGGCATAACGGCGCGGTTTACGGCACGTCACTGCAAGGCACGGTAAGGAGCGTACATCATGGGCGGGCAATGAGGAGCGGTTAACTCCCTGCCTCCCAGCTGGTGGAAAGCAGGACATGTTTCTGAGATGAACACTTGTTGTATTTAATTGCCAGTTAGGTTAATGTACAGCTTCGTGCTGGACCCGCTCCATAGCGCTCGCTCTCTCAGGCACACTGGTCAAGCTAACGGCACGTCTATTAAAGGGCCATGCACGCAAAATTTTCTTACAGTATCAGTGGCAGTGTCATAATAAAAAAATATTTTAAGTAAATTTAAGTGCTCGGTATTGGTATCGGTATCGGTGAGTACTCAAATGCAAGTACTCAAATGCAAGTACTCATACAGTACTTGTTTTGGAAAAAAGTGGTGTTGGTGCATCCCTATACAATATAAATACACCCCCTGCACAACACTGTGGTCGCTCAGAGAAGCTGCCGCAGTGACCGACTCACGCTACACCTACCTACTACCTACTTACCTACATACATACACTTACCTACCTACCTACCTACCTACCTACCTATCTAATATACAATATATAAAGTTAAGGGTCTGCTGGTGGTTCTTCACAGCGCTGAAAAGCGCGACACAATGCAGTCGACAACAGACTCTTCTTTGGAAATCAAACAAACCAAGACGCTTTGGGCACCGCCACACTTTTTGCAGAGCACCTGCAATATCAGAATTTTTGTTTAATTACATGGTGTACAGATTATATACAGTGGCAGGCCTGCCGCCAGTAACGTAGTAACAACAGGTATATTAAAGCAGCAAATTAAAACAGCAGGAAGATCAGCAGAGTGTGAAGAATGTGCAGAGTGGCAATATTGCACAGTGTAAAAGTAAAAGCAAGCGTCTAAGAAAAGATACACCTGAAGACATTGTGATATTGTACATGAGACAATATTGCACAAATTTTGCATACCTTGAAGATGTCCTTGTCGAGGCTCTTCCACATTTTGGGCTTGACTTTGAAACCTGCACCTTCTGCCTTTGCTAAGACCTTTTGGAAAATCCACTCAATCATATCGTCCTGTAATATTTCGCTGTGACGGTGTACACCAGCTTTCTTGAAGGTCCTTGACACCAAAGCCTCAACTGTCATGAGGACACGAGCCGTGACTACATCTGCATTTGCATCATTTTTCCTATCAGACACAGCAGGTCCTGGTTCAGATGCCAGAGGTGCAGGGCTTTTTATAGCCAGGATGACTTTGTTGATGTGGCTGCTGGAACGCATATAAAACCACCACCGCAACATTCCGACAACGCTCTTCACTTTAGCCTCCACTTCAAGGTTCTGAAAAGGTTGTGCTCTGGAAGCTGCTTTCCTCTTGATGGCCTGCGGGAGGATTTCACCCTCTGCCACGGTGTTAAACAGCTCACGCACTGACACAACGAATTCCAAAGTCTTTCCTGTGCACTTATCTCTCAATCTGTTGAAGTCCTGGACTTCCCCACCGCCTGTTGTTACCTCTTGATTGTTTATCAGTGAATCAATGATCTCGATCTCTGTCTGAGTGAACTTGTGGATTTTGGACGGCTTTGAGCGCTTGAGTTGAGCCACAGCCCGAAATAGGGTGACTTTTACAAAGGTCTTTGCGAAAAAAGCCTTCATCTTCTCCGTAGCAACTTTCAGGCGCTTCCTTCGGGGCTCTTGGTCCTTCTCAAAACTCTCAGCTTCCTTCAGTGCCTGGACTATTTCATCCGCCACTATTTCAGTCTCTGCAACAAGGCTGCTTTTCAACTTGTTATACCCAACCTTTGTCATGTCATCAGCCAACGGCTGAACAAGCTCCACAATGGCATCGTTCAGGACATGACGCAAATGTTCAGGTGGAACACCGATCACATCCTCATCGAACTCTGTGTGATGACTTGTGGATTGTGGCTGTGGGATTTTAATAGGCTTTGGTGGAACGGAAGATTTTGACCTGAGGGAAGATGCTTTGATTTTCCTCAGGAAAGTTTTGATCATTTCTGAGAAATGACCGATCATCCGATTCAGCCTCTTCGGAGAGGTGACCCGCACACTCGCTACATGATCATCACTCGCAGAGCGTTCAGATTCAACACTTTCAATGACCTCTTGTGAGATTAAACTCCTCAACTGGTCCGAGCTTAAGCTGGAAATGGACTCTTTGACACCCAGCACCTCAGCAAAAGTCTGGGGAACGGCTTCTGCCAGAACTGAGACAATATCATTGTCATCAACATTTCCCTCCTTCAAAACAGCCAGAAAAGCATTTGTATATTTGGCGATTAGTTCAAGCAAGACTTCTGCCATCAAGCTCACTGTGCTTGAGTCTGGGTGACCTTCTCTCAGCAGTGTCCATTGGTCGGGGCCAATCTGTTCAAACAGTGTTGCCAGCAGTGGATGCCCAATAGCAACCATCTCCTCTATTTGAAGTTTTCTCATGGTGAAAGTTAAATCTATACCAACAACACCTTCAATGAAAAACACTTTGCGTTCTAGATATGACCAACAAAACAGTCAATGAATTCTAACTTCTTCTGTCTCTCGGTTTAACGAATGACTTCTCAGCACATCTGTCTCTTCACTCATGTAGTGATCAAAGCAGTGAATCCTTTCAAAGGGTTAGTTATTTGTAGTGACGTCACAGTGACATCATGGAAAATATTAAAGCTGCACTGTAACAAATTTCACTGTAAAATAACAGTACATTATTGGCAGCAGGCGGTATTTTACTGTTATTTTACGATACAACTCCTGTTATTTATTTTAACAGTATATTACCATATTTTGAATTACGGTATATGACCGTAAAATAACGGTGGCAGTTGAGGTTATTTTACAGCGCGTCTACTGGAACTTATTTAACAGTATAATACTGTTTTTTGAATGACAGTACCTGACGGTAGGATAACAGGGTTGTGGTTATTTTACAGCCCATCGACTGTAATTTATTTAGCAGTATAATACCGTTTTTTGGATTACAGTGCATGACGGTAGTATAACCGGGTTATTGTAATTTTACAGCGTATCCGATGTAAATTATTTGACAGTATATTACCGCATTTGGATTCCAGTACGTGACAGTAGGAGAACTGCGGGTTCTGGTATATTTGCATTTGTATAAATCCTCACAAATGTAAAAACAAAGTATGCAGGGCTTATCAAATACCCAGACCTAGTCACTGTTCATGTGTCTGAGCTCACCTGAAGAAAAGTAGCAGGAAAAGTTAGTGGAGGACTTGGAGGAGGAGATTATAGAGTGGACAGTACAACAAGCGCTCACTCTGACGCAGTTTTCAGGAACCAAGAACCAGAACTTAGAGCAGAGCACTCACTCCAACACCGTTTCTCAGAACCAACAGTCCAGAGCTCTCACTTAAAAGACATATTCATTACAAATTTTCTCGTTAAAGCCAATCTTTCCTAACCTCTGACTTTGAATAAAACTCAGATGCAGACCTGTAATAAGTTTGAGAGCCCTGGTATAGAACACAAGAGAATATATACATTTCTGTAGTTTATTACAAAAGGCTCATTTGTACAGCAGACTTTGTAAGATTGGTAACACAGAGAACATCTGCAGTACAAAAATGACAAAGTATTGCATTACCACATTTGGAAGAAACTGTCTTCAATACAATCAGTGACAGGTTTTACTGAACTTGGAACATAACCTCAGACACTGATTTAAAATACCACCTAGAACAGTGTAACCGAACAGTTTAGCTTGAGAACAAGTATTTTACATGTGAACAATAACAGTTTACGTGGAGAAGGAAAAGAAGGGTAGAAAGAAAGATTTAACAGTGAGTAGTTGACAGCAGTATTTGGTTGGTTTCCTCAGTCACCAGTGATGAGTGCCTGTAAAAAAAATATATATATATAAATTAGGGATGTCCGGATCAGATTGGTAGATATCGGATCGGGGCTGATATTGGTGATTTGTAATTGATCGGGAATCGGCAAATCCAGCCGATCACCCCGCCGATCTAAAAAAAGCCAAAAACTTTTTCACGTTAGCAGCCTAAAGCCATTGAGAGGATATAATGTCAGCAGTCAGGAGGTATTTTAAGCTTGATAACGAAACCAGTCCAGTACAATAGGCCAGTTGGACTATTTGCTTCACCACAGTCCTGAGAGGTGGAGCACCAGAGCTTCACCACAGTCCTGAGAGGTGGAGCACCAGAGCTTCACCACAGTCCTGAGAGGTGGAGCACCAGAGCTTCACCACAGTCCCGAGAGGTGGAGCATCAGAGCTTCGTTTAACACAACTAATTTGATAAGACATCTAAAAAGTAAACATGCGACGGAGTACGCTCAGCAAAGACCATCATCCGTGGAAAAAAGTTGACGTAATCGCCCCCCTCCCCCCCCACCGCGGTCCGCTACGTCACCTAATAACCACAACAATCATGGACTACAAGCTCCTGTCGAGCTGCAGAAGCTAGAAGCAGGCGGAGCGGGGCCATAGAGCTATAAAACTAGAGTTACATATAGTGGTTTATGTGTTTATGTGCAGAAGTCTACTTCTAAATTTCTATCTGGTCTGTCTTCTTCTGTGTTTTTGTGGTGTTTGGTGAGTCACAGCGCCCCTAAAGGCAATTGGGAATTGGGTTCTTCTGATTGGTTTTACTGAATACTGTTTATGTTGTAGTTTTTTATAGTTTCTATGTTCGTCAAACTGATTCACTGGGTTTCATTTTTAATTTTTTTTATTTGACACAAAATCCAGGGTAAGTTGTTTAAGTTAAGATAAATAAGAGAAACAAGACTGCAGAGTGTAACTGGTTTTTTGTTGTTCTGACTGAATAAAGTTTAAATAAGTTCTTAAGTCATTCTGAGAAGAATTTTGATTCAATAAGTGAGTTTTACAATAATTTCTAGCAAAACAAAGCTTCTGCCAATAGTGCTTTTAGCTTAAGACATCTTAGTCGCTCCAAAAATAGACTATTGAGTAACTTTGCAATAGTAATGTAAGTATCGGATCGGGAAAGTATCGGTATCAACTGATACTCATTTCTGAAAAATCGGATCGGTATCGGGGGTAAAAAAGTGTGATCGGGACGTCCCTAAAATAAATATAATTTGCAACACAACATCTGGAAAAATTTACAAATATGAAGGATTAAAGAAAGGAGAGAAAGAAACATCAAAATGAGGTGAGAGAGTTTAAATGTGCAGACTTACTGATATGATGAAGCAAAGTTAAGGAAACTGATTTTTTTCCTTCTTCATTTTCACAGATTGAGAAAGACGGACATGACTACAATGGAGTACATAATAAAATGTGTTTGATATGTTTTTAATGTTACAAATGGCAGGAACACACTAACACACCTTGCTTCTCCACCTGGTGAGAGACTGGCCATTGGAGGTCCTCGTCCTCACCCCCTCCCTGTGGAAAATCCTCCAGATCCTTCCTGTTTGTGGTTGCACAGTCAACTAACCACAAGTTAACACAGGTTAGTAACTAACCTGTGTTAACTTGTGGTTAGTTGACTGTTGCACTGTAACTAACCGTTAGTTATATCTTCACAAAATTGGTAATTAACTGTAATAACAGAACAATCTCCAAGATGTTTATTTAAATAAATGCTTGTTATCTATGGTGAAAGCCCCGACCTCGTCAAGCTGCCTGTGAGCTGCTTCTGCCTCTCTCTCCATCGTCAACAAGGATCAGGTGAAACAAATGAACTGGCGGCTCAGCGCTCTGGAAGGCCGGGTAGAAGATGTGTGCCTGTCAGGTGTGCAGGAACTCAATGGCAGAGCTCACCTCGCAGCAAAACACTTGTTCTTCTCATGATAGTGACGGTTCTGTGGCTCGCAAACCTGGACGAACAGCTGCTTTTTACCTGAAGAACTTTCACCTGCTGTTTCAATACAGATAAAAGAAAAAAAGGAATTTGAAGGTCTGGTTCTTGGAGTAAAGTCCAGTTTAAAACATCCCGTGAAGAGAAACTCTTTTCAAGTTAAGAGCAGCACAACAATTAAACAGACTTGACAATGGTACAGTGATTATTCTTACAAACTGGATGTCAGTGGGGACTTTCCTGGGACTTTGTCGAAGACGTCCCCCAGGAGACGTTGGTCCATCAGAGGGAAGACAAATATTAATGCTGCAGGCTGACATGTGAAGGTCGCTTGGGGTGAAGCCACTTGACTTGTCCCCTACTGTCTCATTCTGCTCTAATTCTGTTTAGCCAGCTGCTGAGCCACCGTAACACCACAGAGAAAGAGACTGACATATCAGAGATTAAAGTATTTACTGAAAGGCTGGAAAACTAGTGTGCAATGAAATTAAATTAATACATGATGAGATAATGACACGTACATTTTCCAATTAAAAAAAACCTTATGAAGGTCATCAACACCTGAGACTAGTTGAGCTCAAGCTGGCGACATAGCTTGATTCACTTCTCCCTGGTTAGTAACCTGAACTAGTGAAACAGTCCTCATGAGACACCTGAAATGTTCAACAGTTCAATAGTCCTGCAGACAAAACAACACTGGACACTACAAGATTCAGGAGACGAGCATAACTTTACTTTACCTGCTCTGTTGAAGTCCACATGGTCCTTCCTGGATGGACTGATATGATGGAGCTATGGTTTCCATATGATGGAGCTGTGGTTTCCATATGATGGAGCTGTGGTTTCCATATGATGGAGCTGTGGTTTCCATATGATGGAGCTGGGGTTTCCATATGATGGAGCTATGGTTTCCATATGATGGAGCTGTGGTTTCCATATGATGGAGCTATGGTTTCCATATGATGGAGCTGTGGTTTCCCAAGTCAAGTTCAGGAATAGTTTGGTTACATATTGTCACTAAAAAATGGGTCGTTTTAAGAGTTTGATCACTAAAGAAGAGCTGTCATAAAAATAGAAATATAAGTTTGCAATAATCTATAAGACGCAAGAGATCATGTCCTGAACTTGAGAAGGGATGTCTCACATGTCTCCACTGCCCACTGAGCAAGCAATGTCCCTACATGTCCAAGACACGTCCGTCTGTCCAGGCTGTTATTTAGATGTCTATTTCACAGCCAGAATTAATTAACAAATGACACATAAAAATAAAACGATGGAAATTATAAAAACGATGGACATCTAAGACACCCAGAATCAGTAGAAAGAGACGGTCAGGAGCCGTCTGTTGAGTCTAACTGTATAATTATTGATTTGTCATTAAAATAATGAGGGAAGGAGCTCATGACAGGCAAGAGGAGACAACATGTGAAGTTTAATGCACAAAGTCTGCGTTATGACCATTTATTGTTTTGGACCTTTTTTAAGCCTCCAAAGAGAAACTCACCACTCTGAGAACCTTTCATCTTGTGAATACAACTGTGTACATGAGTAAATGTTTTACTGTGAACTTCCATTGGCTCTTGTCTCATTGGCAATCTGGTCGGCGCTCTCGCTTTACAGACAGAAGATCATAGGTTCAAACCCAGTTGGTGGTCTGAGTGGAATTTAATTCTCTGGTTTCCTCCCACAGCCCCCCCCCCCCCCAAAAAATGGCAATGCTAAATTGCCTGTCTGTGTTTGTCCTGTGTGAGACTGATGACCTGTACTTTTGAAATGTATTTTCATTGACATACATATGACGTCCAGACAAGACATCCAGACAATGTCCAAGAAAGACGTTTCATTCAGGCCCCTCTGAGGACGTCTTCTGGATGTATCGAGACGATGTCTTCTCGATGTGCTTTGGACGTCTTTCTGCTCAGTGGGTGGTGGAGAGAAAATACTGTCTGGTACTGTTAAATTACATGTGAGGGACGAATATTTAACTGTATTTTACAATTTTTATAAAATACAGAGGGATACTGTTGTAAATCCCCCGTGTATTTACAGCAATTTGTTCGTGTGTGAATCCTTTCAAATGGTTTGACTGACATCGAAGCTTCTGAAAATGACTCTCAAAAGAACCGTTGCTTAGCAACTGTTGCCAGGCGGACTTCAAGGAACTCAAAAGAAAATACCAAAACAAAATGAAATGTGCTTGTTTCTCTATTACACTTTAAAACAGTAGAAATTGTATGGCTTCTGTTCATTTCTGTCAAACACATCGTCACCATTCAAACACCATCATCTCTGCTTCACCTCTGATCGCTCTATTTCCAGCTTCCATCTACAGCCACTCCTGATATCTAAGAACAAAATTCACGAATAGAGAATCTCTCACTTCAAAGTTATTCTCTATGCGTGACGGGAAGATACACCCTGGAAAGGTTTGCCAGTCTATCATAGGGCAAATGGGAATCACAGGTCTTCAGATCATAGGTTGAAGCTGTGGTACCTGGTGGAAACCAAGAACTGGGCATCTGCTTGAACCTGTTTCTTTTTATCGTGCACACCACTGTATCGCAATGCGACAACAATGACAAATAATGAAATTAAAGTGAAATAGAACCCTCCACACCACTTCCCTAATTGGTTGCAGAACCTTTTCAACCCTTCGAAAGCTTCTGGCTCCAGTTTGCTGTTGGTTTCTGCCATTTGATTTTAGGCATGCATGATTTGTTTTACAGTGGCACATTTCCATTCTCCTTCCATACTTCCAAAGTCTTCATGACAGAGAGATGAAGGACGATTTGAGATGTTACAGAGTCACGTTGATGTTTTAGGCTAGATATAATTGCTTCTGTTCAATCTGAGTTAAGAAGCAGAAAATTACAGCTCATCCAGGCTTTTATGTGTTTAACACAAGCTTCTAGTTTAACAGGTTGATCACTGACATCTGGTTTTATAGATCAATAGATTGATGTATTATTTGCATTGCAATGGAAGTTAATGGAGTGTTTGCTGACTCTGAGAAC
The DNA here is from genome assembly GCF_963383615.2 of Lipophrys pholis. Classification (NCBI taxonomy): domain Eukaryota; kingdom Metazoa; phylum Chordata; class Actinopteri; order Blenniiformes; family Blenniidae; genus Lipophrys; species Lipophrys pholis. The sequence goes on along the minus strand of NC_137647.1, from coordinate 24,011,610 downwards.
CATGGTGGATGTTTTTGTGACTGTGGGATGAAACCGGAGCACCCAGAGGGAACCCACTCACTTAAAGTTACTGAACCTAGACCTGACCAACTGCAGCAACCCCAGATCAGCTTGACCCCTCCAACCCCTCCTGAGCCTCTGAATGGTGCCACAGAACCTCTTTGAGGCCAACTGAAAGTCCCTCTCCATGGGATCACCAAACTCCTCCCATTTTGCACACTTTGCTTTTTCAACGCTACAGCTGCAGCCCTTTGACCCGCCAATACCTGTCTGCTGAGTCCAGAGTCCCCTGAGCCAAGCAGGCTCTAAAGGTCTGCTGAGTCCAGAGTCCCCTGAGCCAAGCAGGCTCTAAAGGTCTGCTGAGTCCAGAGTCCCCTGAGCCAAGCAGGCTCTAAAGGTCTGCTGAGTCCAGAGTCCCCTGAGCCAACCAGGCTCTAAAGGTCTGCTGAGTCCAGAGTCCCCTGAGCCAAGCAGGCTCTAAAGGTCTGCTGAGTCCAGAGTCCCCTGAGCCAACCAGGCTCTAAAGGTCTGCTGAGTCCAGAGTCCCCTGAGCCAAGCAGGCTCTAAAGGTCTGCTGAGTCCAGAGTCCCCTGAGCCAACCAGGCTCTAAAGGCCTCCTTCTTCAGCTTGACAGATTCCCGGACCACTGGTGTCCACCAGGGTTTGAAGTCTATTTAACAAAATGTGGTGATCTACTGTATCAACCAGGTCGGAAAGCTTCTGAGCGTCCATATTACCCCTGATGTCATTCCCAATCTTTACTAGGGCTGCCTGGGTACTGTGGTTCATCCTGAAATCAGACTGAAGAGATCCAGTCTGTTGAAAAAGTCATTTATTTGGATAAAAAACACTTTTTCTAAAACTTTGTTAAAAAGGTGAGTTGGATACTGCTGGGTAATTATGAAGAGTGTTGGGGTCTAAAAGACTCCTCTTCAGAAGAGGCTTCACCACCGCCGTTTTGAAGGCAGCAGGGACAACACCGTCTGTAGAGAGGAATTCATGATGTCAAGAAGCTCAAACTCAAGAACCCATAGAATGTTTAAAAAAAAACGGTGCAGGAATCGGGTCTAAAAGGCAGGTTGTGGTTAACTTGGGAGACAACTGGACCAAGTGTCTCGGTGTCAACAAGGACAAAACTCTCCAGGGTCTCCTCAGGTAGAGACAATACTTCAGAAGCCTTCAAAGTAACTCGTTGAGATAAAATATCAGTTCTTATAGCATCAATTTTACTTCTGAAGTGTCTGAAAAGTCCTCACATAAAGCGTTTGTTAAACTCTTGGAGGACTAATTAAAATCTAGATTAATTAAAAGGTCAACGGTGGAAAAGATAAATCTGGGATTGTTTTTAATATCTGAAATAAGTTTTGAAAAATGAGAAGTTCTTGATTGTTTGACTTTTGAGTTGTTGACAGAAGATTTGATGGTGAACAGTTAATCTAGTTTTCCTCCATTTCCTCTCTGAACTCCTACATTGCCTCCTCAGTAGTTTACTTTCCCCGTTTCTCCACGGAGGCAGAGCTTTGTTTTTAATGATTTTTGTTCTTAGTGGGGCCACTGGATTTAGGCTTGTCAGCAGTTTACTGTTGTTTATTTTTTATTTACAATAGAATCACAGTACGCAGGTAAAATGTCAGCAGGACTGCTCTGTAATATTTGCATACGATTTGCCGTCAGAGCTGCGGGGGTTCCCAGAGACACCGAGCACTGCTTCCTTCAGGACTGTTGATGTCCGGGATGGAATTCGTAGGTCCGACGTCTGAACCGGACCCTGGGCGACTCCACCAGGTACCGATGAGGATGACGGCGGGTTGCCAGGGAGGCACCGCCGGCCGCTGGAGGCGCAGGTACACCGGGGGACAGTATCCCCGCTGATCGCGTCCACTGTGGGATCATTTAATGTCTAGAAATGATCATTTTGGATTCTGAGGAGTTGTTTCTCTCCCACACTCTGATGACATCACTAACTGCAGCTGCGCCCATCAGCATCATTCACACCAAGAATGACACACCATGTCAATCAAACTGACCACTTAACTTGCAAATCCTGATTTTCCAAATAAAAGCCCCAAACTCCTTCAAAATAAAAGTACTTGTTTATGAGCTAACATTCTAATGTGTGAGACACAAACCAGCTAACATGCTAATATGTGGTTTGTTGATTAGCTAACATGCTAACTTGTGGTTTGCGGACTTGCTAACATGTTTATGTGCAGTTTTTGGTGATGTCAAAGCCCCCAACTCCTTCAAAATAAAAGTCCTGTTTTTTTACAATGACAATGTAAACCTTCAAATTGGATATTAAGTGTTTAACTAGGCTAGGGGTGAGCTGGGTTTCAAAATAAAAAACCCCAATTTTTTCTAAATAAAGGTCATTTACTCAAAAATGCGTATAAAAATTGAGATTAAGGGATTAGCTAGATTAGAGCTTAGTTGGCTTTCAATATAACCCCTCCCCCCATATTTGAAATAAAACTCCTTTTTGGTTGAAACCGTCAAAATGTATATTTTATCAATATTATCAATACCGGCCCACTTAAACACTGGATGTACTGTCAGAGAAGCATTCACATGAAGTCACAAAGAAGCACAACAATGTCATTTGGTGTGAGATTGTGGAAGAGGTTAATGCGAAGAGGGTAGCTCCAAGAACATCAGTTGAGGTGAAAGAAAAGTGGAGCAACACCACTAGAAAGGCAAAGAAAAGATACACAGACTACAGAATTCAGTCTTGGAAGACCGGAGAAGGACCACCACCGCCGGAGCTGAGCCAGGCAACAAACCACATTATTGACATCATGCAGGACTCAGCGAGTTTTGATGGCGTCCCAGACGGCCTCAAGACAGAGTAAGTTTAATTAAATCATCATAAAATATTATTTTTGAATCATTGATTTGCATAGACAAGTATTTAGATGAATTATTTTTGCCAAACTCACACATCACTCATACTCAATAATGAATGAGACTCGTGGTCGGCGAATCCATCCAAAATATCAATGTGTCCATAACGTTGGTATTGATCAATACCTGCGTGATGATGAGATCGATTCTTAGGTTCGGTTTCTATTCTCCACTCTGCAGTAGTGCATGTTCCTCTCACTCACTTCACTCACGCTTTCGCTGCCTAATAATTTATTTCAACATTTAAAAACACACCCAACAGAAAACTCAGAGCTGCACAGCAAACGCAGGGAGGAGGATGGGATTCCCAACCCCGCCTACATTTTATCCATACCCTTTGCGGTGGAACCATGCAGCAGAAGTCTGGGTATGCTTTGCACACATGAGCCGAAGTCTTTGTATGCCAGGTGATGTAGAAAGAAATGCAGGGTAATGTAGCTGATGTAATCAGGTCATGGGCCTTGTATCATCTGTTGACCTATTTGATTTGTAAGCATATCGGTGACGGTCCATGTTTGGGGGGGGGGGGGTTCTGTTGTTATCGTTTTTGGGGGTCATTTCATCCTCTTCAAACATTTCTACTAAGGTATCGCTCAAATGACCTATGACTGTGTCAAATGTGAAGAAAAAATAGAATGCAAGGATTTGCAAATCTCATATATAAATCTCAATATATCAGCGTGTTTCAACTGCAACACTTCACCATTTCTTGGGAGATTTTAAATGATTGTTAATTTACTTGCAGCAAAACGGTGATCCAGTGCCATGGGCTAGGGTTAGCACGTAGCATCTATTCTTCTTTGAGCATCTGTTTGTGAAGGTGTGAGAAGTAAGAAGAGCAGTTTCTCAGAGAGGAATGTCATCTTGTTGTGTACACTACTACACATCACCGGTACTCATCCAACCTCGTACCATCAGACTTCATGCTTTAGTAAAAGAAGTTGACATTGTTTTCATGGTTTTCCATGAACCTTTGAGCTCATTGAAGATGACTGATGCATTCTGGGTCATGTTCACATACGACTTCCTCTTCGTGTATTAACTTGTATGTGTGGATTGTGCAGTGGACTGTGTTTGTAGGTGTTCCTGAAGCCATGCAGTGACATCCATAGACAGTCTTTCTTTTTCAGTGCAGTTCTGCCTGAAGGCCAAAAGATGAGCATCACGCGGTCTCCTCCTTCATCCCGTTCTCTCGCGATTTCTCCTGATTATTTTCTGATGGTCTGATATCCTGTAGATAGTACGACCTTCCAAGTGGTTGCAGTTTTCCATTCAGAAACATTTTTTCTGACAGTGTTCCAGTTTGTTGGAGGCAGCCTGTCGCAGACGGATCATCATTACATAAAGTCTGAAGCTCTCTTCCACCATTCCTTTGCCCTCTTACGTTTTATTGAGACGTGTTGCTGCTTGAAATGGTAAACTCAACATCTGATGTTTGGTTTGAGTTCTCTTGGGAACAAACTGTGGGTTTATGAGATCTGCTAATTGTTGCATTCTGCTTTCCTTTCCCGCACATTTAGAGCATTCTCCTAACGTTTTATTAACTGTGGCTGTAATCAACATGGTTTGTTTTGCTTCATGCTCACATGCTATTTAAAATGTTCAGGTGAAAACTAGATGAGCGTAAATTCAACTGTCAGCATTAAACTGACTACAACAATTTAATATGGGTAAATTCAATTTTAAATGAAGATGTAATGAAGGTTTTTGGATCAGATAGTCTGAGAGCCTTTTGGCTGACGGAAGACGAAACAAAACTGTACTTTTAAAGGTTTGAATTACTTCCCAGAGAACTTTTACATTGTCAACATCTTTTACATAATAAGCATTTTTAAACGTGTCTTTTTAATCAATTCAGCCAATTTAAGGTCTCGACAGTGGAGCGATCCGATAAAGACAATCGATCCTTAAGGGTCTCCATCCATCCATCCATCCATCCATCCATCCATCCATCCATCCATCCATCCATCCATCCATCCATCCATCCATCCACCCACCCACACCTGGACAGGTCTCCAGGCCAATCCAGGAAAGACACAGGGAGACAGACAACCACACTCACATTCAGTGTTTTTAATTAACGTCACCGCATGGTGTTGATGTTGGAGAATCCTGGAAAAACTAATGGAGGAACATGCAAACTCCACATAGGAAGATATAAACCGTAAGCTCTGCTTGGGTTGGAAGAAAAAAGAATTAAAAAAGAAACAAACCCTGTTTAAGGACTGAAGTGTGAACTGTCCTAATAGTAGTCTGCACTTTATGATGAATTCTACCTCCTGGAGCGCCACTCTGTTCTTTCTGCTCTGCTCTCATGAACTTCACTAGGAAGAAGGAGAGAAACAAAACGGGGTTACTGATAACGTTTTTGTAATATTATGTTCATTATAATCGTAGTAACACAAGTAACCACGAGGTTTTCCCTGAGCACCGGCTTGGAAGACGCTTTTCCTTAAAAAAATTTAAAAAAATTAACTTGTTTTGTCTTGGAGGGAGGGGGACTGTTTATAGTGTGTTGTTCACTGTGCCGACTCGTGGCTCAACATGAAAACTTCATTGTTTTATGCATTTTTGCCATTCCCCTGTAAAGTTCCTTTACATACATTATGCAGCACATTACATAATGAACATGCTTCTATATTGCTGTAAAAAAATAAAGCTATAGAAACCGTTTCCCCAATTTGTCATTGATACACTTTCCACCCACTTCAGAGCTTAGGTTGAAATATTTTCCTTCACTTCATACACAGAAATTCTGAATTGGCTGAGACTGAATTGTGCATATTTTCCCCTTTTGGTGTGTTTGTGGCAGAACAGCCTATTAAATCCTCCAAGCTGCTTTGAACTCTGTTCAAGCTGCCCTCATCCATTTCACAGCTGCTTCAAAAACTGTTTTCACACTGGAAGAACGAGCCAAAAAGAAACCCAGTCAGATCCTTGATCGCGAGGCATTTTAACTGATGACGGCTTTTTCCTTTCTGCAGCTCGTTCAGTTAGACGAAGAATCGGAGGTGACGATGGATTTCATCTCAGCAGCAGAGTGCAAGTTCAGCTTTCTCACACACACACACACACACACACACACACACACACACACACACACACACACACACACACACACACACACACACACACACACACACACACACACACACACACACACACACACAACGTATTGCTTACAACAACCAGGTGACAAATATGTGACCCACAACATTTAATCCAGCCCATCTGGTCACATTGTCACAGTCCGAACTCCCAGCAATGCATCGCTGTAGGAGGGAGTGAGCTTGACTGTGCGTGTGTTTGTGCGTGTGCGTGTGCGTGTGCGTGTGCGTGTGCGTGTGCGCCCCAAAGGGCCTTGTGTCTTATCTGGAACTCGGCGAGCTCCAGCCCCTCTTGAACTCAGAACTTCCTGCCAGTCTTCACCACGATTGCCCGCTGAAGCAACTCTGGTGTCACTGGAGCCTCGGTGGGCTGGTACCTCTCTTGTTTGGGGAACCCTGAATTCCTCCTCCAGGCTGCTGAAGGGAAACTGGAGTTTGTTACTCCTGCCTTACAGAGCTGCAGTAGTCAGCCGTCTTCAGAGGTAGGAGTTGATCCTTCTCTCCAGGGTCTCCACGGGAGACATGGTCACCTCGTATACCAACAGCGGCCAGAGGATTGCTGGCACGATGCCATGTTGGTATAGCCACACCTTGAACTTTCTGGGTAGGTCAGACTTGTCTATTGTGGACAATCATGCTTCAAGCTTCGACTGACACTGTAACTCTCAGGCTGCATTCAAACACCTTGCTGAGGCTTGTGACTGCTTTCTCAGAGATTGATTTAATTTGCACATCATCCATACAGAAACAGAACTTTCCCACCACTTTCCCTTTCTTCAGGACCATGGACCTGGATTTAGTTGGTTTAAAACTCATCCGAGCCCAACAGATGCCCTAAAGCAGGGGTCCTCAATTAGTCCCCCTGAGGGCCAAAATCAGACCAGCGTGCCAAACCAAGGCCGGGACAGCTGCAGGTTTTTTGCACGATGTCAGTAAAAGTTGTTTTAATTGCAGATGTTTGCGCTGATGTTTCCATTATTACTATTATCATTGTTATTATCATTATTATTACAGTAATAGTAGTCAAGGTGGTTGCAGTATTAACTGAAGCCTGGGATTTTCAAAGTTTGTGTTGAGGGTCACATAAAAAAGCACACCTGAAAAAAGTGCAAAACCAAAAAAGTAAATGCAAAACCAACAATCTAATTATTTACACACTGAGAGAAAGAGACAGAAATACACTGAGATTTTTACAGTTTGTTACTTTTTAAATTCTATAATTGTTTTATTGCTGCATTTGTTTCTGTTCTCATTTCATCTATTTATTGTTTTTAATTGTGGTCTTTTGTATTTGAAGTATAAAAACTGCTATATAAATGAACTTCTTACTACTATCGTTGTATTGTGTTGTTCTGATACACCAGTTAGATGTCAAATAAACAAACATTTATGAACTCACTGACCAATCAGTGAGAAAAGTGATGAGATGAGGAAATTCCTCTGACGTATCCTGTCGTCTGAATCCTGAGGCCTGACGTTGCATCAGAAAGTCTGTTTCTGGATTCTGTTTCTTTAAGTTAGAGATCAGAGGTGAAGAACACTCCTCCACTAAATCCTCCACTCTTCTAGTTGCAGTATTATCCAACAGCGAAACTTTGCTTAAAGGTGCGTTTACACATCAGCACGATGAGTTATCAGTATCATTTTCCATCATTCCTGCCACATTCCTGACATTCTTAATGTGACCTAATGGATCTGAAGATGGTTCTGAAATGGGCCTGACGTTCCTGATATTCCTGGAACATCTTTTTGGCTCTAATAAATCTTCAAGAATATCAAGAACCACCTGTATTGGTGAAGTTAGTAACTGAGCGTGTGGATTAGTAGTGATGTGTGTTGATGTGTTCTACAGAGTGACAGCATTCGCTCCCTGCAGCATCCTCCTCTCTGATCAACTCCATGGAGTTTCTCTGAATGCTGAGTGATCTGGAGTGTGTGAACTGTTCAGTAGCTGTTGGTAGAATAACTGGGGGGGTGGAGTCATATATTTTTAAACTTAGTTGCTGATCTGACCTGTTTTACGCCCTGGGTGAACACCCGCCTCCACCAGACGCCCCTGAGACGGTGATTCTCATGTCCTCTGGTTCACGGTGCGTCCTGGCAGCTGGACACGTCTCTCACAGCAAAATCCACAACTGAATATAACAAATTCTCCTGATTCGCCACATTCCTGACAGATTAATGAGAGAGAATGATGATACTCCACGGCGCAGAGCAGCCTGCCACAGTGCGCAGCTTTGGGCATTCACTGCAACACCGTGGAACAATAATGGTGACGGTGCGTAACGACTCGTGATGATCCGCCACCGTTTCCTGCTCTTACTTGTAACTGTAACGCTTACTTTATTTATGTTATAAGGTTAGAGCTTAGTTTTGCAATGGAACCAGATTCGTTATGGGAGCTTGGGGTGAATGAACAGCAGGAGACACAGAAATAAGGTTTTTAGGTGAATTATAGTGAAAAACAAAATAGTTAAACAAATTGAACATATAAATATAAATTAACGTTTAAAGTGTACACGACAATAACAACAACAGAGGAATACAGGGGCAGGAGGGGGGGGGGGGGGGGGGGGGGGGGGGCTGATCTGAAAATAAGGTCAGGAGAAAATCTCATAAGTTTCACAAAATTACTAGTAACAGTTCATGTTCATAAATAAAAAATAGTTTCTTTCCGAAATCAATACATGCATCAAAACAGTTGCGCAACACAATCAAAAATAATCTGAAATATACACTTTAAACACTGATAACGGCGAATGCGGCTCCCGCTAACCCGGAAGTAGCGATTTTCATAAAAAAACAACTTTTTTACTCACTACGATCAGACATTTCACATACTGGTTCAGTGGCGACCGGGCTTCGACCACTCACCGTCATATCTCGCGAATTGTCGTGAAGTGATTCCCAAGTTATCGCAACTTTTTCAAAGGGTTGTTTGTAAGTTTTGTCAGTACACGGTCACAGCAGAAGCATTGACTTGCCAACAGGAAGTGACGGCTGTCGGCCATTTTTATACCAGCGCCGCTTGTGGCGGAGGGCTGTGGTACATCGGCAGTCTTTAGAAGACACGGGTTACACTGACATACCGTAGACACGGAGGGCTCGTGTCATGTTATGTTTTCTGTTTTGCTGCTGTGGGATTTTGGAGGGTCGTTGGTATTAAAGCTGGCGGCATGCAAAAAGTTGAAGTGCCGCTTTAGACGATCCACTTTGCTGACCGCTCTGGTCAAGCATGGACTGGTAATATAAAACTAAACTGTTCAGTCCAGTCAGAGTTTAACTGAAGCTTTTCCTGACCGACTTTGTGCTTTTTGAAACTGGAAGTCTAATATTTCTTTGTTTAATTTTGACTTTCTGCTTGATGACCGGTGGTTTCGCGGGTCATGAAATTGAAATCCATGGACCTCTGAGCAGAGCAGCATTGACGTAATTACGTCAGACGTGCTCAGACTCCGGCTCCGACTACGGTGTGGGTGGAGGTCCAAACAAGGTAGAGCAGCGCATTTTTTTCTCCACAAATTCCACTTTATTTCATGTTGATGTGCAGCGAATGGGCGAGCGTGGGCCTATTGAGGACCCCTGGTATAAAGTCAGTGAAAAATAAGTAAATAATAGTATTTATATTTTTGTCTGCAGGAAGTGGAGTACTTGGGCAGAGATGGTTGAGTAACGGGAAGAGCAACATTGCACCATCACAAAAAAAGGCTAAAACTAGGGCCCCACGTCCACAAATGGTAGGACAAATGCTTTCTTTTCTGGGAATGTTTGGATACAGACGACAATGAATTGTTGATTATGTTATAAAATCTACTCCTTTATGTTCTCTAATAAAAGCCCATCTATTGTTGCTGTACAATTGCCTTTGACAGAAGAAGCAGCAAAATGCATTTCAAGCATTGAAAGGGGATTGTAATCTGCCCCGGCATTGGGTAACCCTGACTACTCTAAACCTTTTCATTTATATGTTGCAGAAAAGTCTGGCTGTTCATATGGCGTATTAATAGAGGACATACCTACAGGTAAGCAGCCATTAGCATACTATAGTACCAAACAGGATACTGTTGAGTTGATTGGCGCCCTGTCATCAGGGGCTGGTGGCTGCTGTGTGTGCCTTGATAAAATAAAGAAAATATATTGATAAAAAGAAAATAAGGCTTCTTGTAGGACTATGCTGTATACATCCAACCAATTACAAGTGTTACTGACGAGTCCACGGTTTGTTTAAACTCCAGTTCGACGTACTGACCGTTGTGAAACAGTAAATCCAGTAACAAAAATGGTGACTCTTATGACTCTGGTGACTTTTATACCAGTGATCTATACAATCAACCAATAAGAGTTGATGTAACATTGTGTGTTTGATGGGTCATGTTACAGAGATTCTACAGGTAACCACGCAGGATTGGCTGTTACTGAATTGAAGGGTGATAACACTCTTACTGAGATTCACTGAGCTGTTAAGAATCCACAACCCTGCTCAGCACAACTTGCCAAAGTAAAAGCAAACAGCTGCATGCAAATCTGCTGAGGATGAGTGCCAACATGTGTACACTGATTCAGCACATGGTGTGTGTCATATACATGGCAACATCTGGAAACAAACAGGATTTTTGTGAGCGGAGGATTTTCCGGTGAGTCATGGTGGAGGAAAAGCTGCACTTTTGGAACTCATACATTTTCCTGCTGTTGTGGCAATAATTAGGTGTCCAGTTCACCATAAACCAGGTACTCTGACAACTAAAGGTAATCAACTTGCAGATGAATTGGCTAAAAATGCAGCGAGCGCTCATATGGATCCAATCCTTGTTGCAGGTGATTGTGAAGACAAAGCGGCAACAGATCTAAAGAGGGGCCATTGAGGACACCCTGGATAGTCCTCAGAAGGGTTTGTGAAGAAACTGTGAGGGACATTTTGTGATGCTTTGTTTGTTGTTACATTTTGTGAAATGAATGCACATGGTGGAGTCTGGTAGTCTTAATTTTTCCAATTTTGGCGGCAACGGTAGCTATAGTACTACACAAATGTGCAGTGTGCGCTCAGTATGACACAAGAGAAGCTTTTTCCAGAACCCATTGCGCACATTCAAGCACCAAATCGTCCTTTTCAACACCTCATGATAGGTTTTGTGGACATGTTCCTGTGGGTGGGTCAAATGTGATACATCCTTGTGGTGGTTTGTCGTTTCAGCAGGTGGGTAGAAGCAACACCAACACCTGCACCAGATCAGGGGTCAATAGGGAACTTTGTGTGCTGAGAAGTTTTCACAAGGTTTGGATTCACGGATACCATTACTTCTGATAATGGGTTCCATTCTTTACCTGAGGTAATAAATCTACCTTAAAATGTTGGGAATTGAGAAAATGTTTGAATGTGTGCACCACCATCAGTACAAGGAGCAGCTGAAGGAGCAAAAAGCCCAAATAACCATAGCAATGGCAGGAAGATTTACTACTGGGACTTAACTATGATGCAAGAACATTCTGAACAATTCAAACATTGGGTCATGACCTTAGGAGTAATAGCAAGGCAAGGCAAGGCAAATCCCTTTATGGTGCTTCATTCAGAAACAAGTTCTTTTCAAATAAATACATGAAAGTAAGAAACTAGGAATCTTAATCTCCAGACTTTCCAATATTTTACTGAATCCTCCCCTGAACCATAATGGCAGCAAAATGAAGGACAAACTATTGAATCAGTGAATACATTTAGCTTACATTAGACTTTAACAGCATGAGAAAGCTAAATGGCCAGATCTTATTAAAGTAGATCGCTGAGCTCAGTTTTCAATTAGTAACATGGAAGGGAAGATCTGCCTCAGATCTGGTTGTAGAAGGATGGATGGAAAGGAAAGTTATTTTTGAGTGACTTTACTGTTGCTAAAGGAGCAAATTCAGTGTATGCTAGTAGAGAGTTCACATAGAGCTCCTAAATAGACATAAAGAAAATGCTCTTTGGGGAATAGCGAATAAAAAGAGAAGGTAACAACTGCACAAATGTAACTACCCTTTGAGAAGATTTAAACGTGTCTATGAAAATATTGATTATATATTGTGTAGGCCACAGGACCGAGGAGGGATTGGAACCGGAGCACAGATATGCTTATGGAGAATGTCTACAAGCAGCCCGACTGATGTTCATGAAGCTTCAGCAGTACGAGGCAGCGACCATCTGGAGGACAGTGGTGAGGACAGTGGTGAGGACAGTGGTGAGGACAGTGGTGAGGACGTGGGAGATGACAATCAAATTCCACAGTTACCATTATTATGGCTACAGACCTTATACATATTTTTACATTGATCATTGTTCTTAATGGCTTATATACATTTGTTTAAAGAGGACAAAATGATCGATCATGTGATCGATACTTGTGATAACTTTATTAGTGAAAACACAACGTTGTTTAAAGATGTCTCAAGTCTTTAAATCATGATGGAAGATTTTATGTTTATGCTTGCAAATGCTAAGAGTTAATCATGAAAGTTTAGTTACAGCGTGTTATGGATTCTGTGTCATGTACCTATAAACTTGTTCAATGGTGCGATTGAGCGAATTGATAATTCTGGATTCTCAAAGGGGGGATATGTTGAGGAAAAGGAAGTAGGAGAAGGAAGGCATCGGTGAGGGATTGAACCAGGCTCAAGTTACCATCTTGACTTAAAAGTTGTGGTTATTTACAGAAAGTCCAAATGCTTTCCTTTTGGGGATGAGAAGAGAACCATCTCACCATGTACGGAATACCAGAGGCATGTTAAAGAGGAAAAGAGCATGTTTGTCATGTTTGTCTGTATCCTGATCTCACTCTGTCTCACTCTGTCTCACTCTGTCTCACTCTGTCTGTGTGAGAATAAACTCTATGTTGCATCAAGTTCTGCAGATCTCTTTAGAATTTGTTTGCCAGCTCTCCTCCATGATGATCTTTTGGAGAAATAAGGGGAAATGATGGGACATCGACATCGTCCGGCCGTGATCTCTAATGTGGTTTTCTTGACCTGACAATCATAACGTGGTTTTTATGGCCATAAAAAGTTTTTGAGGCATAGATTGATTCAGACTGAGCACTACTGAAGGCCTCGGGCTGGAACGCATGGCCACCGCTGGCATTTTATTTATTTCCTCAAAAAATATTTTGAAATCGTAACAAAGGAGCCCCATCTCAACGTTTAACACATTTCAATCCTGTATTATGTCAGTGTCTTTAATTCACTTATGTAATTGACAAGCTGCTGCACAGTCTAATATCTGAAATCAAACTTTGTGCAAAATATCTCTGTCATTTTTAAGCACTTTAACAGATATTTAAGCGTTTATTTCACACAGTCTGTGACTCTCTCACAGGTCAGTGTGTTCTCTAGGCCATCTAAAGCCAATTTTAAAGTGTGACTCTCCTTTTTTCAACTCCAGCAGAATTATTTTTAACTGTAATGATGTTTTTTTTCCTGCTGCATGTGGAGCAAAGCATCATCTGCAGTGACAGTGTCATGTCGCTCACGCTTCCTCGCTGTAATCTCTCTGCACAGATAAGAACAGGAGGATGATGGCTGTGATATTATTAGCGCTGAAGTTTCTCTAATTTAGGAACACATTTCCCACAAGCAATTTGCCTGTTCCAGACAGTCGTCGCTCAAAATGACAACACTGAACTGTGGAGGGACACTTGGAAGGACCGATTCTTTTCACATTCAGTTTGTTTTGCTGAGATTCATAGTTTTCTCAGTTCATCACATCATTTCATGCTCGTCTCGACTGATGTGTCAGCTTTTCTCCTGTTATTGTCCGGCTCTCCAAAAGCCTGTCTTCCTTTTTTCTCCACTTCTAACGTGCAAAACTACCTTGGTTTTGTGGGGCGCTGTCCAGCTAATGAATTTCATCTGCAGGATCAAAAGATATTTAACATTTCTATTGAGGAAAACGCAGGTTAACGCAGGTATACTTTTGCTATACATGCAAAAACTCTATCTTTATGAAGTTTCTTTATTTGGACACGAAAACATTTAATGACATTTTTAACTGTCTTTGTGATTTAGTAGACATTTTCCAGGGTTTGCCACCTCAACTGTTTCATCTATTTGGACTCGTTTAGTTTGACAAGAGACAAGTGGAACTGCAACTATTGCTTTTTCACTTTTTGATCCAGAAAAAAGTTTCAGTCAGAAACTTTTTTTTTTTTAAATAACAATGACCATACACACAGCAGACGTTAAAAATTCTAACAAAATCCGTAGCTGTCTTGGCGAACGCCGTTAAACTGCATTTCCATAAATGTTTACAGTATCGTAGTGTTTGTTCGTCTTATCTTGACATCAGCTACTGCTAATGGCTGGTGGCAGAAGTCACTAGTTAACAGGGGCACCAGTAAAACCGAAACACTGGACAGTGAAGCACGATCTTAACAATCCACATTTTGTAATATTATTAATAAACATATAAAAATAAATACTATCTAATTCATTATTTGAGCTGATTTCCAATGCACGTTCGCTCCGCATCATATCGGGGGTGATTGATGGGTGGGGTAGTTTGATGACTCCGCCCATGCCAAGGTCTTACTACATTTAATGGGAAATGTCGAGGCTGAGTCGGGGAGAGGCAAGGCGAGCAAGGCGAGCAAGGCTGAGTAGGAGCTCGTGGAAAAGTGACACAGATGATCTGAGGTGAACTCCTGTGGTGTTTCTGCTCCTCATTGCAGCAGTCAGTCCTCTCCTCCTTAAAAAATGTGAAAATGAAGGCAGCGCTGAAGGTGGAGATGTCCCCTGTGTGGCAAAGCTGCTGCACATCTGCTTTCTGTTCAATTAATTTAAGAACTGTGAACAACAGCAATGGAGAATAAGTACAAGTGCTCCTGCAGCTTAATAGGATTGAGCTTTTTCAACAGGGACATGACTCCGGCTCTGTGTCCTCTCCTCATCACTGCTAAGAACTTGATTTGTTGAGTTTTGATTTCCTCCCATTTGAATAGCAAAGTATGTTTCAGCTTGGTAATACTGATGCATTTACTCCCATCAGTCGAATGTATTTGACCACCTGGACTGTTCTAAATCTTTTTATTATGAAGGTGCTGGAACTTTAGTACCAAATCCTCAGTCCTGTACGACAGTGGTCTTAAAGCCCCGGGCGGCGGACCGGTTCCGGTCCGTGGGTCAACTGGTACCGGGCCGCGCAGAAAGAATACCTAACTTATATTATTTCAGTTTTCTTTATTACCTGATTCTGAACGATGTTTTATTTTGAGAAATCACCAGACTCACGTATCTTACTTACATTCATTTCCTTCATGAAGGGATTTCTCCAACCGGAACCAAATAATCCTGCAGCGCCTCCATCCACAAACAGGAACGATGAATCTGAAATTATTGCTCAAGACCTGAACTTTATTTGGACTCTAACTCAAAAACACTGAGCACAGAGGGATGTGCTCCCCCACAGCATCCCCTCAACTTACAGTGTGACACTGAATGCAACTAAATAAAACCAAACAAGCAATGATAACAAACACTAACACCATAACTGAAACACAGAACTACGGCTCGTAACCGTGGCAACGGCCAAACAAAGTCAAGGGACGCATTTCTCACAATCCCCTGCGACGCTCGTTTACTGCCAAACTGAAACTCTTTGGAAAGTTTCTTTGCACAGCGTAAAAGAGCCAGTGAGGAGACAGAAGAAGCGTTTCAAGCCAGACTGGATTTGTGGAGACGGCGCGTGAAGAGAGGAATATTTTACATGTTTCAAACTTTAGTGGGGATTTTGGAAGAGACTGAGCCGGAGCCTTCGTTCTCCCAGCTGGAGCGCCATCACCTGTCTTTGAAGCGCAACTCCCAACCACAAAACCAACAGACTGCCAAGGAATGGATCCGCCACCCATTTCCCAACAAACCAGGGGAATCCAGCGTGTCTCTGTAAGATGATCAACTGCTGGAGATCACAAAATGACGGCGGCCTAAAAAGTATGTTTGAGTATTTTTCATGCACTTTCTATTTGTTTTTGTGGTGCATGTCATGTTGAAGGCTTGTTTCACCTTTACCTTTATGACCAGAGAGTGGGGCTTGTTATATTGACGACTCTGGAGGCTTGAATTTCAGTAAAACCTCCACTTTACTTGGCTCATAACAATAACAACAAGCTCAGTCTATTCTCCAACACCTGAAACACTTACGCATTTTGCACATTCCAACTACGGATGCCCGTTAGGCACAATCATCAATACGTTACAGGGCTGAGAGGCCGGTACTCATGTTATGATGTTGGCACCATGTTATGAGGACGCTCTAGATAATGTTGGATACACAGTGGAGTCACCTTTATTATGATATTTAGAAATTAACAGTTTTTCTGCACGTCGTATCATTTCATTTTGTTGTATTTATCCGCCACACCTTAAAGGCCGGTCCGTGAAAATATTGTCTGATATTGGAGCAAAATCGTTTGGGGTCCGCTGCTGTACGGTCCGAGATGGACTCCTGTCAAATCAGCATGTTTCACTCAATGGATCTGGGGGAATTGGACTCAGTTTAATTACAAGAATAAGGAAGGAAGGAATAACTTACTGGAGATGAACTACATGGAGAGTGAAGCAAAGAGGAACTCTGGGCCTGACATGAAGGTTTGCACATATAGAAACAGCCACAAACGGGATATTGTTTTCACACACAGGTAGACCTGGATGTGCTGATGGACAGACTGAGGAGGTCTCTGTCTCTGTCTGTGTGAAGTGTGTCGGCCTCTTTGTGTCTCACTTAATGTTTCCAACGATCCAGTTTTTCTTCTCCTCCTTGTCACTTCTCATGTGCAGCACCTGTTGTTTCCTTCCCTGTGTATTTAAACCTTCTCCCTCTCTGGTCTGTGTCAGTTCGTCTTTGTTCGTTTCAGATCCTGCCGTGATCCTCATTCTCTTTTGTGCCTTGTTACCGGATTTGTAGTTTGATTACCTGTCTAGATACTTCTGCTTGGAATAAAACTCTTTTGCCGCCATCTATTGTGAGTCTGCTCGTTTTGACAAGGGCACACCTGACATGTGCACAAGTAGGAGTCGTCACCTGGTAGTCTCATGTATCCAGGCTCGCTTGGCTTGTATTTAAATCAATTCTAAATATTCATTAGAAAGAAATATGAAACATAAAGCTTCTTCCGACCCTTTTTCATTCCACAACTTCCTCTTTCGAGAGTACATGTGAGAGACACCACTATCAGTCAGTGCCATTTGGTTTTTCCTTTGCTTCTGTGTTCCCCAAGTATATATTTTATTTTGCACAAACGTGACGGTGCTTTTCTTTGTTTCATCCTCCAAGTCATTCACACATTTTATTTTGAAGTCCCATCTGGAGTGCCACTTTTATGTGACGGTCTGGAGGCAGGGCACGTTGGTAAAGGTTTGATTGGTTAGGGGTGACAGTTACGTTAATGTCACATCAAATGTACACCATACTACCACGGTGGGATTGATGAGTTTTTCCACCTGAAACGGACCCAGGAACTTTGGAGAGAGCTTGCGGCAGTCTGTACGCAAAGGAACATGTTTAGCAGCGAGCCAGACGGCCTGACCTGGTGTGTAGGAAGGGGCCTCAGAACGTCGGCGATCCGCCAAGCGCTTATTCTCTTTGGAGGAGCGGAGGAGGGCAGCACGGGTTTCGCACCACAGCCTCCGACACCAACGAAGATGGTCCTGAACCGAAGGGACGGCGATCTCCTCCTCCTGAGCGGGGAACAATGGGGGCTGGTATCCTAGGGTCTTCAAAAGGAGACAGTGCGGTGGCAGAGCAAACATGTGTATTGTGGGCATATTTCACCCAGGACAGATGGAAGAACCAAGAAGTAGGGTTATTTTCCACAACACACCTGAGAGTTGTTTCTAGGACTTGGTTGGCCCGCTCCGACTGTCCATTGGTTTGTGGGTGCAACCCGGAAGATAGACTGACCGTGGCGCCCAACGCTTTGGTGAAACAGCTCCAGACACGGGACACGAACTTAGGGCCCCGGTCAGAGACGATATCCGAGGGGATTCCGTGGAGACGGAAAACTTGGTCCACCAGGATGCGAGCGGTCTCCAAGGCCGATGGTAACTTTGGTAGGGCGACGAAGTGGGCAGCTTTGGAAAAACGGTCAATGATAGTCAGAATCATCGTATTTCCCCGAGAGGTGGGCAAACCCGTAACGAAGGGTCAGGCCGGGACGGAATCGGCAAGGGATGCAGGAGGCCAGCGGGGCAAATGGGGCAGGCTCGGACGTGCGCCCGAACGTCCGGCAGGATGGAGGGCCACCAGAGCCTGCGCCGAACCAATGTCGCTGTGCGGTGGACTCCCGGGTGACCCGACAGCCGAGAGTCGTGACCCCACTGCAGTACCTGGGACCGAACAGAGCGGGGGACAAAAAGACGATTTGCGGGACCCGTACCTGGATCGGCCTCCTCCTGGTGGGCCCGGCGTACTTGATCCTCGATGTCCCAATGGAGGATGCCCACCACCAGAGAAGCCGGTAGTATCGGTTCAGGATGCTTGCCCACCTCAGCGGGAGTGAACAGGCGAGAGAGGGCGTCTGGCTGTAGGTTCTTCGAACCAGGGCGGTAAGTCAGGGTGAACCTGAACTTGCTGAAGAACAAGGACCACCTGGCCTGGCGGGCGTTGAGCCGTTTTTCTCGTCCTGCACATAGGCCAGGTTCTTGTGGTCCGTCCAAACGATGAAGGGGGTTGAGGTTCCCTCCAGCCAGTGCCTCCATTCCTCCAGGGCTAGTTTGATGGCGAGGAGTTCCCGATTACCCACGTCATAATTGTCACGTCAGAAGTGAACAGTTTCTTTAGTTGGAGGAATGCTGATTCTGCTTCTGGGGTCCAGGAGAAGGGGCGGATGGTGGAGGTCAGCCGGGTCAGAGGCAGAGTGACTTGGCTGTAGTTCCTGATGAACCGGCGGTAAAAATTTGCGAAGCCCAAGAATCGCTGCAACTCCTTACGGTTGGACGGGGTAGGCCACTCTAACACCGCTCTCACCTTCTCAGGATCTGTACGGGCTCTTCCTTGTTTGAAAATAAACCCCAGAAAAGGAACACCACACACAGAACAGAAAGACAACACTCACCAAAACAAACAGAACTCAAAACAGAAAACTGCCAGGACCGGACCCACGGGAATCCTGACACTCTTAATCTAACATCGTCGTTTGAACAAGCTGGACACTGAAACGACTCTTCATTCGATGCTTTGCTTAAGTCAGACTCTCTTGCTATAATCATTCTATTCATTCTATAATTATTTTTGTTTTTTGGAAGACCGTGAAATATATATAAATACATTTGTTATAAGGTAATAGTTTACATTTGGTAGTTTCTTGATTATAATTCATGGAAAGGTTACAGTTGTTTTAAGTCTTGTAAGTAGTTGTTTGACTCTAGTGGTGGACTGCCATTTGATTTTTACTGGGGGTCATCCATCCATCTTCTTCATCCACCTCATCGTTATTTTTGAGTGAATTGTTGAGAATATGTGAAAAAAAAGTGTTTTAATCTTTCTTTAAAGGCAAGTAAGGACATGGAGTGAAACGATTCTATAAATAGACAGTGAGACTGAGAACTGTCTGTCCCTCTGACCTCCACAACGCTAACTAATTTAATCCAGTACCGCACTAGATAATGATTGAATTCAGCCTTCCTTTTATTCGTGCAGTTAATCCAGTAGTTTTTATTCAAATTCAAAGCAGAAGGTTGTTTTTTTTAAGGAAGATGAAAGACAATGGGAGCTGGAAAATGTAGAATTGTGAGAAAATGTCACAGTTGTCTGGATGATGTGATCTGGTCTGCATCAACGTCACACTCCTAACGTCACATCACACACACTACAATAATATTCACTTCTTCATCGAAGACAGACGTTAAACATTCACTGTCATGATTGATGTAGTCATAATTTTACCCCTAAAACATCTCAAAATGTCCATAAAGACCTTGTGCCGTCTTTAAATATGTGCTCTTTAGTTTAATGGTCCTGAATGAGTGAAACACACACACACACACACACACGCAAGCACGCACACACACAGAGAGTGTATAGGGGCTGGTGATTACACCGGCCCTCAGACGGTCTATTATTAGGAGATTTAGAAGTACTTCATTTGCCGCTCATTAACTTTTTCTCACATTTCAAGAAACAAAAACTGTTCATTTAGTTTTAAACACACATGTGTTTGTCCGCCTTTATAAGAACCCTCATTGATGCAATGACTATTTCAGCCTTCACCTGCTGCAAAGCAACAAAACCAAAAGCTTATTTATCATTAACTGATTTCATTTGCAACTGATGTCCTGCAGAAGCCTGAAAGACACATTTGTTCTCTCAGAGACGCATTACAAAATGATATTTTCTTTCAAAAGGTCCTGGGCCTGAACTACTGGGGGATAACATACAATACCCTTGTTCGTGCTACTACAAAATTACATCCAGTGGGTTTTCTTCAAGAATATGGAATATTGAGCATGTGCAAAACACTGAGAGGGGTTTATGCTTGTTTGCTTTTGAAAAAAAAATTGTAAATCAACCCAGACTTCAGCAGAGATGCTCTTGTTACTGTGGTGATAGGCGTGTCATCAGCTGGCTCCCAATCTGCAGACTTCATAATCAGATGTTTTCTGTGTTTTACCCTAAACTTTATCTTTGTGACAAATCATCTCACATATTTTGGGTATTTATTACTGTGTGTAAATGTCTGATCGTTTTTATAACTTCTTACACTCACACATCCAACTCCGAATGTTTGTGCTGGAGACACTTACAGTCAACGATTCTTGTGTAAATAGATTCTAAACTGTCATTCCAAAACTCCTGTTTGATAACACTCATGTATGGCGTCATTTTAGTGCCAAAAACCTTCCCCTGTGAATTCTGTCATCTCTCTGCGCGCGGGCATTGCATAGACGGCCTCGTAATTCCTCTCCTTTCTGATTGGTCACTTTGAACTTTACGGGTGTAATGGGTCCATCTGAAAGTACTTTGTTTAAAAAAAAATAAAAGTATTGCTACTCACCAATGAAGGTGTGGAGAGTGAAACGGAGAAATGGAGACGGACTAACTAAAGTCAAAAGGTGTAGAGCTACAATCCGTCCATGAATTGAATACATTTAAAAAATGTATTTGACGTGAGCGCTTCACCTCGGTCCTTTACGGCCTCCACTGGCTTCCAGTTCAGTACAGAACTCATTTCAAATTAGTAATGTTTGTTTGTGTCCATCTATATTTATCTATTGGGAGGTAGCTATGTTAGTTACCAACTTATCGCAAGAACTACTGATACGAATTGCATGAAATCTTTAGGGATGATTTGTCATCATCCAAGGACCAATAGATTAGATTTTGGGATCGAACAGCTTCTGGAGAGGTAAGATATTTACTCCTTTGTGGACAAACTGGAGCTCTGCTCCACGCCATCAGTCAGGGCTGCAGCATGGAAGCTGCCACTAGCCGCCTGCTAGCACACTGCTAACTCCGCTAAGCTCTGCAGCTAATATCTCAGGCAAGGATCCAGAAACGCATTGCCTCGGATAATGGTTTATCTTTGTTTCGCACAGTGATGTTACTATCTGACAGGCTAGTTAGCATCGATTTGAGCTAATGGCTAACATGCGAGCGATGATAATTCAGTTCCACAAACAAATGTGGCGTTGGCGAATGTATGCACTCTACTGAGGGCACATTCTAGTTTAGCTGTGCTTTTGACATTACGGGACCAAATTAGAAGTCTGAGGTCATCAGTGGCTCAAAGTACAGAGGTCTTCACTCAACAGGGTGATTCTGCAGCTGCAGGCTCTGAAGCCAGCTGCCCCCTGATATGCACACCATCACTGACCTCGGTCTTTTTAAATCAAAACTCAAACTGTTCAAAATGGCTTTTAGTGCCTAGCGGTGAGGTGACATTTCAACTGGTTTTATTTCTTTTCACGTTCAGGAGGAAGAGCTCCTCTTTTAGCACAGCTGGGATGAAGGTGTTAAAAGCGGAGCTGAACTCCACAAACGGAATCCTGGCGTAGGATCCTGGGGAGTCCAGATGCTGTAGGATGAAGTGGACGGCCATGCTCGCAGAATCGTCTACGGACCTTTTGGCTCTTTAGACAAACTGCAGGAGGTCCAGGAGTAAGTCTGTTATGGATTTGAGGTGGAACAGATGCTGAGATTACGGGGTTTCAGCTTTTTTTTCTAATGGTTTGTTGACATCTCTCTCTTTAATGGAGAGAGGTGTGAGTGGTGGTGGAGGTGGTTGGAGGTAAGTCCATTGGCGTAGTAACTCTAATGGTAATGACCTCTTCCCTGGAGTAAGAGCCACTGGAGTGGTGGTGGAAAACGGGATTACATAAACAAAGAGGGTGCAATATGGGTTTAACATTGTAAATGTTACCTTACTTACACTCGTCCCCATTCTTGGTTGCTCCTGCATGTCGAGGTTATTTTTTCTCGAAGGATAATGTGTCTTTTTTATAAAGTCACACAAGACAATAATGCTTGAAGTTCAGGACATCAGTCAGAGGAACAGGTTATAGATGGTGTAATCAGAAGAGTTTGATGAAATGGAGAATTAAAAGCCACTTTGATCTCACATTATAGAGGAATGTTTAAACGTGCACCTTATATTATCTAATAGTCTGTACAGTACCTGATCCTGCAGAGCTGGGTGGTAGAGGGTCATCCTGGGAGGTGGGGGCTCTTCTGCCTCCTGGAATTCATTTCGGGCCTTGATTTAAGACTATAGTCCTTAAAGATCAGTCTGAAAGCTCACTGTAAATGAAGTGAAATCTTCTGAACTCTAAGACTATGATGAATTGTGTGGGACAATGGCAAGCAAAAGCAAAAAAACAAATAAGCAAGTATAATTCCCTCAACAGCTTGAGATAGTCATTGAGGAGGAAGTGAATATTTCTCATGAAGAAGATAATCCCTCCTGCAGCTGGTTGTCTTTGTATTGCAGACTCTTTTTAACCCCTTCTTTCCTTGGTTGACGTTCCCTTTCCTGGTGTCGTCTCACAAGTCATCATTTTAGAGGCTTAAATGGGTGTTGAGTCAAGATAGCTGTGTTTAAATGTAAAAGTAAAAGATACTTATGTAAAGTGAAATTCCTGAAAAATCTGAAAGTACAGCGAACGCTTGCACTTTGTTTCCTTTCCACCTCTGAGTAGCTGTGCCTCTAATTGGAATTCACTCTGGATAAAAGCTTTCAAACTGCATCCCTGATGTAAATGTCCAGCAGGCTGGATCGTATCGCAGCGGGCTGCTGTTTTCTTAGGGAGTCACTTCATGAACCTTTCAACATGATGAAGGTCTCCTTGCCTCTCTAACACTGAACAATGAGTGTGTCTCAGTGTCCGCCACAAACATCTGACTTCTATCACAGCAGTTAAAAGCAGCCACATAGCCTCAATACATTCTGAATTGCTCATTTATTAACAGTTTTGCTATGGATGCCGTTTGTCCAATTGTAGCACACTTTCAAAAGATAGGAAATATCTCCTCGTAGCATTTGTGGTATCACTCCGCCGAGATGAGGCGATCTATCGCAGTTGGACTGTCTGAGCAAAGAGGTGGCTGCTTAATGCTGTGCAAAGGTTTTAAACCGACTTTTGATTAAAGGGAAACACATCATTACAGGATAAATCTGAACTTTTCACACATTCCTTCACATACACGCTTCCATAAATATCAAAGGCATTACAGACACCAAAATCCTCCAGATATGCTCTGACGAACAGTGATTTTCTTTGTTCGAACTCCTTCTGGAGTAGATTGAGTCGTTAGGGATCATTTTCCTGATGCAGCAGCTATTTGAGGGACACCCTGACTACACCCTGTCAGATGAACTGTTACGTTGAGTGAATCATTTGTACTTTGTGAAGATATCCAGGCCCAGAGGCAGCAAAGTGGCTCCCATAGCCCATGATGCTGCCTCCACCATACCTTCAATGTGGATTTTGACAAACTGGATGACTGTATTTACTCCAGAGACTCTCAGTGCCTCTGGTCAGGTTGAGCAATGAGTATGTTTGAAGATCAACCTCTCCAGACCTTCTGGAGTTCCTCCAGGATGTATGTTGGGACTGCTGTTCTCTCTCTATTCGGCGCCACTGAATCAAACCTCACATCCTTTTTGGAATTCACTTCCATTCTCACGCTGGTGATACGCAGTTGTGTATGTTTGTTGTGATTATTATTCAGTGAGTTATTACTATTATAAAATTAAAAACTACAGTTCCTATTACCGGACCCAGCAAACAGTCATGATGATTGTTTGATTTGTTTTCTATTTTTCACAATGTCTGTGATTTTCATTGCAGGGGTATAGTTAGGGATCTCCTCTTGATATGACTTGATATGACTTTGTTATGTAACAGCCATATCACGGAGGTAGGTAATGCTGAGTTCATTCAACTGACAATGCTGATTTTAGCATCGCTGCACTCGCTTGGATTTTAAGATTTTAAAGTGCTTTTGCTTACCTACAAAATATTAAATGACATGGCAGCATCTCATTCAGCCGATCTTTTCACCTCCTTGTGCTTCACACTGTCAGGATGCTGGACTCTTCACAAGGTCGGGAAAAAGACAAAAGGTCTCGGTTGATTTCACGTGTTGTGTTGTGGAACGGCCGAGCTGTTGGCATCACAGGAGGTTTAAAAAGTATTGACATGTTTTTCTCAGTTTATAAGCTCTGTTTCTGATTGTTTTTACACAATTGTTAACTATGGATAGGGAGAAACCAAAGAATAATCTCGTTCAGTCCAATGCCATTCAGCTGTTTTGTGTCGTACTTCTGGATCAGCAGCGAATCACAGGACAAACAAATATCGTCCGTTTGGAGCCTTCTGGTCATCAGCTTGCATGTTCTGCTTGTGCATTTCGGTGTATTTCCCTGGTAAACTTTCCTGTCATAGTCCAAGACGTGTTTTTGAGGTTGACTGTGATTGAACTGAATGTCTTTGTGTCTCTGAGCCTCACTGATGTTGGACTAACAACTCGAGACGTCGCCTCAACAGTTCAACCTGTCACATTTTGGGAGTCGTCATGCATTTATTTCTTAATTAAAATGATTCATGTACTTTTTACCACATAACTGCTAATCAGATGCCATCGAGCAGATTCTGAAGTCCCAAAAGAGCAATTTGGATTTTGACACCGTTCTTTGTCACATTTATCAATGATTTATAACCAATTTCTCCGATTCAAGAAAAACTGTAACACCCTCTGTGTGCTGTGTAAAATTAAAAAGTTACGATTTTCAAGCCAATATTTGATCTATTATTAACCTTAAGCAACATATCAACTGAGAAATTCATGAAAAATGTTAGTACCTTTTTGAATTTGATGACAAGTTTGACATTTAAAAAGTAATATGTTTTGATTTGCATTTCAGACGGTGTCTCTGCCTTTTGGAATTGAGGTTTTTTCTCTCTTGCTTTAAATTGAATGATTTGAATAAAACAGTATCATCTACAAAAACAACAGCTTGACTTCACTCTTCAGTTTGTGGATAAAAGTTCAGTTTGCTCAGTTTTCTTCATGAGAATATGTTTTTGTTTACAATGTCCACAATTTTCCTTAAATAATAGGAAATGTGTTGGGTGTTGTTTGGGTGAGGTGAACTCAAGGGATGCCCAACACCGCGGAGTGAGGTTAGGGTCACTCTGCACGTCACGGTGCTCAATTCACCGTTTTTGCTGGGATCAGATATTTTAGCCTGATCACTCATTTCAAAGGCGACTTCAGTCAGGATGCTGTGTGAACGTGATCCCACCCAAAGTTTTCAGGCATGTAGATCCATTTTCAAGTGGTTGTGAAATATAAGTTGACAAAATGGAGTCAGCATGACGAGGGAAAATAAGGAAAAAAGAAAGCACAGCTTTTAATGTTTTGGCGGCGCCGCTTCCTCCGGCGCTCATCAGGCACTCTTTAAGACCAAGCAGCCGCTCGTAGAAAAACATCTGAATTTGGACAACATACGATTGAGGTATGGGTCTGGTGTGAAAAAATCTGAACTGCCCCGTTCACACGGTCACAGAACAGTTCAGATAAGAACTGCAACCGGATCAGACCCTCTCCCGGTCCGGATCAGACCCTCTCCTGGTTCGGATCAGACCCTCTCCTGGTCCGGATCAGACCCTCTCCCGGTCTAGATCAGACCCTCTCCCAGTCCGGATCATACTCTCTCCTGGTCCAGATCAGACTCTCTCCTGGTCTAGATCAGACCCTCTCCCAGTCCAGATCAGACCCTCTCCTGGTCCGGATCAGACCCTCTCCCAGTCCAGATCAGACTCTCTCCTGGTCTAGATCAGACCCTCTCCCAGTCTAGATCGGACCCTCTCCTGGTCCGGATCAGACCCTCTCCTGGTCCGGATCAGACCCTCTTCCAGTCTAGATCGGACCCTCTCCTGGTCCAGATCAGACCCTCTCCCGGTCCAGATCAGACTCTCAGTGGGGCGGTGGGATGGAGGGATGGACACTAAAATGACTAAATGTTTTCCAGTAAGATGATCTGATCCCTCTGAGGGTCCTAAAGCCTCTGACTTCCCTTCATGATGCAGTTTGTGTTGAAGTCCTGAGGATTGTGTTTCTGGGGTTTGTATGTGAGGTTTTTCTCCGAACACTCAGGTTCCTCTAATATGTGCTTCAGGTTAATTGAGTCATTTTTTTTTATTTCATTTTAATGGGGTTTTATTATCACTTTTAACATTCCTTTGTCATGTTAATATTCTAACTTAATATTCTATGTGATTAAATGTCACTTTTTTCATTCATTCATTCATTTTCTTCCGCTTATCCGTTTCCGGGTCGCGGGGGTGACAGTCTGAGCACCGTCACCCAGATCGCATCGCACCAATGTCACTTTCAATAGCTCATTTAGTTTTAGTTTACATTTCCTTTGGTATGTCAATATTTTATTTTTATCCTCTTTGCTTCCTCCAAGTTTGTTTTGTTGTCACTGTGTCAATCTTCCAGTGAGTCACTTTAATCAGAGGTGGTCACAAAGTGAAAATGAGCTCCAGACAACACAGGCATGATTTTGAATTTAGTTTTATGAGGGAAACGATGAGAGACAAAGTCAACAGACTATTGAGATGGAATACATGTCGGGGTCTGAAGACCAAACCCCAGAAGGAGGTTCAGATTGAAGAAGGTGGCAAACCTGGAAAAAACTGATGACATTCAACCACAGGAAGGAGTTTATACAACTTTTCAAGTGAAAACACTTTAACAATTTAGCATTTTCACTTGAGAAAAGTTTTATGTTTACATGTCATGAAACCTCACACACATGCAGCAGAGAACAAGGAGCTCTGAACATGAACACTGAGAGAACACCGACGTTCTAGTGGACAGACCACCAGTTGGACTGTTATCACAGTGACTGTCAAAATAAAACTACCAAATCCCAGGAGAATGTGGACTGGGAGTCATGACACCACGGAGGAAACATTGATCTTCTACTGAGCATGTGCAGAACAACTATTGACCACGGCCGTGGTCGGAGCGCAGCGACGCTTCAGAAAAGTTGCATTTAGGAACTGATAAGAGTTTTACGATTCCATTTCCGATGCAACTTAATGATTCAGTTCTTTATGGATTATTTTATTGAGTCTCGTTTGGAAATGAAACCTGCAGCATGAACAGCAGAAGACATGTTAACGTTGCTGCTGGGTTGGGATTCACTCCGGAGCGGGGGGAAAACCCTGACATTGAGGAGTGAGAGAGAGAAACACTAAAGGAGGGGAGAGAGAGGGAAACACTAAAGGAGGGGAGAGAGAGGGAAACACTAAAGGAGTGAGAGAGGGAAACACTAAAGGAGGGGAGAGAGAGGGAAACACTAAAGGAGGAGTGAGAGAGGGAAACACTAAAGGAGGGGAGAGAGAGGGAAACACTAAAGGAGGAGTGAAAGAGGGAAACACTAAAGGAGTGAGAGAGGGAAACACTAAAGGAGGAGTGAAAGAGGGAAACAGTAAAGGAGGGGAGAGAGAGGGAAACACTAAAGGAGTAAAAGAGGGAAACACTAAAGGAGGAGTGAGAGAGGGAAACACTAAAGGAGGAGTGAAAGAAGGAAACACTGAAGGAGGGAAAGAGGGGAATACTAAAGGAGGAGTGAGAGAGGGAAACTCTAAAAGAGGAGTGAGAGAGGAAAACACTAACGGAGTGAGAGAGTGAAACACTAAAGGAGTGAAAGAAGGAAACTAAAGGAGTGAGAGAAGGAAACTCTAATGGAGTGAGAGAGGGAAACACTAACAGAGTGAGAGAGTGAAACACTAAAGGAGTGAGAGAGGGAAACACTAACGGAGTGAGAGAGGGAAACACTAAAGGAGTGAAAGAGGCAAACACTAAAGGAGGAGTGAGAGAGGGAAACACTATTGAGTGAGAGAGGGAAACACTAAAGGAGGAGTGAGAGAGGGAAACACTAAAGGAGTGAAAGAGGGAAACACTAAAGGAGTGAGAGAGGGAAACACTAAAGGAGGAGTGAAAGAGGGAAACACTAAAGGAGGGGAGAGAGAGAAACACTAAAGGAGGAGTGAGAGAGGGAAACACTAAAGGAGGAGTGAAAGAAGGAAACACTGAAGGAGGGAAAGAGGGGAATACTAAAGGAGGAGTGAGAGAGGGAAACTCTAAAAGAGGAGTGAGAGAGGAAAACACTAAGGGAGTGAGAGAGTGAAACACTAAAGGAGTGAAAGAAGGAAACTAAAGGAGTGAGAGAAGGAAACTCTAATGGAGTGAGAGAGGGAAACACTAACAGAGTGAGAGAGTGAAACACTAAAGGAGTGAGAGAGGGAAACACTAAAGGAGTGAAAGAGGCAAACACTAAAGGAGGAGTGAGAGAGGGAAACACTATTGAGTGAGAGAGGGAAACACTAAAGGAGGAGTGAGAGAGGGAAACACTAAAGGAGTGAGAGAGGGAAACACTATTGAGTGAGAGAGGGAAACACTAAAGGAGGAGTGAGAGAGGGAAACACTAAAGGAGTGAAAGAGGGAAACACTAAAGGAGAGAAAGAGGGAAACACTAAAGGAGTAAAAGAGGGAAACACTAAAGGAGTGAGAGCGGGAAACACTAAAGGAGAGAAAGAGGGAAACACTAAAGGAGTAAAAGAGGGAAACACTAAAGGAGGAGTGATAGAGGGAAACCCTAAAGGAGTGAGAGCGGGAAACACTAAAGGAGAGAAAGAGGGAAACACTAAAGGAGTAAAAGAGGGAAACACTAAAGGAGGAGTGATAGAGGGAAACCCTAAAGGAGTGAGAGAGGGAAACACTAAAGGAGTGAGAGAGGGAAACACTAAAAGAAGAGTGAGAGAGGGAAACACAAGGAACAAACACACAAACAACCCACTGGAAAGGCAGACATGAGCTACAACAGAGACGTCAATATAAATGTAGAACAAAGCTGTTATATTGAAGAACAAACTGTAAACAAGACAAGAAACATGAATGTGAGAAAAGAACCCAGAATCTAAATAATAAATGACTTTATCAAGCAGAAACTCAGGAACTGTGGGGAGAAAACACATAAATAACAACAAAAGAAGCCGGAGAAAAGGATCTGACACTAGACCATGTGCTCCGAATGGGTTACAAATAGTACAAGACAAGGAGCACTATGCAGGAATTAACTATACGTTTAACCTAATCCTGCTAAGTATACACGATAGTTTTGATAGTACTGTTCCTGCTCTGCATCGGGATGTTTTGAATCTTTCCTCCACAAACTCTTTAGCTTTAACTTCACCAGGTCTGATAGACGTTTGCATTTGCTTGTGTTTAATCAATAAACACAAGAATGGCTGCATGTTGAGAATATTTCTTCTGGACTCATCTTCCGACCCACCTGCACAGCAGCGACACTAAATCCAGTGTGAACGCACCCGTTCACCTCGGCCGTCTCCTCTTCACAGTCTGTCACTTCCATCCATTCGCACATACAAAGTGACAACGCCGACACAAAGTGCTTTCCTGCCCTCAGGTACAACCTGCGATCCGCCTTCCTCCTCAAGGACACGCTGGCCTGTGGGGGCGCCAGTGGACCTGCTGACCTGCAATCAAAGGAGGACTGGCTGTGCCGACCTGAGCCCGGCGGCCCGGAGAGTGAAGGACAGCAGGCAAAAGACTTTCTCTCACAAACATGCTCGTAACTTTAGTCTAAGACTAAGACTGAATAAAGTGATTAGATTGATCAGAATATTATGGGATACATCTTGTGCCAGTAGAAACTGAATTAGGATTCTTTGTTCTAGGCAGATTATTACTTTGGTAACTTACATGATCTGCTCCTTTTTCAGTCATCCTGAGTTTCCCTGAACGCTCCGGTGAGCCGGTTCCTTTAAATGTTGTCGCTGCAAGGAATTGTGGGGGAACATGAGCTGGTCTCCTTTGGTTAAGGAACCATCAGTGGTTCCTAGGCTAAAGGAGGTTCTAAAGGAAGCATCAGTGGTTCCTAGGCTAAAGGAGGTTCTAAAGGAAGCATCAGTGGTTTCTAGGCTAAAGGAGGTTCTAAAGGAAGCAACAGTGGTTCCTAGGCTAAAGGAGGTTCTAACGGAAGCATCAGTGGTTCCTAGGCTAAAAGAGGTTCTAAAGGAAAAATCAGTGGTTCCTAGGATAAAGGAGGTTCTAAAGGAAAAATCAGTGGTTCCTAGGCTAAAGGAGGTTCTAAAGGAAGCATCAGTGGTTCCTAAGCTAAAAGAGGTTCTAAAGGAATCATCAGTGGTTCCTAGGATAAAGGAGGTTCTAAAGGAAAAATCACTGGTTCCTAGGCTAAAGGAGGTTCTAAAGGAAGCATCAGTGGTTCCTAGGCTAAAGGAGGTTCTAAAGGAAGCATCAGTGGTTCCTAGGCTAAAGGAGGTTCTAAAGGAAGCATCAGTGGTTCCTAGGCTAAAAGAGGTTCTAAAGGAAGCAACAAGCCTCCTTTCCTTTGCTGATTGAGAATTCACAGTCCTCATCATGGCCGCCACACAGAACACTTCAGGGGTGAAGGAGAAGTCGATAGTTCAGGAGTTAAGAGGGACAATTCGGACGTACCCACAGTGTTAAAGTTGACAGGCATCTTTCCCTCCTTTCAAACTCCTCCCTCTCTTCTCTTACCCCATTTTTTGCTTATTATATTTTTGCTACGCTCTTGAATTATCATGCTATTCAGTCAGTGGATCAATCCCATAATGCTTTGTGACATGGTCACATGATCCCACATCCAGTTTGACCAGGAAGTAATGAAGACGATTTGTTGGGTAGTTGAGTTGCTTTAGGAAGCAAACTTTCTCCTCGTTCAGTTAAATCAGGAAAAGATGATCCTGTGGATTTCATGTGAGTGTTTGGAGTCTGGTTTCTTTCAGGAGAGTCGTTTCTTATGTCCAAATCACATTAGCTGACTTAAAATACTGAAAATGGAAAGGGTGCCACAAAAACATTAAAGGAGACATATCATGCTTTTAAATCCTTCCTTTTTACATATAAATCATACAGTTGTGGTCTATACAACGCGAAACTGCAATGCTTGGGTCTGAATTCCTCATTATTAGAGCTCCACAGGCCCCTTTTCAACCCCTTTTCTGATGCGCTTCTGAGAGCAACTCGTTTTGGGGCGGTCTCTTCAAATGCAAATGACACACTTCATACCCCTCCTCCTCTCCAGGTTGCA
>NC_137647.1:23954977-23974977 GCF_963383615.2 Lipophrys pholis | reverse complement strand
GTTTTAGAGAAGAATTTCTTTCAAGAAGAAATCAAGAAAAGTCGTCTCCATTATTGTGACTGTCCATCAGTGATTCAAGCGGCACTCTTTCTGCAGCATTCATAGTGGACATTTTATTAAATCCACTGTTAACAACGTCCCAAAATGTAACAACGTCCCCAAAATGTAACAACGACCCAAAATGTAACAACACCCCAAAATGTAACAACACCCCAAAATGTAACAGTGACCGAAAATGTAACAACGACCCAAAATGTAACAATGCCCTGAAATGTAACAACGACCCAAAATGTAACAACGACCAAAGATGTAACAACGACCCAAAATGTAACAACACCCAAAATGTAACAGTGACCAAAAATGTAACAAGGACCCAAAATGTAACAATGCCCTGAAATGTAACAACGACCCAAAATATAACAATGACCCAAAATGTAACAATGCCCTGAAATGTAACAACGACCCAAAATGTAACAACACCCAAAATGTAACAATGACCCAAAATGTAACAATGACCCAAAATGTAACAACGTCCAAAATGTAACAACGCCTAAAAATGTAACAACGACCCAAAATGTAACATAGCCCCGAAATGTAACAACGTCCCAAAATGTAACAACGACCCACAATGTAACAACGTCCCAAAATGTAACAACGTCCCAAAATGTAACAACGACCCACAATGTAACAACGTCCCAAAATGTAACAACACCCCAAAATGTAACAACACCCCAAAATGTAACAGTGACCGAAAATGTAACAACGACCCAAAATGTAACAATGCCCTGAAATGTAACAACGACCCAAAATGTAACAACGACCAAAGATGTAACAACGACCCAAAATGTAACAACACCCCAAAATGTAACAGTGACCGAAAATGTAACAACGACCCAAAATGTAACAATGCCCTGAAATGTAACAACGACCCAAAATGTAACAATGCCCTGAAATGTAACAACGACCCAAAATGTAACAACGACCAAAGATGTAACAACGACCCAAAATGTAACAACACCCAAAATGTAACAATGACCCAAAATGTAACAACGTCCCAAAATGTAACAACGCCTAAAAATGTAACAACGTCCCAAAATGTAACAACGACCCACAATGTAACAACGTCCCAAAATGTAACAATGCCCTGAAATGTAACAACACCCCAAAATGTAACAATGACCAAAAATGTAACAACGACCCAAAATGTAACAACGTCCCAAAATGTAACAACACCCCAAAATGTAACAACACCCCAAAATGTAACAGTGACCAAAAATGTAACAAGGACCCAAAATGTAACAATGCCCTGAAATGTAACAACGACCCAAAATATAACAATGACCCAAAATGTAACAATGCCCTGAAATGTAACAACGACCCAAAATGTAACAACACCCAAAATGTAACAATGACCCAAAATGTAACAACGTCCCAAAATGTAACAACGCCTAAAAATGTAACAACGACCCAAAATGTAACATAGCCCCGAAATGTAACAACGTCCCAAAATGTAACAACGACCCACAATGTAACAACGTCCCAAAATGTAACAAATACCCACAATGTAACAACGTCCCAAAATGTAACAACGACCCACAATGTAACAACGTCCCAAAATGTAACAACGACCCAAAATGTAACAACGACCCACAATGTAACAACGTCCCAAAATGTAACAACGTCCCAAAATGTAACAAATACCCACAATGTAACAACGTCCCAAAATGTAACAACGACCCACAATGTAACAACGTCCCAAAATGTAACAACGACCCAAAATGTAACAACACCCCAAAATGTAACAACGACCCACAATGTAACAACGTCCCAAAATGTAACAACGACCCACAATGTAACAACGTCCCAAAATGTAACAACGTCCCAAAATGTAACAACGACCCAAAATGTAACAACCACCAAAAATGTAACAACGACCCAAAATGTAACAACGACCCAAAATGTAACAACGACCCACAATGTAACAACGTCCCAAAATGTAACAACCAACCAAAATGTAACAACGACCCAAAATGTAACAACGACCCAAAATGTAACAATAACCCAAAATGTAACAACGACCCACAATGTAACGATGACCCAAAATGTAACAACCACCGAAAATGTTCTAAAATATATATAATAAAACCTGAAATGTAATAACTGGTAGATAATGTAACAAGAATTTAAATGTGATCCTAATATGTTTAATGCTTTTTACATTATTTTATACTGATGGGTGGAGAAATTCACTACAGATTACAGAGAACAGACGACTATAATTACTTAAGCAACAGCAATCATATATAAATACCATAAACTGTATATACAAGTATGTACAAGTTCAAGTCCCAACCATAAATCATTGACTCACTTTATGATGTAATAAAATTTGTCTGCCCCATAATGGAATATTAAAAGTGTTTAAGTTTTGGGCTCAGCATCTTGTTACGTTATTGACCAGTTGTTACATTTCAGGTTTTATTACATTCTATTTTATAACAATCTGGTCTTTGAAGCATTTTGGGTTGTCGTTACATATCGCACTGGAACAGGCCTGTTTAAAACCTCTTTTATACCCAACACACCTCGCTGACGTTATTCGTTATCCCCCCCCCCCCCCCCCCCCCCCCCCCCCCCCCCCCCCCGGGTCAAAGACAGCCTGACTTGTCCTTACTGCGTTGGCTAACAGAATTAACCTTCCTACCTGGCTAGAATGTGGATCTGTGGTAAACAAAGAAAGATCGATGCAGAGTGTGGACAGTTTGTTCACGAGATGAGCACATTTAAAGTTCTCATTTACTCAATTTAGAGCTTAGTTTGTGGAGAACAGATTGCTGTCATTATATTCTAATTGCCAATAACAGAGAAAATGGGCAGGAAAAACTGAAACTTGCCTGGTGCAGAGCAGGCAACCATGAAATAAACAGCATTATTTTTAAGAAATGGATAAATATTGAGCAGAGTTAAGTTAAATGAATGGCTTGGGTCTTTATAGTGTTCCTGGTTTGTTGGTGCCTTGGACACTATAATTGCCCACCCTTAGTCTACAGCATCAAATACTTTCTGCCTCCCGGAGATGGAAATGGTCTTTGTGCACAACACGTTTCAAGACCAGCTGAACCTTCGCTGTTTAAGGTTCATGTGTGTTTGCTGCTTAAACAGTCGACGGGCTGATCGGGAAATTCTTTGTGAAACTGGCTCATCTTTGTCCCACGAGTGAGAAAGAACACTCGGTCCAGGGCATTGCTTTTTCGTCCTTCCGTCTCTTGTCCAATACAGTCGACATGACAGTGTCTCACACACAAAGAAACTTCAGGCGATTTCAAACTAACAACCTCATCTTTTGATGGTCGTCCTGGACTGGACCACTGAGGGAGCATGAAAACCCCACACAGGCTGTCAGTCTGAGTAACTAATACAACCAGTGTGTGTTCATGATGCTCACCCAGAAAACACTCATCAGTACCCCAGCAGTCGACATGTGGAATCTGGGGCCCGTCAGAGGTCGCAAGGGGCCAACAGCTTTTCCTGGTGGCAACATTTGTTCAGCACATTCAAGGAAACCAGGGTAAGAAAGTTGTGTGGGTGTTTCCACCATGAGGAGGGTCCAGGGTCATTGTTCACTGTTATGTTGGCATTGGTGAAGACTCTAAAGAAAACTGGTGCCCCTGCTTCAACATCATGAAGAACAAAACCTTTCGGAGGAGTCAGCTGGTCTGAAATGACTCTGAGCCACGTCCTTAACTCTTCTTCAGTCCGGCACCCTGACCTTCATCCCTCCACAGCAGCCCACCACTCAGACGCTTCCTTACCTGAAGCATCACGGTTCTTCCTCTTCCATACATGAAGCAGAGCTACTTTAACTTTCCCCGATGCAGATACTGTATCAAAACATTCATGTTCTCCGAGCGTGCTCCCGTGTTCACAGAGTAACCTCCAGAAGGTGACAGGCTGGATGTTTTGAAGGAAGAGGTTTGGATCAATACACTGTCTCACACTGAGCTTGAGGAATAATTAGCGGTTTTATTGATAGCTTGATAAATTTCTATGAGCCGGATCCTCGTCAGACCGGACATGGTGTGACGTTCTGTCCTGTTGGAGAACCTCGGGTGCTTCTGTAGTTTCCAGGCTGAAACAGAGACATGTCTTTACAAGTGTGGACCCCGAGGCGCCGAAACAACCTTATCTTTAACTATATATGACTTTAATAACCCTCACATTTAACAGAAAGAAAATTTATTCTCACATGACACACGTTTTTTTTTCCCTTCTTATGTTTTTAGTCCTTTTTTGCCATTTTTTCATGCCACTTCTACTTCATGCCACTATATTTATATGCACTCTTTTAATTTTGCTGTAACTTTCATTCATTCAGTCATTCATGCATTCTTTAATGCATTCATTTATTTATTTGTTTGTTTATTTATTTGTTTCGTATAACTTTTTACCATTTTGCTGAACATGAGCTAATTTGTTTTGTGTATTTGTTTTACTATTTAATCTTTTTTTATATATATTTTTTCTTATATCAATCAGATTCTTTTTTTCTATTTATTGCTACTTATGTTTCTGTGTTTTCATTTCAATTATTTATGTAATAGTATATATTTATTTGTTTGTTTTGTATCATTTTTTTTAAATATTTTTAATATCTTATCTTTTTTTTCTCCTGATTATATTTAGTTTCCAATTTAAATGTTAGTTTTTTTCAGTATGGATAAAAAAAAAAAAAAAAAAACTTTTACTTTTGCTCCTCATGTCCTCTCTATTTAAACTGCTATTCTTAACAAATTATTTATTTGATATCTTTGCTTGCATTGCTCAATTCTATTTTTACATATTAGTTTTGAATTTTATTACAAATTATTTCATTTTTTGTGTGATTGTTCCATTTTTAATGTTGTGATTTGTTCATATTCATATTATTGTCTGTTGGTAACATCATCTGACAAAAGCCAGGAGGAGTTTCTTACCGTGCGAAATGCAGGAAAAGTGTTTATTGACTCTTTATCGACTCTGGTTCCACGCAGGTCTCGGGCTGGTTTTATTATCTGTGGCTTGTCTGTTGTGACGTTGATGTGCACAGTCGGTGTGTGTGTAGTGACTTTCCACACCCGACACACAACATCCCCCTTTAAACTATCCAACGTTCCCGTTGTTCATCCAGACAAGCTGTCCAGGAACACGATTTTATTCATTCACGTTATGTTTGCTGTACCTGCACCTGTTGATGGCAACTGCTGCCCACACACACACACACACACACACACACACACACACACACACACACACACACACACACGCTCTGACAGGTGAGGAATGGGACATTTTCCGCCCTGGTGACGCTGCAGCTTTGGGGCTGTTTGCAGCAAACCTCTCAGACACGACACACGAGGTTATAAAACAGGCTGTGATTTACTTGCATAAATTATGGATTGTGTTTTCTGGTTGGGGAGGGAGGGGGCATAAAAAAGTATCAGCGATGTTGTAGATGCATTCATTCTCATGCATATTTATCTGGGCTGGGCTGCGTGACCTCTGCAGTGCTTGTCAGCTTCACTTGACATTGTTACGCTTCGGTGTGTTCACAGCTGGAAACATCTCGTACACACTCGCCACACTGCGCCCAAGCAGGAGCGCAGGCTGACGAGTCCGTTTGAACTCGTGTACACTCACTACCCTCGTGTAAGAATGCAGGTTTCAGCATGGGGCGTTTGTTCAACACACCCAGTGTGTCTCAGCTGATCCCATTAAACATCAGGATGAGGAGCAGCACTACGTTTATCCTCAATCACTCAGTTCTCCTGGAAGAAACATGGACAGAACAGGGTCTTTAAGAAGGGGTCTTTCTGTTCTTCATTGAACAGAGAGACCCCCCACAGCCCTTGATGATTTGCATTGTATTGCTTTCGTCTTTTCCAGACGGCTTGACTCGTCCAGTAAATGCAATGACAAAAAGCAAATGGAAACGACAAAGACAAAACAGGAGAAGCATTGACAATATGGAATAAGCAAAGACAAGGTAGAAAAGGAAAATGACTACCTTTGGATATTTTTTGTATTATTGATTCTCTTTATATTTCCACATTTATTTCCTTAAAATTTTGGCACTCCTGGGATTCCATACATACATACATACATACATACATACATACATACATACATACATACATACATACATACATACATACATACATACATACATACATACATACATCAGTGGCGGCCGTACATTTCAGACCCAGGCCTTCACTAGTGCTGGTCTGACTCAATCCACCCCTCAATAACTTTTTATGGCTACAAAAACCATGTTACCATGCAGAAATGCAGGATAAAAAAGCCTTTGTATTACAGATAGATACTCGTATAGCCAGAATAAATACCTTTATGAATGAAAAAAATCTAAATTCAGTCTCATCTTCTGCTGCAGCTGCATAAAATAGCGGCTGCTTTTCCCAAAACGGCTGGGGGTCGAGGACGGTGACAAATGTCAGCTTTTCATGATCTAAAAAATAATATAATGGCAAATAATATAATCCTGAATCCTGCCATGGAGTTTGGAGTGAGCGCAGATAAATTACACCGGACCTCCCCGCTCGAGTGCTGCGGTGCGTTCAATGACCTCGTGGAAAAGTTTTATCTTGAAAATCGTTTTGACCAAAAATCTGTAACAAAATGTCCTCATCTTCTCCTTCAGTCATTGTGGGTTGATAAAACCTCTATTAAATCAACACAACTATATTTTTGTTCATGCAGCTGCTACAGATGCGGTCAGCTAGCTGGAGAGTGAACTCTCTGACCATCCAATCAGAAGGCTTGAATACATTGACGTCACGCTAGGCCTTCTAGAAGGTCCTGAGACGTCAATATCAAAATCTGATTGGTTGAAGCAGCAGCGTGACCGACGCTTGTTTTACACTGCAGACGCCTGCAGAATTTAATCTGAAGGCCTCAGGCAGATTCTTTACCCGGCAACAGGTGATGGCTGGAATGTGATTGGTTAAAAGCTTTAATATGGAAGTTCAGACTGGTAGCAGCAGACATGAGAGAAGCTATGAGAGAAAGCGGACAGACCACTTAGAATTATTTAACAAGTAATCATGGATAAAATATAATCAACATCAGTCTGTGATTGAGATATTTGTTCTTAGGCCTTCAGAGAAGCCTTCAGGCCCTGACGGTCAACCACTGACATACATACATACATACATACAGACAGACAGACAGACAGACAGACAGACAGACAGACATACATACATACATACATACATACATACATACATACATACATACATACATACATACATATTAATGCAAAGGTATAATCATCAGTAATAACAGATTAGCCTTGTATCACAATTATATTTCACTTCTACTTTCCAGAAACTGGTAATAACTGCACATCTTCCTGGTTACTGATGTTTCTGTGGACTAATCAAATGTTTTCATTAAGGCATGTTGGCTAATCCAAAGAAAAGCAACATTCTCTTTTTGTAATAAAAAGTCATGTTTGTTATGACTTCAAATATTAGTTTATGAAATCCCTTCGGGGAAATCCATTTCCCCCCACATGAACCCATCCTGTTTCGAGCTCGGGGGCCAAGGGTGTG
The DNA here is from genome assembly GCF_963383615.2 of Lipophrys pholis. Classification (NCBI taxonomy): domain Eukaryota; kingdom Metazoa; phylum Chordata; class Actinopteri; order Blenniiformes; family Blenniidae; genus Lipophrys; species Lipophrys pholis. The sequence goes on along the minus strand of NC_137647.1, from coordinate 23,967,367 downwards.
GGATTTGAACCTGTGAACTCTCAATCCCAAGGCTGACCTCTAGGCCGCCACTGCCCACCTCAGACAGTGGTGTTAAAAAGAGTTATCAGCAGATCAACCCTAGTGGGAGTACACTGTGCCACCAAAATCAAAAAAATACTTTCAAATTTGAAGTAAACACAATCTTCCATGACTTGGACCAAGGCAAATGTGCTGGGGACGTTTCTTAGAGCTCATTTCTCATTGACAAAATTAAAATCTATTGACAACATGTCTAAGAAGGTGAAACACTAAGAAAACAATAGTTTACTCTTTTAAACCTTGTCCCTGAAATATAAAATCTAAATACTGGAGGTATTCTGATCCATCTGAAGTCTTCAGCATAATCAGTCTCCAGTGAAGGTGTGATGGTGTTATGGTGGTTTCTGCAGGACTTGTACTTGTGTCCTCAGTGGAACATGCAGGCTGATGGCTGATGGACTCAAACTGAACCGTTTCCTCTAACTTCAGCTCAACGCATCGGTCTGGTTCACCTCTTGACCTCCGTGTTTCTGATCAAATCAGCAGTTAAAACCCTCCTGATTCAGACCTGCTTCTCTAATGCTCATCCCATCACCGCTCTAAAGCAGCTGCTAAATGAGGCAGACATCAGCCATTACCTTCCAATTGCCAACTGAGTGGAGGAGCATTTAAATGAAGATTACCAAGGCTAGCTCATTAGCCACCTTTGCTAGATCAGCTTTAGACATGTTGGAAGTGATCTGCATGTGTGTTCGGTACCTAATTCTCACTGAAATTAGAGCGGTGGACAGAAAGGGGCAGGTAGTTAGCTCTGCTCATAACAAATCTGGTTATTTAAGACAGGTGATGAGAATGCAATGAGAAGCTGCTCCAGGCCTTCCTGATGGGAGCAGATTGACGTTACGGTCAAGAGATTAAGAAAGAATCCAATTTTCAAATTGTTTGTATTTATTTAGTCTTTTTTTGAATAAATTACTTTTAAGGGATGAAATGGGAATGAATAGGGATCTCCATACCAGATGTAGATGGAGCGCCTGTGGAGGACTTGAGTTTTTTAAGCCACTGTTGCTGCTGGATGTTTGAGTCACATTGGACAACAAGACAGTTCAATCAACACTATTTCAAATCATCTGTGTTGTTACATAAAAAGTACCTGGTTAGCTTGTGATTTGGTGTCATAGGCCGTTTTGTGACATTACCGTATTATTCAGGCTATTCTACACATTATTTTAGTTGGCTAATATTGCGACTTATATTAAAGAACAACTTATATCAACATATAAGGAACACACCGTCTGGGACCATTAGATGTGACTGTATGATAGCAGAACAGTACCACAGAAAACCTTGATTACTGTATTTGACCGACTGTAAGAAAAATGTTGCCAAAAAGAGAAACGTCCTGAGTAGAGGTAAAAGAAAACATAACGCAGGAAGCAGCAGAAAGAGTTCAGAGTGAGGAACGTGTGAAGGACTGGAGAAGAGAAACTGTTATTTTGAAGAAGAAAACAATGAAGGCTATTTATGGGCTAAAAACTCACACAAGGTTCTAGAACAGCAGCTGCTGGGTCTGGACTCCAGACGGAGTACGATTCCCAGACGGTCTTGCCACGAGTTCAAACAGTCTCCTGAGTTAGTCTCTTAAGGCTCATTTATTCTTGACATTATACACTCATTTGGTTTTGTCCACAAAGCACACTGTTCATTTCCTTCATGTTTCTGATGGTGTCCTGAAAGCTTGTCTATGCAGACTAATGGAGCAGTACCACTGGTAACCATGGTGGGGCAGTGTTGAGATTAGAAGCGGACAAACAATTGTAGAAGTTTTTGTAGAGCTGCTGTATGACACCTCAAGGTGTTTGTCAATGCTACCTCTGATCTTTTCTAAGATGAGCTCTACTTCCTGCTTTCAGTGTCGTATTTATCATTGATTTCCTTCTTTGTTTCTTTTAAAACTAACTATACTCTTCCCCTTGTTATTTGTCCAGTGTGCTGATTGAATCCCAAACGCTTGTGGGAGTATAGAGGCAGTGACGTCTACACTTTTGATCTGCTTGTATGTGTTTTCATGTATCCGGGCAGCGTAAATGAGCCTGTTCAGGCTCTGGGGATAAGAGCCTTTAAACTGAGAGGTATTGGAGATACTGGAGATACTGGAGGTACTGGAGCTGCTTGAGGTACTGGAGGTACTGGTGATACTGGAGGTACTGGGGGTACTGGAGATACTGGAGGTACTAGAGCTGCTGGAAGGTACTGGAGCTGCTGGAGTTACTGGAGGTACTGGGGGTACTGGAAATACTGGAGGTACTGGAGCTGCTGGAGGTACTGGAAGTACTGGAGGTACTGGAGACACTGGAGGTACTGAAGATACTAGAGGCACTGGAGGTACTGGAGATACTGGAGCTACTGGAGCTACTGGAGGCACTGGAGGTACTGGAGCTACTGGAGGCACTGGAGGTACTGGAGATACTGGAGGTACTGGAGGTACTGGAGATACTGGAGGTACTGGATGTTACAGCTCAGGATCCACACTGATCAGGGTATCAGAACAGCTCCAAAAATGAAAGTCTCATTAAAAGTACTTAAAAGCTGAATGGATGAATCACTGGTGAAATCTTTTCACTGAATATTTGTACAACAATTTGGAAGGTCAATATTTAGGAAGGTACTTTCTCCTTCAGCCTGTATTTGATCTTTTTGGGAATAGTCTTTGCACTAAGCAGGAGTAAACAAGACGTTGGTTGTTTACAGCCACTCTAGAAGCTCGAAGTCCTCCGCTGGAGGCAAATTGGCTTTTAGGATTGAATCAGGAGGGAAATGTTCAAGGATAAAGAAGGAAGTTGGTGTGAACGTTCCACGATCCAGACGACGATGACCGAGTGACTTGAGATCAGAAACAATCCCTTTTGTTTTCCATCTGTAAGGACTCCGAGTCAGATGTTTAAATTGTGTCTGACAGCAGCTGCTGTGACAGAGAGGCTTCCTCCTCACTGAGGACGGCCAGGACGAGCAGACGGCTGCAGGATATTTTACTCTCTGACATGAAAATCAATGCGCCAGTTGTAGAGATGCCACTCCTAAACGTGGAGTCGCCAGGAAACTGTCTGCGTGCGACTCTGACCGTCTGTCCAGCGCCCATCATTTCTCTCCCCCAACACGGACCTCGTCACGGGTCAGGAAGGTTCCTCATCCCTCATTTATTCTGCTTTCCTTCTCTTAGCTCCGTCTCAGAGGACGTGGATACTGTGTGTGTGTGTGTGTGTGTGTGTGTGTGTGTGTGTGTGTGTGTGTGTGTGTGTGTGTGTGTGTGTGTGTGTGTGTGTGTGTGTGTGTGTGTGTGTGTGTGTGTGTGTGTGTGTGTGTGTGTGTGTGTGGAGCAAATCAAAGTGACACACATCAGCTTGATGAAAAGAAATGAGCCAAGAAATACCGGGGTTTTTCTTTTTTCATTTTTTAGCACGCACATGAGAAAATAGCATCTGTTTTGAAGGCTGTGTGTGTGTGTGTGTGTGTGTGTGTGTGTGTGTGTGTGTGTGTGTACACATGGAGAGATGCTTCTGTTACTGCAGACCAAATAAAGCCTGCCTCTCATGGCTCAGAGACAGTGGCGTTTGCATGTTCTCCATATGTGTGCACTGGTTTCTAAAGAGGTGTGTGAGCGTGACTTTGCACTCTCATTGGTCTGTAGGATTAAAAGTGTGTGAAATGATCCGTCTTTCTGTGGTTTCTCTTATCATGGGTATTTAAACAACCTTGTACAAAATGTATTGCTGAATGAGAAAAGTCAGTCTGAAACCTCCTGGTTATTTTTGGTGGCAGTGAGGAGCCGCTTGCTATCAGTGTTGATGCTGATGAGAACGTGCAATTGGCTGCTTGGCAGCACAACAGTTTGACTCCATAATACCGACAAATCTGGCGCTTTGCTGCTTGAAACTTGTTCCAGTAAGACTCGGAACATTACAATATGGCAAATATATTTTCTATCCATCCATCCAAGTTTGATCCAAGCCAGGGTTTTGGAGGGCTGGATTTAATCCCAGCTGACATTGAGAAACACACATACACACCTACACTGGGAATTCAGAGTGGCTGATCATCTTTAGACTGAGACAGCAGACAGGAAACGCTCACAAAAACCACATGAAGAGCAGAGCTTGTGTGTAAATAGCTGACGTCTTCAGCACCCGTTCAGATCACAACGTTCATCAGGAAATACTAACGGACGAATAATAACAACTATTAGTTCTGCAAATCTCAAGAAAAAACATGGGAACAGCCTCAGGAACTCAAACATTTCGACCCTGTCCAGACGACAACGCCGTTCCCTGTAACCACATGGCCTCTGGCTGATCATCGTTTTGAGAACAGGTTCTTGAGTAGAGACATTTAAAAACACCGCCTCCGCATTGATTCGGAAAACGTTACAGCGCCACCTACAGGTATGGCACATGAGCTACAATGTTTTCATGGTGTGTCGTGAACCCAGCTATTTCCTGCACCGATTTCGTGTGGACGGGAAACTTTATGAGAACGACGGTGAGAAAACGGAGGATTTTGGCCGGTGTGCAGGGATTAGGAAGGTGTAGTACGCAGAGAAAGTGCACACAGTCACAGGGAGAACATGCAAATGTTAACAAAAGTTTATGTGGCTCAGGAGCTGAGAATACTCATGGTTACACGATATTGGGTAAACATGCATGTCGATAATATTCAGTATCGCTATAATGATACAATTTGCGAATAAATACAATTATAAGTAGACGGTGCCAACTAGTTTCTTTTTCTTGCTCCTTATTTGCACTGATTATAACTGGGGTTTTTTGTTCTCTTATTGAGCAGTTTATATTTTTTTTGTGGGAAGTTTTCACAATTCCAAAACCTATTTTTAAAATTCCTTTTATTCTTAATTACCAGAGCATGAATGCCCAGTCGATGGAAACATCATTAATCTCAGTTTGATTGCTCTTTTGCAAAATGTTAACAATAATCTGCAGTACATTGTGTCCGTACGCGGAACAGCATTTTATAGATAGATAGATAGATAGATAGATAGATAGATAGATAGATAGATAGATAGATAGATAGTCTTTTCAATTCTCATCAAAATTATATTTCATTGTAATTGGCTCAGGCCCAGCAGAAATATGATAAAAACAGTATATGGAAAAATATTGAACACTATGCCAATACATTTTTTTTTTTTTAAATTGTAGCAACATTAACCCCGGCCAGCTCAGTAGGTAGAGCATAAGACTCTTAATCTCAAGGTAGAGGATTCATGTCCCACGCCGGGCGCCACCTTCCTGTGGGCTCTCCACCTGCAGGAAGGTTCTTAATGGGTCAATGTGATCTGGGTGACGGTGCTCAGACTGACACCCCCACCTCCCGGAAATGGATAAGAGGGAGAAGATGGATGGATGTAGCAACATTTATGGGTTTTGCATCCCAGAGAAATCTGGCATATTGCAGTTACAATATTTCTTTTTGATATAGCACAAAGGTTATTGTATGTGTATTGTCTATATATACACTTAACTTTTTAAATCGAACTCCTCCCAAAGTGAATTCCAGCACATTCTTATGTTTGTACAATCAAACCAGAGTACTCTGCCTTAAAATTACAAGACAAAATCCACACTGACTTCAACTGAGTCAAGCAGCTGCTTTTATTAAGGAAAATTTAAAATCTAACAAATGATGACAGATTAAGAAGAAAAAGCAATTGTCAGTGAGACGGGGAGTCAAGCCAAATAAAACTTTAATATAAAACGTTAGTATCAGTACACCAGGCTAACAAACTGAATTAGAAAAAGATCCTGATAAATGCAGGTGTCAGCTGAAAGACAGTTCTCCTGAACTGGAGCACATTACTGAAAGTATTATTCTGATGTCTCGTTAAACACATGAGGACGTTGCATAATGACAACAGGACACACAACTCGCTGACGCTGTGAAATGTGAAACTGTTACCTCAAAGTGAAACACAAGAATGAATCTTAGTTGGGTTTGGTGCCAATTTCCAGCCTGGCAAGAAAACAGATCCTCTGAGCGCCAGATACAGCGAGCAGCGACGCCGAGTCTGCGAGGACACACACTGATTCACAGGCTGCTTCAGCCCTGATAACAGGCAGCTCAGCTCTGTGTGTGTGGGAGCAAAGTTTTATGTGCAAAGTGAAACTATTATTCTGAAAGAAATAAAGGCAGCGCTTATATTTGGGTTAAATGTGTGGCTGTTAGGAAGAATTTATCTTTCTGTGGTTTGGACTTTCCCAAAAGCAGAAGAGAAGACAAAAAGCTCCGGAGGTGCAACTGACGGCTCTCTGGTTCAGTGGTTCTTAAACGGGGGTCTGGGGAACCTTCACGGTGGATTAGGGGGTGGATTAGGGGAGGGGAGGGATTTTCACACCTTCATTTGGTTTGTACGTATAAGAGCGGATAAACCGCCTGGACAAGGCCATGTAATTACAACAGCTGCTGGATTGGGGGCGCTATCGCTCGAATCGAACACTGACCAGAGAGGAACCAAAGAATGTTGATGTGAACGAGCCCCAAGGAAGCACCGGAGATCACAGGAGGGGACAAATATTTGACTGCTATCAAAGAAAAGCCCTGAAGGCCTTTTCACATGATGAGGATCAACTGGATGTTTCACAGACGAGAACATTTTGAAAATCATCACATGGAAATGCCTAAAAACACTGAAGTTTTCTGGCATTTTTATGTAAAACACACATCGACGGACGCACATGTAGAAGAGCAGGATGTCAGTCTGTCAGAATTTCTGTCCTTCTTCATGGCAGAAGTCCACTCAGTGTCTGATTGAAGAAATGTTCTCCACATATGCAGATGACAGTGTAGTCAATGGCAGGAAAAGTTCACCTTGTTAAATTCTAAAGAGTGAGCAGCACAAAACTAATTCCTTCAATGTTACTGTCTACCCTCTCAGATGTGAGCAGAAAAACCATTGACTGTTTTCTTACTACACATGTGCAGAACTGTACGTCTCCCCTGGTTACCTGGAGACTGAAGCCTTTGGAAACATTTCCACTCTGGAAGTCTGTTGAATGACTCTCAGTGTCACTGTCCCGCCAAATTGGAACACAAGTTTACCATTTCCACTTGAAAACATTGTGCAACCCTTTTAAAAACGGTTCTGAAGGCTCCTGCTTTTGTACAATGGCCGTGTCCAGTAGTGTTTGGAGTCACTGTAAGGTTTTAGAAATCCGAGATCAGGAGTTCCACAGGGCAGTTTGAAGGACTCCAAGACAAAAAAGTTTGGACGCTCTGTTCCAGGGTTCACAGGAGTCAACACTGGAAACCACTAAACTATCGAGGCTTACAGATCGACTGGATCACCGAGCGCCGTCTCATATCAAAGAGTCTCATCAGTGTTTCCAGACATATAAATGTCACACTCTTATTGTTCTCCGGATGAACCTGGATGGACAAATGCGACCTCTTCAGAGCCCATGGAAGAGTTTGATTCAGACCCTGAGCTAAATGAAGACTTTGAGATCCTCCAACAACTAGTAAACTTCTCCTTCCTTCATAATTCAGCTTTATTGAGTAGTGGTGAGTAACCTTCAATACATGTGGTCAAATTAGGAATAGACCCTAAAATAACAATCAGGCATTGATAGAAGTGCTGAGTTAAGTCAGATTTGCAACTTCTGGGATTGAAATCTGCTGCAGGTCACATTTTAAATCTTAGTGGAGTCCATGTTTGTGCATAGGGAGGAACGTCTTTCGTTGTCACATCAGTTAATGGAAGAGAGCGAGCACATGGGACGGCTTTACCTCGCTTTAGCTTTTAGTAGAAGGTTGAAAAAGATAAAGACTGTGGAAAACAATGTTGAAGAACTATTTGTCTTCTGTACATTTACATTAGTTTAGTTAAAAGACTTTAAATAAAAGGGTTATATTTCCGCTTTTATTGACGTTTCATCTTTCCTGAAGGCTGCTCTTTTTGAACTAATGTTAATTCAGTGCATCACAAGCTGTCGTGGATGAAAGTCAAGGACAGAGGAGCTCTGTGTTGTCTTGGCATCAAATCTGACCTCCCACAGAGCTTTCAGCCTTTTTGCTCAGCGACAACACACCTGTAACAGACATGGCTTTAACACGCGACAAGCCTCTAATACAACGTTTTATTTGCCTTTACCAAGAACTAATACTCACTAATACTTGTATATATCGAACCATCTCATACTGGAACATCAATAAGCACTCCTGTTGTTTTCAAAACTAACCTAAATAAATCTGTGATCAATGGAGAAATAATGTTGAACTAGCTGAGTTCTGCTTGCTGTTTAATTGTCTAGTTTTTGTTTTGTTGGAGTTGATTGTATGTGCTCTGTTGATGTACTAATTGTTATTGTTGAAAGTTTTATTTTAATCATGTAAATGTTTTTCATCTTTTCTCTTTCTTTTATTTTTGTGAATGGACCCCAGGAAGAATATTCTCTGCAATGGCAGAGACTAATGGCGATCCTTAAAATAAAAAAAAATAAAAAAGAATAAATAACATTAACTCAGAGGCCCTCCAGGATCTGAGTTTGACACCCCTGCTAACTTTATTAGGAATTTGATGAGTCCTATAAAATTACTAAAATTCTAATTTTGCCAGTTATTTTACACTGAGATAGTTGAAAAAGGAGTACCGTGGTACTGGAAGAAAAGCACCACAGTCTGTCTGGGATCAGGTCTTATTGACACACCAAGACTAATTTGATTGTAGAGCAGTGCCTCAGTATTATTATAGAATACAAATGAAGTCTAGTCCCCTTGTTGGAAAGCATGGTGGAGGTACCATGATGCTTCAGGGCTGCTTTGCTCTTTCTGGCAATGGAAGCACAGAGCATATAAAGTTATAACATTTGAAAGACATTTATAAATTGAAAAAGTATAAAGAGTGTGGTGAGCAGGGCAACAAGGAAAGTCCAGCAGCAAAAAGGAGAAAATGGAGTCCTGACCTGAATCCAGCTATAAATCTGTGGATAGAGCTGGGATCTGTTCCTGCCCAGGAGCTTGAAGGCACCACCGTGGAAGGATTTATTTGTAAAGACGTTTTAAAGTCTGTTGTTAAAATCTAAGTGTGGCAGTAATTCTGTGCCGGGCTGTAAATACTGGCGACCATTCTGCAGCTCAGCTCGACATAAGTCAACACGGTTCAGCATGATGGGAGAGCAAAAATGGAATGGAAATATCACAGACTTATATTCATATTGAGTGGGTCATATTTTATTAATCCTGCTGTATTTGCAGTGGAAGTGGATCTGGGGTTAAAGAAGGGAAGCTTGTCTCCGGGCCTCGGAGCGCTGTGATTGGGCGAGAGTGAGTCACACACATGTTTTCTAATGAGCTGACAGGCCACATCAGTGCTGAGTGTCTGAGCCTCACAGTGTGTCAGTGTGTGTGTAGTGCTGTGCCAATATCCACGTGTCTCTGCCACTTAATACATGTGTGTGTGTGTGTGTGTGTGTGTGTGTGAGTGTGAGTGTGAGTGTGAGTGTGTGTGTGAGTGTGTGTGTGTGTGTGTGTGTGTGTGTGTGTGTGTGTGTGTGTGTGTGTGTGTGTGATTGCACCTTAGGGCTTGGCAGTATTGAGGCCAGTTGAAACAGGGCGACATCAGAGGTATGCAAATCACATGTGCTCACCAACACACACACACACACACACACACACACACACACACACACACACACACACACACACACACACACACACACACACACACACCCACACACACACACACACACACACACCATTCCTTACTTCCATTTCCATCTTTTCTCAACCATTTTAATTCCACCATATTCCCTCTGAGCGACGCAGCGTCCCAGTTGCCCTCAGTTGCCCCCAGTTGCCCCCAGTTGCCCCCAGTTGTCCCAGTTCTTGACAGTTACATCGTGGTCAGTTGGTCCACTGCTCCTCTGGACCCCCACCTTCCCCCCACGTGTTGTAGCTGTAATATTAGCAGTACAGACTTGACTAGCTCCCTCCAGCTGTGCAGACTTTGTATGGAACATGCCAACCACTGTAACATGTCTGGAGTCGGCGCTCGGAATATAAATCAGATCAGCATCCGTTTGTATCATCGCTGCATATTTGAGCAAACCCACATAGATGTTCACTGCGTTACCTGCAGGCCTGACCCTCCACTAGCAGCCGTACTTTAGAGGGGGTCCTCACCAGGTTCTGCTGCTCAGTCGGAACTAAAAGGTTGTTGTTTTTTTTAGTGCTGTTGAATTGTCTATTAGCGAGATGGTTGATTTTTGCGTCCACTTTACACAATAAAGTTGAGGTACACCTTCTCATTGTACCCATTGGAGCTTTTTGGACTTCCATTTTCAACCCACAGGGATTCAAATAGAGCCGGCTCCTACTCTGAACCTCTTATGGCTTTCGCAGTTCTGGGTTTGTTGTATACAAGCTTTGTGAGAGCATCTGTTGGGATTGTCGCCCTTCAATTCAAAAGAGCAGTTGTCTTGTGATGTTGGCTTCTGGCTCACAGTCTGAGGTGTTGGGATCGGGTGGACGTCAGAGGTCATGCTGGATTCTAAAAGGCTCTTCTTCTAACTGTTGGAAGCAGAGAATTCCCAGAGTGCCAGCAAGCAGAAGCAGTCAGCAGGTATAAAAGCACCACCCTCTGACTAATCAATCCTCAGAGCAAGAGAAAATGAGCTGCCCATTGTCAGAAGATCCTGATTGGTGCGCAGATTGTGAGAGAAATAGTTTTTAGGGAGAGAAGCAATCCTTTTGACAAAATAAAATATCTTGTCGCTGAGCACTTCGAAGTACTTGTTCTTGATTTGGTCCAGATTCTGTTCAGCTCCACAAGGGTTCCATCTGAACAATGAGGTTAATGGTGTCGCCTGACAGGAATGCAGAAACACGAAGTTATAGAACGCACAGCGACTCGTGCCATCACAGGAGGAAGTAATATTCCAACACAAAACACGTTCACATGGGGGGCGGAGCCTGAAAGTAACTCGATAAAAAATATAAACTAAAAGAATAGCAATGAGGAAGCTCTGACCAAAACCTCTGTGTCATAATAAAGTCAAATTGAATCATCACAGGGCTGTCAGTTTCTATTGTCCAATGAAGTAATATTGTTTAGGTTCACAAAGTTACTCATTAACAGAGTCTGCAGTTTTCTGCCAGCAATCCTTCCTGGCTTTGACTGCGCTGATGTGTTTCAATTCTTCATATATGTGGAATATTGTCTGCTCCTCCATTATGTAAGCTGCTCTACAGGTTTTGTGATTGGCCACGTGCTGCAAACTCCGCCCCTTTTACATGAACCCATATTGATGGAGAGAGAAAACCCCGGGTTGTATCACTGAGTTGCTAACCTGCTTCGTGGTAATGCTCATCAGGATCGTGGATGTTTGGGTAAGTTAACCCAGGTAATGGAGAGATAAACCTGATCTTGTTGAATTGGCTTCATGTAAACTGCAGAGTGTGTTTATATCAAACGCTCCTGCTGCTGCTCTGGTCAGAATGTCTGTGGCACCACAGTTTGGACCCATTTATTGTTTTGGTAAATCAGAGGGAAGAGAGGAGGTCCAAGAGGCAATCTGGGAAAGGCAATCTGTTTCCATGGTAGAAAAATAAGAGAAAAATTTAAATGTATGATGCACTGAGTCTGAGAAACAAATAAACACGGAGCTGCTACAGTAAACAGTGGTGTAAAACAAAGAGGTGTTTCTGTTGGAAACCTTGTTTTTGCCTGGATGGTGCAGAGCAGCAGCACATGAACACACAGCAACACAAATCTCCTCGGGCTGTTGGTGGGGTTTCTGTTTGGTGGGTAATTACAACAAATCAACAAAACACAATGACAATCCCTTCCAGTAGTTGAACAGTCGGAAAAGGAAGTGAAACTCCTTTTTGCAGCAATAACCTCAGTTGATAGTAACCTCGTAACACCCAGGAGGAATGGGATTCTGATTCTTCTGATATTTACTGTGTGAAAGTGTCTCTGGGCTCATTCCTGCACAAACTCATCCGAGCCTGGATCACCTGGATCATGTTGCTTCCTCCACGGAGCTTCACTATTTGTAGACCAAACAAACGGTAGCATGCTCTTCCCCAATCCAGCATTCAGTCTACAAAACATTTTCATAGCAGTGTTGGGATGTTTGACATTCCTCTGTTGTTTGCTTTGGACATGGACGCCATTTTTATTCACTAGAGTCTGAACTGAACACGGGTACCTACACTTTAACACTTTCGCTATTCAAAAGACATCAAGTGTGCCTTGTTGACAACTTCCTTCTTCTTTATCACTATTTAATGTAACTTCAGCTCTGTAATTGTAAACAAAACATGTCGCTCTGCCCCGTGGGGCAACGTGTTACCATGACGAGTGAGGGTGGTAAACAT